>NC_069781.1:146325722-146630999 GCF_027406575.1 Nycticebus coucang | reverse complement strand
CCGGGGCAGGAGAGCACAGAAAGGTCCTCACGTTTTTGTCCTCTCCCTGGGCTACTGAGTTGGGCACTGTAGCAGGGGAAGGGCGTGGCTGGAGCCTGGGGAAATAAAAATTATTCTAAAAATTAGAATAATTATGAGACCGAGATCTCATTCAGTCTGCAAATAGTGCTAATAACAGCACAGAGAATTACTGAAGTCAGAGAGTAACAAAATATGATTTGGGAATCAGGGTCAAATCAGTCCCTGAGAAAAGGACCCCATGCCAGCGTGTGCAGAGGTGGGAGGTCACCGGTGAACCACTGTCTCTGGTTCTTTCCTTCCCTCTCTGTCTCCCCTTGCCCCCACTCTGTTGTTCTCCTAGTACACTAAAACTTAGGGAAGGGCTGCACTAACAACGAAATGTAACAATTCCCCAAAGAAATACATTAGGATGCATAGGCCATTCGGAGGAATAGAGACGTCAACGTGAATTCAGTTCCACCTGCCAAGGTCACAAGTTTGAGGCAGACGACTAGAACCTTCATTCTGCCACACCAACAGTGGCTTCCTGCTAGACTGCCTGCTGTTGGCTTCTGAAAACTACTGCCTGGGCCACCAGCAGGGCTGCTAATTGAAGAACTGAGCAGATTTCTTTTTTTCTAAAAGTCAAGATGACGTGAAACTGGGGCATATTGCTGCTGCCCCCATCCCAGCATTCTTGTGGAAAGCTTGCTTTTCTTCACATAAATAAAACTTGCCAGGCACAGCAGACAGAAGGCTGAAGGTCAAATGATACATTCTCAGTGCTAAGACGTGCATTACTAACTAAACTTCCGTATTTCACTGAGCCTCTGCTTATAGGAGCCTAAGCTCCAGCAGCGGAGAGCAGAGATTCCCAGACTCACAAAAAGCTGGAGAATTTGGGTCAGGATCGAGAGAAAGATATGTTCCCTAGTAGGGAACTAGTTGCTGTTTCTTGAGTATCTACAATGTGCCAGAGATAGACGGATGGATGGAGAGATAGATAGATAGATAGTTTCCTACAGTAATGTATATGTATATATCTACATGCAAATACAGCATATCTTTCCCCTACTGATGAAAAAATCAAAGCTCAGAAAAATTAAGTTAGTTTACTGGTTTGGCCCCAAAACAGAGCTGAGACACAGACTTGAAGGCAAGGACTTGAGGGAGACCCCAGTGAGCAGGAGTGAGGGAAGGGAGAATGGTACAGGAGGCAGGGACGCGCCCACACACAGCACGCCACTCAGCTGCTTGTCACTGTGGAGACCGGGCTCAACCCTACGGGACACTTAAAGGGAACTGTGTAGGATGCACCTCAGAACTGCCCCTTCAACGGGCAAGAGTCCAGGCCCCAGGCCCCAGCACATCTGGGCGACATTATGATTTATAATGAGAAATATATTTTAGTCTTCATTCCTGATTCTTGGCACTAAGCTGCTGAAACCCTTGTAATTTTCTCCAAAGTCCTTACTTAAAACATAAGAACTCCTGGCACAGGGAAATTGTTGAGTGGTCTCAACTAAACCTTGACACATTTCTGAAAGAAAGGAAGGACATGCCACATGGGGCTAGAGGACACATACAAGGAAGCCAGTGTGTCCTGACGCTGGGGATGCCCAGTGCTAGGAGAATAACGTGACACAGAGGGAAAAGTTGAGCATGCCACCCTACCACGGTTTCTGTGGTTTGGCATCACAGAACCCACTGTGATCTTAGCACTAGCCATGGAGGACAGCACTGTGCACACAGAAAGCTGAGTTAACCACGACGAGTGTTCCATGCACACGGCCAGCAGTAGCCACGGAGGACAGTCCCATGCACACAGAGAGCTGAGCTAGCCGCAGAGGACAGTTCCATGCACACAGACAGCTGAGCTAGCCACGGAGGACAGTCTTGTACACACAGACACCTGAGCTAGCCACGGAGGTCAGCTCCATGCACACAGACAGCAGTAGCCACGGAGGACAGTCCTGGGCACACAGATAGCAGTAGCCATGGAGGACAGTCCCGCTCACGCATATAGAAGTAGCCACGAAGGACAGTTCTCTGCACAGAGATAGCAGTAGGCACAGAGGACAGTTCTCTGCACACAGACAGCGGTAGGCACGGAGGACAGTCCTCTGCACACAGACAGCGGTAGCCATGGAGGACAGTCCTCTGCACACAGACGGTGGTAGCCACGGAGGACAGTCCTCTGCACACAGATGGGTAGGCACGGAGGACAGTCCTCTGCGCACAGACGGCGGTAGGCACGGAGGACAGTCCTCTGCGCACAGACGGCGGTAGGCACGGAGGACAGTCCTCTGCACACAGACGGCAGTAGCCACGGAGGACAGTCCTCTGCGCACAGATGGCGGTAGGCACGGAGGACAGTCCTCTGCACACCGACAGCAGTAGCCACGGAGGACAGTCCTCTGCACACAGACGGCGGTAGGCACGGAGGACAGTCCTCTGCACACAGACAGCGGTAAGGACGGAGGACAGTCCTCTGCGCACAGATAGCAGTAGGCACAGAGGACAGTCCTCTGCATAGATGGTGGTAGGCATGGAGGACAGTCCTCTGCACACAGACAGCGGTAGGCACGGAGGACAGTCCTCTGCACACAGACGGTGGTAAGCACGGAGGACAGTCCTCTGCACACAGACGGCGGTAGCCACGGAGGACAGTCCTCTGCACACAGACGGCGGTAGGCACGGAGGACAGTCCTCTGCACACCGACAGCAGTAGCCACGGAGGACAGTCCTCTGCATACAGATCAGTAGCCACGGAGGACAGTTCTGTGCACTCAGACAGCAGTAGCCACGGAGGACAGTTCTCTGCACACTGACGGCAGTAGCCACAGAGGACAGTTCTCTGCATACAGATCAGTAGCAATGGAGGACAGTTCTGTGCACTCAGACAGCAGTAGCCATGGAGGACAGTTCTCTGCATACAGATCAGTAGCAATGGAGGACAGTTCTGTGCACTCAGACAGCAGTAGCCACGGAGGACAGTTCTCTGCACACTGACGGCAGTAGCCACAGAGGACAGTTCTCTGCATACAGATCAGTAGCAATGGAGGACAGTTCTGTGCACTCAGACAGCAGTAGCCATGGAGGACAGTTCTCTGCATACAGATCAGTAGCCACGGAGGACAATTCTGTGCACTCAGACAGCTGAACTTTAATCTGGGGCTTTCCTGGCACACATCCCTCACAAGACTGAGGCCCTCTCTCCACTCACATGCAGGCTGTACAAGAGAAACAACAAACCAAGTGTCTAGTAAGAAAAACAAATTTTCTTGGTTTCTGTATACTCTTAACCCAGAACACTTTTGTGACCCGTTGTGTGTGTTTTTCCCACACTGACCAATCATCCAGCACCAGCTATGTGTCCTGTAATTCAATTCTGATACTATCTGTGTGGAGTTAGAGTCAGAGCCAAGTCCCTAGACCACCCCTCATTGGGAATGCCAGTCACAATGCCAGTCTGAGCCTCCAATACTGGCGACCTACTGGTTTTAAGTTGGGGGTTCCCACAACCCCCACCTTGGGTTCATGATCATTTGGCAGAATGGATCAAAGAACTCAGAGAGGCATCTGCTTATGTTTACCAGTGTGCCACACAGGATGTCACAGTGGCTGGGGATGGCCAGGCAGATGAGGAGGTGCACAGGCAAGGTATATAAGAAGAGAAGAATAGCTTCCAAGCCCTCTCTAGCTATGCCACCTTCCACGTGTTTTCCACAGACTTAAGGGAGTTTCATCACATAGGCAATGTCTAGTCCCTGTCTCTTTCCCAGAAGATGCAGGATGGGGCTGAAAGTTCCAAGTTTCTGTAGTGGCCTGGTCATCCAGGACCCCATTAACAATCACCTCATTAGAACAAAACATGTCCTTCTTTTTTTTTTTTTGGCCAGGGCTGGGTTTCAACCCACCACCTCCAGCATATGGGGCTGGTGCCCTACTCCTTTGAGTCACAGGTGCTGCCCCCAAAACATGTTCTTATCACTCAGGAAATTCCAAGAGATTAGGAGTGCGATATCAGGAACTAGAATGAAAGACCAAATATTAGATCAAAAGGTATACTTTGCACCCCCATCTGCTTATGAATTATAAGGGTTTTAGGAACTCTTGTGACAGGAACTAGGGATGAAGATCAAAGTGTATATATTTTTTATAAATCACAATGTCAACTCTTTTGAGATATGCTACATAATCCAGTAATTAGCTATTAATAAGAAGCTCCATAAGTCCAGGATGAATGACATAGGTCAATGGAGCCTTAGACTTACATGTTAAAGGCTATCCCAAGTCCCTCATCAGATTAGATGATGTCCACCCATCTGTTAGTCTACTGATACAAGTTCTAATTTTTTCCCAGAAATATTTTACCACCTCTCTGGTATCCATGAGCCAAAACTATCACAAAATTTAAGCATCATGCTGTCTAAGAACAACCACTATCCATTTAGCTCACAACTCTGCAGGCTGACCATTGGAGAGGGGCTCAGCTGGGTGGTTCTTCTATCTTTGAGGTCACTGATGCCGGTCGTCCTGGATCAGCTCATCTCTGCTGCAAAAGGCCTCTTGTCCTCCAGCAGACCAGCCTGGGTTTGTTCTCATGGAAGCATGTGAGACCTCTTATGCTTAGAACTGACAAATGTTACTTCCCCACATTCTGTTGGTCAAAGCAAGTCCAAAGGTCAGCCCACACTTAAGGAATAGCAGGAAACCTTTCCACAGAGCAGGTACACACTCAGAACGTGAGAATTAAGACATGCATGCTTATCTTGTGGGCTTCCTTCATTTTATAAATGAGGAAGTGAGATTCAGAGTGGATAGATAATTTAGTCAAGGTCACGCAAGTTGTTGGTGTGCATGCCTCCCCACAGTGTTGGTGGGTACGCCTCCTTCCCCACAGGTTGTTGGTGGGTACGCCTCCTTCCCCACAGGTTGTTGGTGGGTATGCCTCACTCCCCCCATGTTGTTGGTGGGTATGCCTCACTCCCCACAGGTTGTTTGTGGGTACGCCTCACTCCCCACAGGTTGTTTGTGGGTACCCCTCACTCCCCCCATGTTGTTGGTGGGTACACCTCACTCCCCGTATGTTTTTGGTGGGTACGCCTCACTCCCCACAGGTTGTTGGTGGGTATGCCTCACTCCCCCCATTTTGTTGATGGGTACGCCTCACTCCCCACAGGTTGTTGGTGCATACGCCTCACTCCCCCCATGTTGTTGGTGGGTATGCCTCACTCCCCCCATGTTGTTGGTGGGTACGCCTCACTCCCCACTGGTTGTTGGTTGCGCCTCACTCCCCCCATGTTGTTGGTGGGTATGCCTCACTCCCCCCATGTTGTTGGTGGGTATGCCTCACTCCCCCCATGTTGTTGGTGGGTATGCCTCACTCCCCACAGGTTGTTGGTGGGTATGCCTCACTCCCCACTGGTTGTTGGCGGGTATGCCTCACTCCCCACTGGTTGTTGGTGGGTACGCCTCACTCCCCACTGGTTGTTGGCGGGTACGCCTCACTCCCCACTGGTTGTTGGTGGGTATGCCTCATTCCCTGAGGTGGACTAATGCAGCTAGACAAGACAGTAGAGGAAGGAAACTCAGGAGACCACCCATCCAGGGGTCTGTGAGTCATTTGTGCAGAAGATAATGCAAATTTGTTTCATCTGCTTGTTTAGGGTAAGTCATGAAGAACTTCCCAGCCCAAAATTTAAGCCACAGGATTTCAACATTCTGTCAGTACACCTGTTCTTTATTGAGAATTAAATAATTTATGGCACAAACCCTATAATTATAGACATATTTTAAAACCTCTTCAAGACAAATAGCACAGGTATTGAAATACTCTGCCTTGAGCTATTTGAGTTTTTCAAAACAGAAAAAGTACATAAGGACAGAAATATTCAGTACAGTTGTCATTTTTAGTAACATACTAAGAAGAATGTGGCTGTTCAATGCATGCAATTTATCTTTGTTCTTTTGTATACATTTTGATAAGCTTTCTTAAATTCCCTTGATAAATGGCATTTATTATGGGCTTTATTAAAACTTGGGAGCAACTGAGCATACAGTGAAATATGACTATTTTCCAACAAGCCTGGAATTACCATTAATAGGAATATTTCACCAACACTTGTACATTTTGCTGTGTTATATTTTTATACTTCACAGTTCTGATTTGGGATTTTGAACAAGCAAGCTACTCATTAGGCAGAGTTTATAATTCATGACAGGAAACAACAGGATCTTTCTACATGCTATTCTGTTCTCTGCAGTCCTTAGCCACTGTCTGTACCTAACCCCAGGGTCGAAAAGGAGTGTGTGAGCAACGTGCAGTGCATGTTTTGCATTTTTTTAATTTAAAATTTTAGCTGCCACTTGAATTCTCATGGGTAAAAATTAATATAATACCAAAGCAAGAATAACTATTGTAAGTAACCTCCACCCCTGCAATTCCCACCCCCATCCACCTCCTGTGCCACTCGCCTCCCAAGACCCAGTCACCATTTGCAATTTTGGGAGAGCAGGAGACCCAGAGGCAGGGCTGAGACCCCAGGCCGGAGCTGCAGAGTGGGCCCAGCTGGTAAAGTAAATAAACTGCAAGCTGAAGCTGATAACCACGCTCAGGGAAGAACCAGCTTTAATGCCTTGTCAGCCATCTCCATCACCTTCCCTGAACTTTGGCTGATTACAGTATCATTTACATTGACAATTTTAGGATTTCTCCCTTCTTGAAATCACCATGACAATTCTGAGGCAGCCATCTAAAGTATGAAAATGGGAGGAAACACAATTCTAGGTATTACCACCTAAATTCATAGTAAAAGCCAACTCCTTGGTCTTGAGAATTCCTCTCCTTGATTATGAAAGATCTAAAACCACTTCCTCCCAAGGACAGCTGCTCTCTTTGCCCCCCCGCCCGCTCTCCCCTGAGAGTACTTTTACTTTCAGTAAAAGTCTGTCACCAGCATGGCTTACGTGGCATGTCCTGAAATCCTTTTCCAGATGATCAACAAGAATCAGCGAAAACCTCCCCTCAGAGGCTGGAGATTTGGGATGCAGCTTCCAAGATACTTTTCTAGGACTTCTCATTTATAACATAAACACATAAAGGTTTTTAAATTTTTATATCAATGGCATTCTTCTCTACATTTTGTGCTTGAATTCGCTTTTTATATTTAATCATATGTCTCAAAGATCTTTCCATGCTGTCACATACGGATGCACATTATTTTTTTTTTACTGCTACACAGCATTTTTTATAGTAAAAAAGTATCATAATTTGACTCTCCCCTGTTCATGAGGATTATTTCTAATTATTTTTTATTATTACAAGTAATGCTACACTGGGTATTGTGTGTGTGCCAATGTTTTAGTCTGTAGTAGCACTCCTCGAAATGGAATTGCTGGGTAAAGGAATAAATATACTAAATTTCAAAAGGCTTTGTCCAGTCGTGTTCCAAGAAGACCACACAAGTCATGTTTTGTGTTCAGTGTAAACCAGGAGGGGTCACACAGACAGAGTTCACACCCAGCCTCCAGCCCTTCCCAGGCAATGACTAGGGAAGTCACTCAGGCACTCTCTGCCTTGATTTCCCCCATTGCAAACATGGGACTAACACAGATCTTTAACTGGTCTTGAGAGTTTCAAATCACAGTGAATTAAAATGCAAGTGACTGGGAGGCAGTGCCTGTGGCTCAAAGGAGTAGGGCGCCAGACCCATATGCCAGAGGTGGTGGATTCCAACCCAGCCCCAGCCAAAAATTCCAAAAAAAAAAAAAAAAAAATGCAAGTGACTGGTCCATGTCAGGTATCCAACTCTCCCATAAAGCAGTAATCTAGTTTTAAAAACTTTAGTGCAAACAAAAATCTCCTGTTTGCAGTATGAATTATAGGGCACCATCTCCAGAGATGTGACTTGGCTGATCTGAAATATGTCCCCGAATGTTACACTTTCTAACAATCCTGCCAGGAGACTCTGGTGTGGTTAGTTTTGGGGACACACTTTGAGAATCACCCTTTACTAACTCCTAGTTGCACCAATGACTCTTTCCTGCCGAATGGATCCCACTTAATGTGGATGAACAAAATCCTAACCTTACTCCCAGCTGTTCATCTCTGCCCACTGCAGCGTGACAGTGAATGAATGAGTTAGGATGAGGCACGGATGTATGTGTGTATGTCATTTGTTGGCTGGCCCTTTGAACTCCATGGACTTTGAGATACTTTTTGTCTTCAGACAGAGGAAATTTTACTTAACAAATTTATGACAATAATGATTGCTCTTGGAGAGAAATAACCCTGTCTTCAGCTGAGGAAATGCCAAATTTAACCAAATCTAAGATGCTAAAAAATAAAAATGCTGTCACTTACAATTGTAAGATATCTTCTATTATAAGTTGCATTCTAATTTCAGAGATGGTAAAATGTGAGAAAATCTGTCTTAGAATTGATGAAATACAGAAATTTGTGTAAGTTATTCAACAGGCAAAGAGGGAAAGACCAAACCACGTCCAGCTACAAAAAGATGATCTCCAAGCCATCCTCTAAAGGAGGAGTCTTGTTGCCTGGAGGTGATTGATTTGCTGAGTGCACAAATGAGTCTGCGTGTGTGAGGTGGGGGTGGGGGGCAGGCATAATTGTGTGCTTAATCAAGGATAGAGGTGTATGAAGTCCTGGGAGGAATACCTGGAAGAGGGAGGGAAGGGAGGATTCTGAATACTACAGGAAAGAAGAGCAAAAGCTTGTAAACACAGACGTTCACACATGCACACACCCACTCATGTACACACCCGCATGCACACATTCACACATGCAAACACCCACTCATATACACACTCGCATGCACACACCCACACATGCACACACTCATGTGCACACACTCACACATACACACCCATTCGTATACACACTCACATGCACACACCCACTCGCATACACATTCACACATGCACATGCCCATTCTTATACACACCCACTCATATACACACTCACAAGCACACACCCACTCATACACACTCACACATGCACATACCCATTCGTATACACACTCACACATGCACACACCCACTCATACACACACATTCACACATGCACACACCCACTCACGGGCACACACTCACACATGCACACACCCACTCACATGCACACACATACACATACATTCACATCCACATTCACACACTCACACATGCACACAACCACTCACATGTGCACATTCACATTCACACATACACACTCACACATGCACATACCCACTCATATACACATATACACATACATTCACACACTCACACATGCACACATTCACATACACATGCATGTGCACACACATGCACATGCACACTCATCTGCACAGATTCACACACATGCACACAATACACTCATACATTCATAAAAACACACATGCACACACTCATGCATATGCACACAATAACAATGCACATACTCACACATGCATGTACACACACACCCACAATGTGCACATGCACACACTCAGACTCACACACACACACACTCATGCACAGTCCCTTTGGAATATTCTTTAAGTGTAGGAAATGATCAAAGCCCCTTTCTTCTTCTCTTTAACAGATAAAGAGTAAGGTCGTCACTGGCCATCATAGTCTTCGTGAGTGGGCTCTTTAGGAGTACATGGGTTTTATTTCCACTTTAGTAATAATACCCAATGATAGAGAAATCTCCAGCTGGGGCAACCGAAGGATGAGGAAACAGCTGCAAACTGATTCTTAGTATCAGGTTTGAACCTGATTCAGGAGGGAAGGGCTCAGTGGTTCGACTGACACGGAGCACTGTGTCTGAACCCAGCGACAGGGCTCATCTCCTGGACTCCTTTCTGCTCTGTGCCTTGGGCTCCTTCCAGGAACAGGAGCTGACCCTTCTGTACGCAAGGTCTAATGTTTTATTCATTAAAATTAGCTATGGGTGGAAATTTCTGGACTCCAGGAGACCTGAGACATTCGGTGGGTATTGCGCTATCTGTGACTCTATCCAAACAAAGTCATACAACTTTCCATCACTGATACCGTGGCTGCCATTTTCTGTGAAATTTCAAGCCATTTTTCCCTTCTGTGTAGAAATGGTTATGCTACCCCTGAACTGGCAAACATGAATGTGTAGTCATGGAAACAGAGTTGCTCGCAACTGAGCATCTGCTGTAAGGAAGGGGAGTTGTGCTGAGCTCTCTCTACCCCTCTTAGAAGAGTGTGGGTATCACTGTTGGTTAGAGGTGCTGGACTCTCAGCACTCTGCGTGCCCCCAATTTCAGACTGTCTTAATAGACAGGACCAGATCCCGGGCACTAATGATGAGCACCGTTCTCAGCAGTCATCCCAAAGGAGCCCAGCCATCAAGAAAACCTGTTCTGCCTTTGCAAATTAAATGGAATGCTTAATTGTTCACATGAGGAAAATACAGAGCCTGTAAACAGCTCTTTCAGCTGAGGGCTTAGCTGAATATTTTCTGCAACTAAACAATCAGAAGTGACAGTCACACAATGGGTTGTCACTCTTCCTGGTGAATCCATTCTTTCTCTGCTAATAAATGCAAGTGTCACATGGAATCCACTTCTTGTTTAATTTTCTGCGGCATAATGCACAGTTAAAGCCCCAGCCCCAGGCAGACATCTAACAGGACAAGCAGACTCTCTGAGAGGGACGCGTGCCCGGGCCCATTCCATTTCCTCACTGGGAAGGCAGTGGAGGGACAGAGGAGGTGCTCACGGCAGCCTCTCTGCTGGGTCCGTGCCTGTTTGTGCAACTTTATTGAGTCATTCTGCACTTTCAAAATATCACATATGTTTTGAGGGCTCAAGTCAGTAACGTGGACAAATGTGTACATCCCGATAAGCAAAGCAATCAGAAATAGAATGTTATGGTCACCTCAGAAAGTTCCCTTCTGCTTATTTTCAGTTAACTTCTCCCCAAGCCACACCCCTAGAAAATCACTGCTTTGCTTCTGTCGTTGTGAATTAGATTCCCCTTTTTGGTGGTTTTACAGAAATGAGACTGCATCACGTGTGGTCTTTGGTGTCTGTCTTTTTCTCTCAGCATGTCTTGTGAAGTTCGTCCAGGTTGCTGGGTCTACCCAGAGTTTGTTCCCATTTATTGTGAGTATATTCCATAGCACAGAAGCACCACACTTTGGTTATCCATTCATTGGGTGAGGGACATTTGGATTT
The DNA here is from genome assembly GCF_027406575.1 of Nycticebus coucang. NCBI lineage: Eukaryota > Metazoa > Chordata > Mammalia > Primates > Lorisidae > Nycticebus > Nycticebus coucang. The sequence goes on along the minus strand of NC_069781.1, from coordinate 146,619,807 downwards.
TTTCCAGTTTGGGCAATTATGAATAAAGCTGCTGCGAACACTTGTGTACAACTCTTTGTGAGAAAGCACATTTTCATTTCTCTTGGGTGATTATTGGAGAGTAGAATTGCTGAGTCATATTACAAGCATATGTTTCACTTTCCAAACTTGTCCATTTTTGAAAATGGTTGCACCACTCTGTTGTTCCACAGCCTCACCAACCCTTGGAATTTTCATTATTTTTAGCATATTCTATTGGATATGAAAAGGTATCTCACTGTGGTTTTAATTTGCATTTCCCTGAAGAGTCCTGATGTTGAGCACCTTTTCATGAGCTTTTTTGTTATCTCTATACAGTGTTCATTCAAATCCTTTGCCCACCTTTTGCACTTTTTACTGAGTTACGCCTCCTTTGTACTGAGTGTGTATATGTGTATTCTGGGTGACTTGCCCTTTCACATTCTTAATGGCATATTTTGGTTTTGTTTTTTAGGCTCAGACATTTTTATTCGTGATGAAATCCAATTGAACAAATTTTTAAAATGCATTTTGTGTAAGAGCAAAATAGCTCTAAAGACCTTTATGTACCCCAAAGTCATGAAACCTTTCTGCTGTGTTTTCATACAGAAGCTTTATAGTTTTAGCTCTTGTATTTAAGTTTATGATGCATTTGGAATTATTTTTTGGTCACAATGTAAAATAAGAATAAAAGTTTATTTTTGTTTCAGTTATCCTGGATTCCAGCACAATTTATCAAAAAGACTATACTTTTCTCATTGAATTTTCTTGGCATCTTTGTCAAAAATCAATTGACCACATATGTGTGGGATTTTTTTTTTTACTCTATTCTGTTTAAATTTATGCCAATGACACATTGTTGTAATTATTGTAGCCTTATGAAAGTCTTCAAGTCACATTATATGAGTCTTCCAACTTTGTTCATTTAATAAAAAATTGAAATCAATAAACCAATCTCCAGTAGCATCAAAAGTATGAAATAATTAGGGGTAAATTTGACAAAATATGCACAAGACCTATACAACTATAGGTCTTTATACAACTATGAAACTTTGGGATGTAAAACTTAAAGAGATATGAACGTGTGAGGCTAATAGATTAGAAGAATCAATATTTTTAAGCTATCAGTTCTTCCTAGAATTGATGAGAATTTTTATCATGAATAATGTTGAATTTTATCAAATGTTTTTATGCATCTATTTTAACAGATTTTGCTTCTTTATTCTGTTGACATAGTGAATTGCAGTGACTGACTGTGGGTGTAAAGCCAGCCTTGCATCCCAAGGACAGACCCCACCTGGTCATCATGTATTATCTTTTTAAAATGTTACTGTATTGAACAAATACTTCATAAAAACTGATATAGAATAGCCAATAATCACCTGAAAAGACACTCAACACCATTATTCCTCAAGGAGATGCAAATTTAAACCAGCATGAGAGTGAATATACACGGTGTTGGCAGGACGCAGAGCCATGGCACCGCAACACCACAGAGCTGCTGGACTGCAAGAGCACAGCGAGCCCCGGGCAGCACTCTCGGGGGTTCTTATAAAGCTAAACATGCACAGGCCGGGTGCAGGGGCTCACGCCTATGATCCCAGCACTCTGGGAGGCCAAGGTGGGTGGATTGCCTGAGCTCACAGGTTCAAGACCAGCCTGAGCCAGAGTGAGACCCCATCTCTACAAATAGCCGGCCATTGTGGCAGGTGCCTGTAGTTCCAGCTACTTCGGAGACTGAGGCAGGAGAATCAGTTGAGCCCAAGAGTTTGAGGTTGCTGTGAGCTACAACGCCATGACACTCTACCCAAGGGCAACAAAGTGAGACTCTGTCTCAAAAGAAAAAAATAAAAGTTAAACATGCACTTACTCTATGACCCATCCATCCCACTCCTGCATACTTCTTCAATAAAAATAAAAATATGTGCCACAAAAAGACTTGAACACGAATGTATATAGCATCTTTATTCATAGTAGCCCAAAGCTATAACCAACCCAAATGTCAATCAATAAGCAAATTGGTAAACAAACCGTGGTGTGTCCTCTTGTAAAAGAACAAAATACACATAGGAACATGGAGCAATCTCACAGATACAACCTGAGTGACAGAAGCCACACGCAGGAGTCCACACTGCGTTCCTTCATTCCTGTGAAATCCCAGAGCAGGCAGAGGTGACCAGCAGTGGTGAGCAGGGGTCAGAGGTCGGTGTGTGGAAGGTGGAGAGATGCATGGAGAACCCTCCCAGGGGTCCTCAAACTTTTTAAACAGGGGGCCAGTTAACTGTCCCTCAGACGGTTGGATGGCCGGACTATAGTTTAAAAAAATAAACTATGAACAAATTCCTATGCACACTGCACATATCTTATTTGGAAGTAAAAAAACAAACGGGAACAAATACAATCACACCGCTGCCGCATGTGGCCCATGGGCCATAGTTTGAGGACCCCTGCTAGACAAAATGCTCTGCTGCTCACTTGGGAAGGTGGTTCCATTAAGTAGTGACATTTGTTAAAAGCCACTGACCTATACACTTGAAATGTGTGGATTTTATGGTAGATAATTATATCTCAGTAGCATTGGCTTAAATTTGATAAATGAAATTATTGGGGGTCAGGGGTTCCCTTTCCCCAAACCCAGTCGACCTGGTTCGATTACTCAGCTGAGCTACAAACTTCAATCCAGGCACGCTGGGACTTGAAAGCAAAACCAAATGGAAACAGAATAAAACTGGAGCAGCACAGGCAGTGTGAACAGAGAGCACAAGCTCCAGTAGAAGCAAGAGAAATTTTATTTAAGAACAAAGAGAAAGCTTAGGGCACTTCAAAGAGAGTTGGAAGTGGGTCCCTCTCATGATGGAGAAGAGGTGAGAGAGACGGAGGTGCAGAGGCACAAACACCCTTTCTCTCCATGTGAAATTGGCTGTAACTCTTGCATTGGCCGCTCTGCACCTCCAGGAAGGGTCGCCCTTTTCTACTGGCCTTTGATCATTCTCTTTCCACTGGTCCTTGGTTGCCCAGGTGACCTCCCACACTGTGAGAACGCTGAGTGCCAGAGCTTCCTGTGGGCCCTGCAGACTTCCTGGTGCAGCAGGCTTTCCTCCTGTCCACCTTGAAGCCCTTTTTTTTGTGTCCCTTCTCAGAAACTTTGTGATTACCATTTTATTTGGGGAATGCTATTTAATGAATCTTCCTCATTTGGCTCAGGCTGGAGATGGTCATGTTGAATCCCCAGCGCTCTGGGGGCACAGCATTTAGTAGATGGAAAGTACCCAATGGAGATCTGGCAAAGGGGGCAAGGAGGAACTCATTCAAGGACACAAAGCTTACCCGCATCAAACACGAAGAAATTATGCAGAAAATTAAATGAACTAAGTGCAGAGTTGAATCTACCAAGCAAAAGGGCAACAGTTCAGGAAGAAAATAAATAAATCTGTGTTCTAAAGCCACCGAGGAGTACAAGAGGGATGGTAGGGAAAACTTCAGGCATAAAGGCATGGAGGCAAATGAGTGGCAAGTGAGGTGGGAAGATTTTTGCCACCCCCAGAGTACGCGGATGGAAACACAGCTATCCTGCAAACCCAGCCTCACCTAAATCCAGACCACCATCCTCTGCTAGCCTGTGCCATGCAGCGCTCTGGGCAGCTGCCAAGATGGAGCAGCCCACCCTGCAGAGAGCCCAAGGACTTCAATCGTTCTTGCTGGGGCTTAGCGAGGCCCTGGCACTCAGCAGCGTTCCTAGGCCTGGGGCCTGCCATAAATGGGTTTCAAACAGAGCATCTCGGGTCTTCTCAGCACCATGCACACTAGAGACAGCAAATTACAAGCCGAAAATTCATTACATTTGTGAAAACCCTGAATTTATTTAGACAAAAGCAGATGGAGAGGATGGATAATCTCGTTACATTTCAGCACACTACACTTTATTCAGAAGAAATGAAACATAATGCGTTATGCGCTCTCATCTTCCCATCTGCTTCCCCTTCCCCAAGTTCAGGTTTATTATTAATATAATGAATTCATCTTGCCTCCCTCCCGATTCCATTAACCCGCATTCCTAATTAGATTTTGTTCTCGTTGTCCTTTTCAACATCTAAGAAACTTTTTTTTCAATGTAGCTATTTTCCCCAGACCTCAAATCATTTCTACAGATGAACTGCTGCTTCCAGTCATATAAAATGTCTTAATCAAATTATAATTTTTCTCAAATGGTAAGAAATTATCTGGGCCCTTCTGTTCCCCCAAAGCAGATCTGACTTGAAGGATAGATTCTGCAGACGGTGGGGACCAGCTCTTGACCAGGGCTTTCAGGAAAAGGAGATGGGAGTCATTTCCTTCTGGTTCTAAGGGACTTTCCCTTGGCCAGTTCACTATTAGCCAGATCAGTAGCTGTCTGCATCCCCCACCCACCAACGCTTTTAAAAATTTATTCTCAAAACGAATGTCATGGATACAGGTAGTCTCTCTATGAAACCCCTAAGCCTCAGAGACAGTAAAGACTGAAGAAAATATTGTAAAAAGAGCTCGTAGTGACTCGAAGACAAACTGCTAGCCTTCCCTGTTGTCCAGTCCTTGTTCAAGCAGGCCAGGATTTCTGACATTTCTGGCCCCAACAAAGCAGCTGGGAAAGCAGCTTGTGTGTGGTGGTGTCACCTGTTCTGCGTGTAATTAGTGCAGTCACCCCCAGGTGTTTTCCAGCTTCTCGGGTCAAGCGGGATCTGGCGCAGTAAACCTCAGGCCACATTCAGCAGGTCACGTGCACCCCGGAGACAGGGAGCTGCTCTGGACTCAGACTCTTGCAGTCAAACCCCAGCTCTGCCTCCACATACTGGGGCAAACTTGATCAAGCTAACTTGTGCCTCAGTTTCCTCATTTGTAAAATGGGGCTGACGATCCAAACCTACTTCATAGGGTCACTGTGAAGATGGATGTGAGAAAGTGTGGAAGCGCTCGGCTCGGCTCGACTCGGGCCTGGCTCTCGGGAAACACTGAGCGTCACTACTGGTGACAACCGCTGCCACTCTGCTGCCAGTCAGAGAAACCTTCGGGTCTCCAGAATTTGTCCCGATTCACACCTGCTTCCTCACCAATGCACCAGAGAGGCAGAAAGCGGCCTCCCACTCAAGCGGCAGAAGCTGACAGGGTTAAGGAGATCCAACAGCTCCCTGGTGCTGTCGCCTGCCAAACTGTCCTCCTGCTGAGGTTTCCAAGGGGTGAGTGCCAGGACGGCGCTCCTCCTGGAAGACAGACCCAGAGGGAGCTTCTCCCTGCTACTTTATTTCAGTTCTCCCGAAGGCTATTTGTGTTTTTAGTCAGAATTTCCTACTGCGGACACTGTATTCCTTACTAATAACCCTGGGCGAGGCTGGTGTTAGCTTTAAGGTTGTGTCAAGGGTGTCTGCTACAGCTCTGTGCAACTTCAGACTCCCGGCCTCAAGCAATCCTCCCATCTCAGCCTCTCAAAAATACTAGGATTGCAGTTGTGAGCCACCGTGCCCCTTCTGCTATGTGTATTCTGAAAATTGGCAAGACTCATCTGCCTGTCTTCCCGCTGCTAGGGCCTGGACCACAGGGAATCAGATCTGGCCTCTGTGCTTTCATTCTAATTGTCTCCCCAACACTGACCTCTGAAGACACCAAGCTGTGGCAACTCTGACCTCAAAGCTTTGATTAATAAGCTTTTCTGGGGCTGTTTAGTGGCTGCCTGTCTTGTACCTGAGCAGGTGGCCTCTCTGAACAGGTGCTGTTCTTCCTCAATGGAGGGGCAGAGCAAGCTGTCCAGCGACCTGTGTGGCCCCCAATCCCGCACTGTTAGTGAGCGGCAGGGTCCCTCCTGCCCTTGTTGCACCTTCTAAGAGCTTCTGGAGTGAACCCACATAAACCACTGCTTACAGAACGGGTGAGCGAGTTCTTTATGACTCTGCTCCTGGGCTCTTAGTAGAAAGCACATTTTCTCACACTTAAATCTTCTAAATTGGAGTTGCCACCTTTAAAGGGTAAGCTGACCCTGTGTCCTTGCTGGTCAGAGAAACTTCTTCCAAGTGCAGAAGAAAAATTAACACCTTCCTTTTCAGAAACTGGATGAAAAAGGCCACTGATAGGCCAGAATATTGGCTCAAATCAAATTGTTGAAGTTTATTTTTATAAATGGGAAAAGCAAAAAGTGTCAGTGCCGTGTCCCCTTCCTCTGCCTTGGCATCTGCTCATCCATCAAGGGGACATGCTCCGGGCCTCAGGAACTTCTGGGATGACTGTCTTCCCCCCTGGGCAGACCTGGTCTGGCTGTGCCAATTTAGAAAACCTACACTCCTTCAGAAACCTCAGCCCACAGTGACAAAGTGGGGACAAATGTCACTGCTGTCTTCCACCAACACCTGGGCCTCCCTGGCCCCAGGCTGTGCACTCACCTGGGCCAGGCCTGTCACTCAGCTAATGGCAAATGTGAGCATCCTGGGTGCAGTGGGAGGGGGACACCTCTGACCTGGAAGAGTGCGCTCTTGAGGGGAGGGTGGGGTTCCAGGGCACAGTCATAATGAAACAGCGCTAGAACATCCAAGGCAAAATAACATGAGAACTCTTGGTTTGAGTCCTGTGTCTGTATGATAATTGTGTGACTTTGGGGAACTTACATGAACACATTCCCCATCCCTAAAACCTCATGGGGCAGTTATTAGGACTGACAGTCTGAACGAGAAAAATATTCAGTACAAGCTTGATTGAAAAACTCACTTCCCACCAGTAGCTTGCTAATGCCAAAAGCCCCAGCCCCCTGCCAGGTCTGCAACCCTCACCCAGGCAGCCGTGGCCCCCTCCCAGGGCTGTACCCCTCACCTAGCCGGCCCTGGCCACCTCCCAGGGCTGCACCCCTCACCCAGTGGCCCAAGACCCCTCCCAGGGCTGCACCACTCACCCAGCAGGCCCCAGACACCTCCCAGGTCTGCACCCATCACTCAGCCAGCCCCAGCCCCCTACCAGGGGTGCACCCCTCACCCAGCCAGCCCCGGCCCCCTCCCAGGGATGCACCCCTCACTCAGCCGGCCCCAGACCTCTCCCAGGGCTGCACCCCTCACTCAGCCAGCCACAGACCCCTCCCAGGGCTGCACCCCTCACCCAGCCGGCCCCAGACACCTCCCAGGGCTGCACCCCTCACCCAGGCAGCCGTGGCCCCCTCCCAGGGCTGCACGCCTAACCCAGCCGGCCCCGGCCCCCTCCCAGGGCTGCACCCCTCACTCAGCCGGACCCAGACCCCTCCCAGGGCTGCACCCCTCACTCAGCCGAGCCCAGACCCCTCCCAGGGCTGCACCCCTCACCCAGCCGGCCCCAGACACCTCCCAGGGCTGCACCCGTCACCCAGGCAGCCGTGGCCCCCTCCCACGGTTGCATGCCTAACCCAGGCGGCCCCGGCCCCCTCCCAGGGCTGCACCCCTCACTCAGCTGGCCCCAGACCCCTCCCAGGGCTGCACCATTCACCCAGCCGGCCCCAGACCCCTCCCAGGGCTGCACCCCTCACCCAGCTGGCCCCAGACCCCTCCCAGGGCTGCACCCCTCACCCAGCCGGCCTCTGCAGCCTCAGTCTCCCACACTCTCTCCCTTGCTCACTCAGCTGTCACGCTGGCCTTTTTATTCAAATACCCCTCCTCTCACCTTGGAGCTGCAGCTCTTGCTGCTCCTCCAGCTGTAACACTCTCACTCACCACCCAAACCACCACTCCCCTGGCTTGTTTCTTAACTTTATTCAATTCTGTCTCTTCCCTGACCCTTCTGCCTAAAATAAAAACACACCATCTTTGTCACTCTCTTCCCTACCAGGCTTAATTTATTTATTTAAACACACCATCTTTGTCACTCTCTTCCCCTACCAGGCTTAATTTATTTATTTAAACACACCATCTTTGTCACTCTCTTCCCCCACCAGGCTTAATTTATTTATTTAAACACACCATCTTTGTCACTCTCTTCCCCTACCAGGCTTAATTTATTTATTTAAACACACCATCTTTGTCGCTCTCTCCCCCTACCGTGCTTAATTTATTTATTTTTGGTAGAGTACCTTTACCTGACATTGTATTATTTATTTTTTTATAATGAATGAGTGATATATGGTTATTCAGGGAATGTTGAACCTCCTTCATTATAAGAAATGGGATATACAGACTTGCACCATTCTGCCTCAGAGCCCTGAAACGGAGTTTGGAGGCCGTTCTAAGAAGGACGTGTGCAGGCCTGACGTCCTCTCAACAATATCAGGAACTTGCCCTGAACCTTTGAACAGGGATAAACTGCCTGGATGGAAACACGCCAGGAATCAGCAGCACTTCCAGAGCTCTACAACCCTCTGCAACCAATAAAGTGTTGGCTGCTAATGAACTATAGGCTTGTATATGAAGCCAGCTGCCTCCAAAATGAGAATTCTTTCAAAACAACTTGTGTAATCATCCTCAGCTTCCTTTTTAAAAAACCAAACTCCCCCCTTCTCTTCAGAACACAGTTTGGCCTCCAGCCCAGTCCGTCCCCAGCAGTGCCTCGTCCTGTGTTGTCGCCGGGTCTCCCGTCTCTGTATGGTGGGCGGTTACCATGTGGCAGGTGCCTGGGTGCTCCTCTTCCCCTTGCCTGCCCCCCATGATGTCAGCCTCGGCTGGGAGGAAGATCCCCCGCAGCCCCTATTCACCTCTTGCCGACCGGCTCTGACCTCAAGTACTCCCAGATTTTCTTTCTGCCCCAGGGTCTTCGCTGATGCTCTAGGTTTCCACTGGATCAAAATGCAAGTGGCATCCGGAGTGTGAGATTAAGGTTCCTAGAGAAGCAAGCCTACAAACAATGGAGGCAGGAGGCACTTCTTCCCACCACACTTCAGGCAGCCACCCCCAACCCCTGCTCTGAAGGCCTGCAGCCTGCTCCAAGGTCCTGGGGTGTCCAGGTCCTAATGCACCGGACAGCGACCTCAGTGCCACTCTCACCCTCTACACCCCTCATGTCTACTCCCTTGGATCACCTCCCAAATGAAGCCCTTCCCACATAGTCTCTGCTTTGGAGAAAACACTGGAAGTTGAGTTCAAAAGCATCCTGGGGATGGGGGCATAGTGAGAGCAGCCTGTGGTGGACAAGCCCAGAGGCTTCCTGCAAGAAATGAGCCCTTGCTTGCATTTCAGAAGAGAGGTATGTGGATTGGCAACTCAGAAATGTCCTCCTGGGCTGGGAGGTTTCAACTTCCAGAGACCAGGAAGCCAGCTTCACCCTGGGGGATGGTGGCCATGGCCGCCAGGCTTCTTGCTCATCCATCCTCAGCTCCTTTTTGCAGAGACAGGATTTATGAGGAAGCCTTCCTAATGAAAATCTAGCCTTTCAAGTCTTATTAACTCTAATAGGGAAAAAATACCTCAATTTATTTTTTTCTGGAGGTAAGAGCAACGATATTAAATGATCCAATTTACTCGTTTCTAATACTCCCCTGGTCACTAATGAAGATGCATCGGCCACATAACGTGTGGCTCACACACAGGGCATTGCCACTCGAGTGAGCCATGTGCAGATGGCTCCACGCAAGAAGAAAACATTGCATGCAAATTAAATTTTTGTAAATCAAATCCTGTTCTCCTCTGGACTCACACAATTGTTTAAGAATCATAGTTTCTGTCTAGCAGGGCCTCAGCAGACGATTCCCCCACACTCCTCCTCTGCTCACGGCCAGGTGGCTGCCGGCTCGTAAGTAAACACGTGTACAAGGAGAGTCCTGTGTGAAGGGGACCCACAGAATGTCTGGAAGCACGTAAATAATCACTAAATTTAATCATACTCACAGGTAGCCTATGTGCTACAAAATAGAATCTCATCACAGTACTCACGTGAGGTCGGCAATATCATTATTTTCACTTTTATAATTGGGCAACCCAAGGCTGAGAGGCTAAGTACATCACCCAGGGTCACACAGCACAGCTAAGCATAAATTCAGCAGAGGAACCACACACTCCACTGTACAACTGAGAGTGTGAAGAGTTTATGGTGTTTGTCTTATATTTCACATTAATTAATTTATTCACCAATTATGTTTTGAACAACTATGAAATGCCAGGTGCTAGGTAAGGCCTGGTGCGTAATTGTTACCTTCACCCAACATTCTTGAGGTTCTTCTATTTATTAAATGCTTTATCTCATTTTATCCCCACAATAACCTTATTCTCATCACTGCTCCACAGATTAAGAGACAGGTGTAGAGAAGCTAAATTCATAAGCAGGTCACACAGCTAGTTGCTGATGAGGTGGAGCTTAAATCCAGCCCAGCAGACCCCAGGGCTAACTTCTTTGCCTTAGCTCTGTACTCTTAAAATCTAAACTTAAGGCCTGTGAGTCCAAAAATTATGTGTTTGGTACTGTGTCACTCTGTCACACAAGATTCCTATGACATTATACACTTACATCTGCTTACACTGATAAACAAAGGCCCTCCATCAGCCCCCGTTTTGTTTCCTGTAGTTTCCGTTACTTATGGTCAACAGCAGTCCAGAAATACTCAATGGCAATTTCTGGGGATAAATAATTCATAAGTTTTAATTTCATTCTGAGTAGTGCAATGAAATCTGCAACCATTCCACTCCATCCAGCCCAGGATGTGAATAACTGTTGTCCACTCTATACAGTGTGATTGTGTAGGTGAAAAAATCGTGTATACAGGGTTTGGTATTATCAGGCATCTGCTGAGAGTCTCAGAACATACCTCCCTGTGGATGGGGGTCTGCTGTATACCGTAGTGGCTGAATTAGTGGGTGACCAGGACACATTAAAATAGTAGCAGGTTTTCCCGCAGTGAAGTCTTCTATATGACCCAGGGCCCATCGCAAGTGAGAATTATGACCATGTTCCTTCCTTCCAGTCACACTGGAGGCATGCTACATCAAACTGAAAATGACCAAGGCAGATTCGGAGGAAAAGCCCCAGTCCACACAAGGTGGGGCATATAACAAAACTTTGACCCACTGGAGACACCGCTTTCTTGGAGAGAATCCCATACCCCAGGGGCAAAGCTAGAGAAACTAGGTGGCTGTCTGAACTTAGGCACAGTGCACACGTCCCTGCCATGGACAAGTCTCCTCCTCAAGCCACTGGCTGCATTGGTGGTTCTGGCTTCAGTGCAGCTCTGACACGTTCCTCTCAGAACCAGTATCCTTGTAATAAAACTTCGAGTGAGCTCTGTTTCAATTGTGAGTATGTGAGGTGAACAAATTAAAGATGAAAAATTTATCTCTGAATGTATTTGTTTGCAATGAAACATGAAGTCTGCTGTTTAAGAGAAATAATTCTCTAACAAGAAAGGCACCTATCAGAATGTGAGGTGCCAGGAGACAAACTCCCAAGCAGAAGAGGCGCAGGGTTTTCTGCATATGAAATGCACAAAGAGCCATCTGCCCCAGATGATAATGATTGAAATTGACAGACAATTCCATTAAGTATAATCTTCAAATTGAGACTTTCAGGAACAGCATGCTAGGAGAGGATATGTTAAAGATTTATTATGCCTATGAACTAGTTCTGTACAATTATTCAAAACAGACTGTGAGTAAATTATTTTATAAAATGTACTTGAAATGAGTGTGCACATTTAGACCTTTAAAATGTGTGCATTTAGTCAAGAGCCCTAACATCCTGCCCTTTTATTTGGCATGCAGTTTATGTTTTAAAATACCAGTTAAGTATTTCTTTGTTTAGGGACATTTTCCAAGTATTTCTGTAATAAATAGGAAACAAAATATGACTGTTAATTCAGTCACATTACATCTGGAGGGACACTGACCTCTGGGTCTGTGCTTTACCCATTTCAAAAATGGTGCTACTGAAAGACCTGGGACAGGAACCCCCACTCTGTCCTGAACGACGACGACCTCAATCAACCACAAGAGACGATACTTGATGCAATCAGCAAGAGGATTTTATTCCAGCATGCTGGGGCTTAACTCGTAACTCTTTGTGGAGCAGAGGAGTCAAGCCCCGAACAGCAGGTTTTACAAGCTTATAAAGGCAAAAACCACAAGGTAGGGAGGGGTAGCAGACATAGCAGGGGCTTTCCAGATAAGAAGAACTGGTTACCGGTTATCTGCTTCAGCTCCGGGCTATTTCCTGGAACAGTTACAAAAGGTCACATTCTTATGGTAGGGGGCGAGAGGTGCTGCTACATGGCTGGTCCCCTCCCCCACCCCGATTTGGTAGTATTTTCCTTCACTACATGAAACAATGAAGGTGGTCTGCTATTTTAAATATGAACGACAAGTGAGTAAGACATGCCATGATACAGTCACAGATTATTTACAGAGCCCTCAGCCCACGCTCTCAGGAATTGGGAGCCACACTCTCATGCCATTATTCACGGTAAACTCCATTTTCTTTCAGGTCTGTCCTCCGAGTGAGTTTTCTCATGCCTTTGTCTCCTCAGGCAGATTCAAATGCCTGCCATTACCTCTGCACCCCTCACTCTGATCTTACAAGACCCAGGGTAAGGCAGCCTACTTCTTCTGAGGAGCCAGCCTTAAAATATTTGAATTTGATACATACAATTAAACTCTTGCATCTGGCCTTCCCTTCTAAGCACATGTTCCTTTTAATGGGGGAAAACCAAAGCCAGGAGAGAGGAGGTCTGTATGCAGATTCTGCTCTTATGGCCAAGAAATTCAGGCACCTCTGTGCCCTCCCCACCCCCCACTCTTGCACTCTCAAGGAGAGGAGAGGCAGTTCTTCTAAGTCTATCTTTTGGCAAACCTTTACAAAGGTCAGTACGGGCGTTTTGAGACAGACTGTGTTATGGCCCATTATTTCACTTCTAAGAAACACAGTTGACTGTCCTTTCTGATCCACCTGTGCAAGTTTCAGCTCACGCGGCTCACGGGTGTTGCTGGGAGGCTTCATCTGTTTCCCTCCATGTGGCACTCAGTCGTGTCAGGAGGAAGCTGGGAAGAGAGCGCTTTCGCAAGATCATTTTTATGAGTTTAAAAGTGGGTTAAAAGAGTCTCAAAGCCTGAGCGCTTGCAACAGGTTTTTGGGAGCCTTATTTCTTTCTTCTTCACATGACAATTTTTTGGTGGTTTAAAGAATTGAGAAGAGTCCAATTTCACTGAAAGAGGAGGAGGGGAGGGGGCATCCAGCGGCCACAGTGACTGAGAAAGACATTGCCATGGGGCGTGAAAACCACCCGGAGGCGTTTGAGGACACTGAAGGGGCGCTACAGACCAGATCGCCAGCAGGGTCCAAAATCCCAGATGATTGTCTCTGAGTCAGGAAAGTTCCATTGTGATGGTGCCTCACACTTTGACAGATGAGCAGAGGGGCATCTGTGTTGAATAGTGTGAGGAAGCGCTGGCCAGATTCATCAGAGGCAAATCTACATGTGTGGTTCTGACATTGTTACTGCTGATGACACCAGATTTACCAAGCTGATCCAGAGAATAAACATCAGGAAAAATCCACCAGCAAAAGTGAAATGGTCCTGAAGGGTCAGAAGTAAAATGGTGTAAACTTTCTTCTCCAAAAGTGGTCATATTGCAACCATTCCTCTGGAGGAACACAGGACTGTCACTGCTCAGTGGGACACAACAATGTGCCTACCAGGAGTTTTCAGGAAGCTACAACATGGCAGCGGCCAAGGACAGGACTTTGGGGGACCATCCTGTACGTGAGAATGCGTCTGCCCACACAGCCAACATCAGCATCCAGTTCTAGGAGTCCACAGAGGTCAAATGTAGGACTCACTCACCCTATAGGCCTGACCTAGCCCCATGAAAGCATATTTCCTGTTTTCCTTAGAGAAAAATTCCCTGTGCAGAAAAAGTTCTCTGGTCCTGAAGAAGCTGTTCATGTTTAGGAAAATGAGCTACTCTTGAAGAAAATTGGTAGAAAGAATGTTTTCAAAAACAGTTCTCAAGAATGTGAAGGTGCCTAGAATGTTGTGGTGATTATTTGGGGAATTTTCATGTATCTCAAAACTTTCATAGTGTCCCTCATAGGAGGCTTATGGTTATCTGTGAAATAAATTCTTCTAGCATCAAATATGAGCTTACCTAAGAGAGAATAAAGAGGTAAAGTGAATTAGGAGTTGTACCACCAGAGACAGATGTGAAGAGTGAGCCAAATTATTCATATTTTTTTGTTTAATATTTAACAACCCAGGCCCTCCCTTTGCCAAAACTACTCCCCAGATGTAAATCAAGCCCAGACAGAATGGGAGGTTTCTTTCCCCCACTACAACATCTGATTTTTATTGTTCTCTTTGCAAATCTACAAATTGCCATACATTCCAAATTTACTTTCATCTATCCCAGCACATGAAAACTCAACATGTCCTTCACTTTGCCCTTGAGTTAGGTACCTCTCCCTTCAGTGACACAGTTCAGAACGTTTCCCACCATTTCCCACAGAGCCTGCGTGTCTCCTCCTGTTCTCTCCTCCTTGGTGACTTCAGATGCAGGAAAATAACAGGGGCTTGTGACCAGATGAGAAAGAGCTGGTGGAGGCAATGCAGAAATCAGATGGGGAAATGGAGGCCTGAGAAATTCCTGAGCCAAGGTCACAGAGTCAGCCTGCAACAGACTGGGCTCTTCCAGGACATTGAGGAGGCTCGAGCTCTGGGGTCTGTTCCCAGGCACCCAGCCCAGTGCAGCCCCCAGGCGTTCAGCCCAGTGCGGCTCGCTAGCTGGTGTCCTCTTGGAACCTCAGGTTTCCCACCTACAAACTGACACCTGTTGTGGGAATTATGGAGGATGACATAGGAATATAGGAAGAGCCCAACCAGTTATAGGAAAGGAAGAAAACCTTTTTCCTTTATCCTCTTAAGTTCTGTGACTGAGGTCATGCAAATTAAAGTGATAGAAGAGAGATTAATAGGAGAAAAGGCATACAAATTATATTGATGTTAATATTTTTACTTTTACATGCCTCTAGGTGTCTCACAGAGAAGGGAGTGGAAACCCAAACAGCGGTCTGGCCTGAGAGCTTACATATCACTTTAACAAAAACCAATGAATTTGCAGAGAAGTGACAGATGAAGGAAAAGGGTTTGGGCATTGCGGGTGGTAAATTGTAGCAAGGTAAATAAGTGTACACAGGAAAACCAATGGGAAGTGAGGGTCATTTCAGCAAGGTGTATTTATGCGATTCGTCAGCACCATCTCTAGCAACAAGAGTCTTCTCCTCTTTCTGGTGTGGGGGAGGGAGAGAGACACTTTCACAGAGCGGAACGTACGCCCTGCATGCAGGCAGAACAGGGAGGGCAAAGAGCTTTTCTTACTTCTGCTGTTTCTGAATTGCCCCAGAAACTGGCACATTTTGGGGTGGCATACTCTGATGCCCTTTGCAGGGTGTGATTACACTAACAGAGTGATTGATTTCCGAGGGCCTGTCCACCCAGTGAAAACAGTTCTCTTCACACAAATGTTGCTACTGTCATACTGGGTTTTCCTTTTTTACCACCAGGAGATTCAGTGTGCCCACTTCCTATTCTGTCTGTAAAATTTGTGTTCTCCCTATATTAACTTGAGAATAAATACTGGGGCAGAAATCTGCCATTCCTTCTGCCCTGAATATTCTCAGAGACATTAAATAATGCTCCCCGTTGCCCTTGGTGACACATAAATTTACAAAAAGGGAAGGAGGCAGGGAAGGTTCACAGAAGAAAGGAAAAGGAACTGGGTGGGAAAGGAAGGGGTTGGGAAGGGAGAGGGAAAGAAAAAGAGGGCTCTGTGAGATCACACTGAATTTCTACCTGGATAGAACTTCAAAGAATTATCTAATCCCACCCTTAGTATATTTGGGGACGTGGAGATGATGGGTCTCCATAATGATAGAGAAAAGTTATGAACCGAGGATGACTTTTCCAAACTGCCTTTCCCTCTGCCCACAACACTTTAAATTCTGCACCACCCTTCCCATACTACCCTCTTGCTTAGTCAACGTCTATTAATTTTGAGATCTCAGTTCCAACACTCCTTGTGGCAAGCACCTTTCCCCCACTCCTTCCCACTTGATCCATGTTCCCCAGATGCACGCTCAGGGCACCCATCAGCGTGATTCATCCCCACCCTCCACCTGCCACGCAGGGCATGTCACCCATTCCCTAAGCATACCAGTTTGGAGGAGCAAACCTGGGGCTTGTGCTCTGTGTGGGATTCTTCTCCTTATAGCAAAGGGACATCTCCATACAACTCATTCACAACACAGTTTCCATTTGTGCGTCCTCAGGAGGGGTTCGCGTAGGATTCATTCAAGAAAACTTTGTTAACTGCGATGCCCACTCCTGCAGAGAAAACCTGGCTCTTTCTTTCCAGTCAGTGCCTCCTTTAAAGGCAAGCCACACCAGCAAGGCAAGAACTCATAAGCAAATTCTGTGAATTGTTCTAGTGCTTTATTTTTTTCTAACACTTGCTCTTATCACCCTAGACATACTTTATGTGGAACAAGTTGATTAAAACATAAAACAAGAATTCACTTTCTTTTGGGCTATGCATTGTACAGTTACTGGGATGTAAAAAGATCCAAGTGACTTAACTAAATCCTCCCACCCCCAAAAAATCCATCTCATACTGCCTGATCTTCAGCTCTGAAGTTTAAGTTCATTGGTGAAGAAAGAGAACTGACATTTATTGAGTTCCTACTGTATGCCGAGCACGGAGTGAGGAAACTTTCATCACTTCTCATTCAGCAGATGTTTGAGTCACAGGCACTGCTCCAAGAATGAATGAGACCTAAGGCAGTTCTTAGTAATAAAAACAAAGCCAGGGGCATCACCATACCAGATTTTAGGCTGTACTACAAAGCCATAATGGTCAAGACAGCATGGTACTGGCACAAAAATAGAGACATAGACATTTGGAATCGAATAGAAAACCAAGAAATGAAACTAACATCTTACAACCACCCAATCTTTGATAAACCAAACAAGAACATACCTTGGGAGAAAGACTCCCTATTCAATAAATGGTGTTGGGAGAACTGGATATCCACATGTAAAAGACTGAAACTGGACCCACACCTTTCCCCACTCACAAAAATTGATTCAAGATGGATAAAGGACTTAAATTTAGGGCATAAAACAATAAAAATCCTCAAAGAAAGCTTAGGAATAACACTGGAAGATATTGGCCTGGGGAAAGACTTCATGAAGAAGACTGCCGTGGCAATTGCAACAACAACAGAAATAAACAAATGGGACTTAATTAAACTGAAAAGCTTCTGTACAGCTAAGGAGACATCAACCAAAGCAAAGAGACAACCTACACAATGGGAAAGGATATTTGGATATTTTGAATCAGACGGAAGTTTGATAATTAGGATCTATAGAGAACTCAAATTAACCCACATGAAAAAAGCCAACAATCCCATATATCAATGGGCAAGAGACATGAATAGAACCTTCTCTAAAGAAGGCAGATGAATGGCTAATAAACATATGAAAAAATGTTCATAATCCCTAATTATTAGAGAAAGGCAAATCAAAACCACTCTGAGATACCATCTCACCCCAGCGAGAATGGCCCCATCACAAAATCTCAAAACTGCAGATGCTGGCGTGGATGTGGAGAGAAGGGAACACTTTTACACTGCTGGTGAGACCACAAACTAATACAACCTTTTAAGTATGGAGAAACCTCAAAGCACTCAAGCCAGACCTCCCATTTGATCCTGCAATCCCATTACTGGGCATCTACCCAGAAGGAAAAAAATCCTTTTATCATAAGTACACTTGTACTAGACTGTTTATTGCAGCTCAATTTACAATCGCCAAAATGTGGAAACAGCCTAAATGCCCACCAACCCAGGAATGGATTAACAAGCTGTGGTATATGTATACCATGGAATACTATTCAGCCATTAAAAAAAATGGAGACTTTACATCCTTCGTATTAACCTGGATGGAAGTGGAAGACATTATTCTTGGTAAAGCATCACAAGAATGGAAAAGCATGAATCCTATGTACTCAATTTTGATCTGAGGACAATTAATGACAATTAATGACACAGTGGGGGTGGGGAAGGGAAGAGCAGAGAGAGAAAGAAGGAGGGAGGGGTGGGGAAAGGAAGAACAGAGAGAGGGAAAGAGCGAAGGGGGTGGGTTCTGGGGTGTGCCACACCTTTTGGGGGCAAGACACGATTGTAAGAAGGACTTTACCTAACATATGCAATCAGTGTAACCTGGTTTCTTGTACCCTCAATGAATCCCCAACAATAAAAAAAAAGAAGGTATCCAGCAATGAAAAATAAATAAATAAAAAGGCCTTGTCATTGTGCAGTTTTCCTTCCAGTGACAGCAGACAGGAAGCAAATAGACATATCACACCAGGTTGGACAGAAATTATGGCTGAATATTTCCTATTTATGAAATAAAGTAGTTTAAAGAAATGTGAGTGGTGGATGATATTTTAGACTGAAGGACAAAAAAGGACTCTTTGAGAAGGTGTCCCTGGAAAAGGGACCAAAATAACGTGAGCAAAACACTTGTGACTGTTGGGAGGACAACAGCCAATGCAAAGGCCTTGGGGTAGAAAGATGTCTGGGATGCTGGAGAAAGAGGGGGAGGTCAGAGTCTGGGCATGCAAGGAGTGAGGGGACAGGGGGTAGGGGGTGTGGGCAGAGAGGTAGATGGCCTCATGCATGATCCTGTAGCCACATTAAGAACTTTGAACTCCATTCCAAATTTCATAACAACACGTTGGAGGGTTTTGAGTGAGGGCCATGATCTGAGTTTCTTATGGCTGCGCATTATTTAATCTTCAAAACCACCTTAAAGATAATCAGCATTAACCTCAGGCTACAGATGTAGGACTTGGGGGGTGAGAGAGATGAAAAGCCACGTCCAGGTCAAGGCTGCTTGTAAATGGTGGGTTCAGGATTCCAACCCAGACAGCATGAGTCCACATCCTGGTCTCTTCACACCCCACCCTGCACCAACTGAGGACGGGAGCTGTGTCCCCCACGACCCTGAAACTCACTCACTGTACCCAGTACATGGCCAGCACGGGGCAGGTGTTTTCTAGGTGAAGAGTTAAGACTCAGCTTCTGCCAGTTCCTGGGGTGCCTGGGTGTTTAGTTCATCAAGGAGGCAGGTACAGAGAATAACGAGATTTTTAACAATCAAAAAGGGAACAAAAAATTAAAATGCTTCCATCTGTACTCTATTTGGGGCAACATCCTTCCACGGAAATACATGACTTTCCCCCCAGCGCCTCCATTTTTACATCTTTTGATACATTTTACTCCATTTGATACTTTACTTATATCTTGTACATGGAGAGTCCTGAGTGTCCACTCCCACATATCAGCTTTGAAACAGAGGAGCATCTTGCTGTTTCCAACAGTGCAGGACCCACCAGAAAGGACATCCGGTGAAATTTGGCTGCTCCCACGCGTGTTGCGTCCAGCAGAGTCAACCAGGGGCGGTCTCACCCTTTCTCGTCCTGCACCCATGTGACCCGCCATGGAGCAGGTATTTTTTTCAGCCTTTCTGAGAGTTAACTGACAGACAAAAGACGATTTTCAGGTGAGTACGTGTCTGCCCAACTGCTGACTCAGGATCCCCCCATTGACCCCCACGGTCCCGCGCAGCCAGTCAGGAGGCGGGGGGGGGGGGGGGCAGCCGGTCAGGAAGCGAGGGGGCAGCCAGTCAGGGGGCTAGAGGGGCAGCCGGTCAGGAGGTGAGGGGCAGCCGGTCAGGAGGCCTGGGGGGCAGCTGGTCAGGAGGTGAGGGTCAGCTGTCAGGAGGTGAGGGGGGCTGCCGGTCAGGAGGCGAGGGGCAGCCATCAGGAGGTGAGGGGGGCAGCCGGTCAGGTGGCAAGGGGGCAGCTGGTCAGAAGGCGAGGGGCAGCCAGTCAGGAGGTGAGGGGGCAGCCGGTCAGGCAGCCAGGGTCAGCTGTCAGGAGGTGAGGGGGGCAGCCCATCAGGAGGCGAGGGGCAGCCAGTCAGTCGGTGAGAGTCCCGCATGCTGCCTCCTCTGTTGGAGGCCGAAGTGGGCAGAACAGCAAGGCCGCCTGGAGTCTCAGGGTGCGGGGGTGGGGGTGGGGGTGGGGCTGGACTGCTGATGAGGCTGAGCACGTTCTTGCATGGAGATGGTGGAAGGGCACTGCTTCCAGCAGTCGCCTAACCTGGTCTGGCAGGAGACCCAGAGCACCTGACCACTGACACGGCTGAGCAGATGAAGCCGGGAAAGAAGGAGCCCTCTGGGGGCAGAACCCCGGGGTGCGGGGACCTGTGGAGGTGAATGCGATGGGGGCACAAGGGGCGAGTTGTGGGCGGAGGCCAGGATGTCCAGGGAATGAAATTGGCATGTGCTTCACCAGCAACATTCAGATGGAGTGTCAGCCCTGCCTACGTCTCGACATGAGACACCATGAAAAATCAGCCACATGAGCTCAGGAAATCCTACCACTCCTCCCAGGTGTCTGTTTAGACACAGCGATTCCATCAGACTGCAAGGACATGGGATGGGAGGGATTTGCAAAGAAAAACTTAACATCACCTGGGGGGGGCTACAGGTGAGGCACTGGGGGAACGTGGGGGGTAATGGGGGGTGAATGGTGGTTTCCTAGAGGATCCCGGAGCCTTTGACATGAGAAGCAGTCATGAACGCAGCAAGCTGCCTTCAGCTTTGCGTCTGGATAATAACCACTGTCACCAGAGGACTGAACATCACCCTGACGTCTCTATGTCTCCAAATTGCACTTCAGAGACAGACCATGTGAAGCAAACAGTCCTCAGGGAAACCTGCTGGCCAGACATCCCAGCCAGGGACTAATAGATAACCCTGCAGTACAAGATCTGAGGACTCATAGATAACCCTGCAGTACACGATCTGAGGACTAATAGATAAACCTGAAGTACACGATCTGAGGACTAATAGATAACCCTGAAGTACACGATCAGAGGACTAATAGATAACCCTGAAGTACACGATCTGAGGACTAATAGATAACCCCGCAGTACACCATCAGAGGACTAATGGATAACCCTGAAGTACATGATCTGAGGACTAATAGATAACCCCACAGTACACAATCTGAGGACTAATAGATAACCCCGCAGTACACGATCAGAGGACTAATAGATAAACCTGAAGTACACGATCTGAGGACTAATAGATAACCCTGAAGTACACGATCAGAGGACTAATAGATAACCCTGAAGTACACGATCTGAGGACTAATAGATAACCCCGCAGTACACGATCAGAGGACTAATGGATAACCCTGAAGTACATGATCTGAGGACTAATAGATAACCCCACAGTACACAATCTGAGGACTAATAGATAACCCCGCAGTACACGATCAGAGGACTAATAGATAACCCTGAAGTACACGATCTGAGGACTAATAGATAACCCCGCAGTACACGATCAGAGGACTAATAGATAACCCTGCAGTACATGATCAGAGGACTAATAGATAACCCTGAAGTACACGATCTGAGGACTAATAGATAACCCCGCAGTACACGATCAGAGGACTAATGGATAACCCTGAAGTACACGATCTGAGGACTAATAGATAACCCCACAGTACACGATCTGAGGACTAATAGATAACCCCACAGTACACAATCTGAGGACTAATAGATAACCCCACAGTACACAATCTGAGGACTAATAGATAACCCTGCAGTACACGATCAGAGGACTAATAGATAACCCTGCAGTACATGATCACAACACTAATAGATAACCCTGAAGTACACGATCTGAGGACTAATAGATAACCCTGAAGTACACCATCTGAGGACTAATAGATAACCCCACAGTACACAATCAGAGGACTAATAGATAACCCTGAAGTACAAGATCTGAGGACTAATAGATAACCCCACAGTACACAATCAGAGGACTAATAGATAACCCCACAGTACACAATCTGAGGACTAATAGATAACCCCACAGTACACAATCTGAGGACTAATAGATAACCCCGCAGTACACGATCAGAGGACTAATAGATAACCCTGCAGTACACAATCTGAGGACTAATAGATAACCCCGCAGAGGACTAATAGATAACCCTGAAGTATACGATCTGAGGACTAATAGATAACCCTGAAGTACACGATCTGAGGACTAATAGATAACCCCACAGTACACAATCAGAGGACTAATAGATAATCCCACAGTACACAATCTGAGGACTAATAGATAACCCTGCAGTACACGATCAGAGGACTAATAGATAACCCTGAAGTACACGATCTGAGGACTAATAGATAACCCTGAAGTACACGATCTGAGGACTAATAGATAACCCTGAAGTACACAATCTGAGGACTAATAGATAACCCCACAGTACACAATCAGAGGACTAATAGATAACCCTGAAGTACACGATCTGAGGACTAATAGATAACCCCGCAGTACACAATCAGAGGACTAATAGATAACCCTGCAGTACACCATCTGAGGACTAATAGATAACCCTGCAGGACACCATCTGAGGACTAATAGATAACCCCGCAGTACACCACCTGAGGACTAACAGAAAACCCTGAAGTACACCATCTGAGGACTAATAGATAACCCCGCAGGACACAATCTGAGGACTAATAGATAACCCTGAAGTACATCATCTGAGGACTAATAGATAACCCTGAAGTACACGATCTGAAGACTAATAGATAACCCTTAAGTACACGATCTGAGGACTAATAGATAACCCTGCAGTACACGATCTGAGGACTAATAGATAACCCTGCAGTACACGATCTGAGGACTAATAGATAACCCTGCAGTACACAATCTGAAGACTAATAGATAACCCTGCAGTACACCATCTGATGACTCATAGATAACCCTGCAGGACACCATCTGAGGACTAATAGATAACCCTGAAGTATACCATCAGAGGACTAATAGATAACCCTGCAGGACACCATCTGAGGACAATAGATAACCCTGCAGTACACGATCTGACGACTAATAGATCAACTTGCAGTACTCAATCTGAGTACTTATAGATAGCCCTGCAGTACACGATCTGATGTGGGTTTGCTCTGCGGCTCCGTCTCCTGCCTTAGGAAGGCCTGTGAATCGCAGGGCTGACAGATGGGTCAGGCCTGTGCTGTCTGCCTGGGGGGCTGCGCACATGCATGCTGACCCTGTGTCTGTGGTTTCAGAACGAGTCTGCTCAGGCAAAACTAAGCCTCCAAGAAAGGAACAGGCCTGGAGGAGAAGCCAGGGCAGGAAAGAATCCACCCCAGCCATCATGTCCGAGCAGAGGGATTGCAGGGCTGAGAAGACAGGCCGCACTTGCAGCAGTGACTGGTGGGGCACTGAGGAGTCAGTGGAAGGGTGCAGAATTTTCATAGTCTGTGTGTTTCTTTCTCAGTCAGAAACACCTCCATTTGCCAAAGCACTTTTGCAATCATTTGTAAATTGGCCTGCCAGGGTCTCCATGAGAGTGTTAAATGACAAGAAGAAGAAATCAATATCTCCTCGTGGGCGCCAGGGTGGACATTTATGTGAAAAACAAGATTCAAAGTATCGACAGAAGGATGCGAAGATGTTGATCTCCAGAGAGAAAAATACCTAAGCAAAAGGTGATAGATGCCAGGCTAGAGAGGCTGCCTAAACAGCTAAGCCAACCCAGGGAGCTAGAGATGTTAAAATTTTTCTTTTTAAAAAAATCAGATTTCATCAAGGACTACTGATAATAAGAAATAAGGTTATCATAGTCAGGCATTGTGGTGGGCACCAGCAGTCCCATCTACTTGGGAGCCTGAGGCAGGAGAATCGCTTAAGAGTTTGAGGCTGCTGGGCGGCGCCTGTGGCTCAATGAGTAGGGCGCCGGTCCCATATGCCAGAGGTGGTGGGTTCAAACCCATCCCAGGCCAAAAAAAAAAAAAAAAAGAGTTTGAGGCTGCTGTGAGCTGTGAAGCCACAGCACTCTACCAAGGGTGACATAGTGAGACTCTGTCTCAAAAAAATAAAAATTAAATTAAGTTTATCAAGAATCAATTGACTTCCACTATAGCAATGGTTGCAAAAAAATTTTTGAAGTGATAATAAAGAAAATATTTGTGCTGCGAATAATAAAGAAAACATATGGACAACGCTGGAAGTGGGAAATTTACCGAGAGCTTTAGCACAAAATCTGTATCCTGGAAGAGGTGGTGTATTTGGGGCTAAGGGACTGCTGTATGGTAATTAATAATTGTTAATATTAGTGGTACTAATCACGTGCCAAGTCCTGTAGTTCAGTGGGTTTCTTTGTGAAGAGGTGGGGTTTTTGTGAACCCTCAGTGATCTCTATGAAGTATGGAGATTATAATCCTCGTTTTGTAGGAGAAAACAGCAGTATGGGGAGGCTAACTGTCCTATCCAAAGTCACACAGCAAATCAGAGCCTAGATTCCTGTCGCAGTCCCAGAGCTGTACCTATTTGATACTGCTTTTCATAACTATGTATCCATTTGGCTAGAACAAAAAAGAAATGGTTGAATATATATATATATATATATATTTTTTTTTTTTTTTTGTATGTGTGGTTTTTTTTGGCCGGGACTGGGCTTGAACTGACTACCCACGGCATATGGAGCCAGCGCCCTACTCCTTGAGCCACAGTTATTCACTGCAAAAAGAGAAGACAAGATGGTGTGGGCATCAGCAAACCTGCTTTCTTTCCCCTCGATGCTATTGCAGAAGTTTCAGGCTTCTGGCTGGAACTTCAAAGAGAATCCTGGGTTTTCTCTAAATACAGATATGCTGAACAAAATAAATAAACATAAATGGGGGCCCAAGAGAGAGAACAATTAATTTCATGTGTTTTTCTCAAGCTGCTATAGGAAGAGGAACTTTGGCAAGGTGGTCATTCGAAAGGTTTAAAAATAATTACACAGCAACACTCTGAAAGGCAGAGTATTCTCTCCTTTTCCATGATATTCCGACTTCTTTTGAATTTCTACCTCTCGGAATAACAAACCATTTTCTGTTTCTATTCTTTTCTGCTTTGGAAGAGCCGCACAAACACCTCCCAAGCTCATGCAAATTATCAATGTCTCCTAAAATATTTTCCTCAAACATTGCAAAGGCTGGTAATCAAATCCTTCAAGAATAAAACAGAGCTTTTTTTTTTTTTCTTTTTGGCTTGCGGTCTTATACCACCTATATCTTCTTTTTCCTCCCAAATAAATATGTGAATAAAAGTCTCTTTCCAAGCAACAAATGAATCATGTTCTTGTTTTATTTTAGAAGGAAGGTCTGCAGTGATTATTGATAGAATTCAAGCCCATGGCTTCTACCAGTAGATGCCAAGGGTCCTATTTTCTGTGTACTTAGTAGCCACATTGCTTTTTTATAGCTCTTTTGTTATCCAGACCTGCTTGGCAGTAGATGAGAGTATTAAGTCAATTAATTGTGTTTGGATGATGTAGGCCTTGAATTTTGTGAGCCAACAGAAGATTGCCAGCTTGGCTCTGAAGAAAGGTTCTCAGAGAGTGGGAAAGAGGATTAGATGGTTTTATAGGGAAGGCACTGAAAGAGCCCCCGGCCCACATGGCCCAGGTGTGAGCCTAGTTCTTTTGTGGAGGAAGCATGCCTGCCCAAACCAGCAGACTTGGCTGCGGGCTGCATCCTTATCCTCCCTGCCAGCAGCCCAGGCCTCCCCTGTGAGGTCAGCTGTCTCTCCCCTCACAGGCTTGCTCTTTCTCTCCCCTCTCTCTCTTCCTCTTCTGTTTCACCTTGCAGAAAGCCTTCTCCTCCACTGCCTCCTCACTCCCTCCTCTCTCTCTGTGTGTCTCTCTCTCCTATCCTCCTTTTGTCACTGATGTTTTGTAGGATACATTCCACTTGACCGCCCCTCTATCCCTCTAGGGAAGTGAAGCACATTCCTTTGTTCTTTCAAGCTGTTTTTGTTTCCAAGAGGCAAAATACCTACTTTGTGTGATGTTCTCCTGTGGGTGAGTGATGATAACAGAACAGTTATGAACAGCACATTTGTATCCTTAGAAAACTTAAATTCATACCATTGTTAATGTAACAATCGTATTATCCTAAATTGTTTGCTTCTAAAACACAGCGTGTGAAAGTAAATTAAATGGCTTAAATTATCAATCTCTGTTGACTACTAAACCATTAGAAAGTAGAGGCTGGTAATTCTGGGTTCAAAATGCTGTGCTATTTCTGTTGCCTGAATGCTTCTTCAATGACTTCTGGCTTCCAAGAACAAGGATGTGGGGCGGGAGGAAGGAGCTGGTCTCTGCTCTGGTATCAAGGCTGGTCACCCCCCCTGCCCTCAATGCAGACACTGCCTACACCAGCTGTCTCTTCACATTTCTGATACAGCAATTAATAGTAGTCATATGATAAAAGGATTTTAAACCATAAATTTTGCCACAGTTCAATGCTCTTTACTGGGTGAATGAAGTGGATGGCAGATGGGTTGATGCCTGGACCATGGACGGCTGGCTGAGCACAAGGTGAACGGGGCGATGCCTGGACCATGGCTGGCTGGCTGAGGACAAGGTGAACAGCGTCAGGAAGTGGGGTCCACGCACAGTGAGCAAATGTGAGCGGAATCTTAGATTCAAGTCAGGTAATCTGAGGATATTCTGAGATATTTCCAGTTAAATGAGCGTCTATTGTATACAAAACACACACACGATGGACGTTTTGAGATAAAGAAGTACAAGATGAGACTCGTGTCCTCGAAAAAGTTGCCATCTAATTTGGAAAAAGACAATATAAAAATAACAATACACAATTGATTAAACATACAATTAAATGGTACAGTGAAAGGTGTAGTGGGAACGCCCAGACACAAGACCAGGAGAGCTTCAGGTCAGGTTTATTGACAAGAGATGGGGACCTGCCTGGGCAGGGCAAAGATGGCATCTTCCTAAGGGCAGTGGGAAGCCTGTTTTTATACTGGGTGTAGGGGGACAGCTTTCTGGAAGGTTTGGAGGGAGAGGCTCATTTGTCCTCGGAGGGGAGGAGCAGGAGTAGGGGATGGAATAGGAGGAGGAGAGAGAAGGTTCTCATGAGGCTGCCTTAGGGCCCAACATACAGAATGTTCAGAGGAAACGCAAGAGGGAAAAACAAAAGAGGAATTTAAAGTAAGGAATGGAATATTCAGGGAAGGCCTCACGGAACATACCTCACCTGAGCAGGAGTTTAAAGGACACATTAGTTTTGGACAAATGGGAAGGAGTCTAGGAAATAACAGACAAAGTCCAGTGGTAACATGTCACTTGGGTTTGACTGACAGTCTTCCATGGTTCCAGGGCTTTCAGCGACAGGCCTCAGAGCCTGGTCTCAGTTGTACATTCGGCCCCACCCAGTGTCGTGCAGAAATGAGGAGCTCAGTGGACACAGGGAAGAATGAGTTGAACAAACAATGAGGCTGTACCTAAGGTACCTCCCAGACGCTGGGACCCCTCCTTGGATTCTCAGCATAAAGTGAAGCTCAGCTGCTCTCCAGCCTGGCTAGGACTGGATTCGACTTTTCCTGTTCCAAGAGCCCTGGATACAAGTTCACAGTGTGTCAGAAGGAGGCTGGTGAAAGAAAACTGCCACTTTGGCAATAATGGAGACAAGCTAGTTTCTTTACATTATTCTAAGAAGAACCCTTTCAAATCTGAAATGAAAAGGAAAGGGCTAACGGGGAAACAGAGCCAGGCTCCGACACCACCATAATTAAATGACTTTACTCCCAGCTTTTTAGAAAAATCAAATCTAATAATATTTTGCCCACGGATTGTTCTTCGAGAGGATAATAACAAATCACTCCCCTGGCTTTAGCCTTGCAACCAGCAAAGTGTAGTAATTTAATTAGCTGATCTTGTGTCAGCAGTTTAGTGGCTGCAGTTGACCACGCTCCGAGCCTCACAGAGGCCAGCTGTCCCGGGCAGTGGGTGATCCATGGAGTCTGCTAGAGACTTTTTCTTGCTGGGTTAACTAAACCTCTGCCTTCCCCAAAGTCCATCAGTTCTGTGACTATACCTTTGGGGACTCTAAGCCTAGAGATAAAACAGAGGAGTTAATGGAGAAAGAGAGACATGTGATAGTTCCCAGGAGCCCCGCTGGCCTCAGGGACGTTGCACTGGCTGCTCCCACCCCACCCTCTGCACTCAGAAGGCTCTGCCCACGGGGGTGCTACCTGCCTGCCCCTCCTCATCTCCCTCAGGCCCCTGCTCAGCGTCACCCTCCTGTTTCAGCATCCCCTCTGCTAATCTGACCTCCTCGGCCCTCCACCCCCTGCTTTATCTTTCCATTAGCGTTTATTACCACGTGACACAGGTATCAGTCGTCACCCAGGAGGAAGAACAGGCGAGACCTGGTCACTGGTCAACTATATTCACGGTCACTACTTTTTTTGCCCGGGGCTAGGGAGATACTCAACGTTTCTTTAAGGAATGAAGGAATGGATTTATTGGGATTTTGCTTGCACGTATAAACTCCCTCAAAGAGCTAAGCTGAAATCGAGAGCTTTACCAAGGCTTATAGTTATCGCTTATGGAACACCCACTCCCTGTGAGGCATTGTGTGACTCACCTACGTTCATTACTTCATCTCCTCCTCACCACACTGTGAATAAAGTTAGTCCCCTTTTCTAGGTGAGCAAACTAATGAAGTCCACCTGGGTGCCTTGGGTTGTAAGAGAGGCTTCAACCTGAGGGGATCTGGGTACGTCAAGGAGCATCTGGGCAGCCGGTCTGTACCAAAGGTGAAGCAGCCCCTCAAGGATGACAGTGGTGACGGCTTGGCGGTGATCTGGCACTCAACGTGCCTGCGGCGGCCCTCTGCTAAACACCTGACCTGTGCTGCCTCATGTAATCCTCACCACAGCTCTGCAAGGTAAATACTGACGTCATGCTCAGTCTACAGCAAAGGAGAATGAGCCGAGGGAAGTTAGGTGACTTGTTCAAAGTCACACGGCTACTAAGTGCCCAGAGTCTGGCTCCAGGACCAGAAATGCCACCAAAGCAAAGCAAAACAAAACAAACAAACAAAAAAGACAGAAGCCCACACAGGAGAGGCGATCAGGACCAGAATCCACCTCAGCTTTTCAGATCTACAACCTGGAACTCAGTAGCTGCTGCCACCACAGGGGATGACAAAGAACCCAGAGCATTACTTTTCTCTGAAGAAGCTTATGTCATATTCACAGAAAATGGCCCCTGGAAGAGACCATTAAAGGAGGAACCTCTCACCAAAGATGATTTTTGTACCTAATAATCACTAGATAAGTGAAAAATTCACACTTTATGGAGCTAAAAACATCCTCCCAAGGGGGAGGGAAGTAGTCTCTAAAATAAAAAGGGACATGTTGGATAATCACTATGCTAAATAATGTACATGAAGAAACAAAAAATTGCCCAGTTTCTTGCGTTTAGCTAACGGATTCTTCTGTTGAATAAGCTCTTATACTCATGTCTAAGCTATTTCTTTTTCCACTTGAGCTACCTCAAAAAGAGTGAGTCAAAAGGAAAAGTTGTTGGGAATGGAATTCAATAATATTTAAGGAGAAGTGAAATTAAATATTATTTGATGCCATAATTCCTGGTTGGCCGCACATAAGTTCCTGACAGGGTCTCACTTAGGAAGCTTCAGGAAGTGCGTTCAATGGGCTATGAATTCTACACACACTCTCCTTCCCTGGTGGGGTGCAGGGCTGGGAAGGAAATAACCAAAAGCGTCTGAATTCTTCAGCAGCACCCAGGGTAAGAATCAGAGGCTCCAGCTCTGTTGGTGCCCCTGTCAGTTTTTTTTAGCCAAGTAAAATCTTAATAATTTAAATATTAATAAATATTATTTGTCAAGCACTTTCAACAAGTCCAGAACTATGCTAAGTCCTTTCTGCTTATTATATCTTTTATTTTTATTTTAATTTTTTTAGAACTTGGGTACCACTCTGTCTCCCAGGCTGACATGGAGCAGCACAATCAGAGCTCACGGCAGCCTCCAACTCCTGGCTCCAGTGATCCTCCTACCTCAGCCTCCCAAAGTGCTGAGATCACAGGCGTGACCACCACACCCAGCTGCTTATCACATCATTTAAATTCTTGACAGTCCATGTGAGAGAGGAAGACCAGGGCTCAGAATGACCAGGTAAGGGGTGTGGCTGAGACTTGAACTGGGGCAGCT
This sequence comes from Nycticebus coucang, assembly GCF_027406575.1. Classification (NCBI taxonomy): domain Eukaryota; kingdom Metazoa; phylum Chordata; class Mammalia; order Primates; family Lorisidae; genus Nycticebus; species Nycticebus coucang. The sequence continues at coordinate 146,589,726 of NC_069781.1, read as the reverse complement.
CCCACTCCAGAGCCCAAGTCAGACATGTCATCAGCCACCCCACAGCAGCGGTTAGGAAACCTTTGGGGTTAGCTGTGACTTTAGACAAAGCTGGGTTCAAATGTTACCTCTATACTTCATAGGATGAGGCCGGTTGAGAAATGATTCCTCAAAATGAAGAAGTATAAGCTCTTTGATCGGTAGACAAAATTGTGAGAGAAGGGACAGCTGTGACCCAGCACTGTCATTTACAGTGGCACAGATTTCTCTAAGCAGGTCACTTTCATCTTCACAGCCAGCGCTGAGATGACAGGAGACTGACAGGCAGGACAAGGACCCTGTCCTGATGTGATGGCCTGTGGGTCCTGGGATGAGGAGGTGGCACCTCAAGGCACAAGGGTCCTGAAGACCAGCCACATGCTGCCCAGGGAGGCCCCAGGTCACTTCCACTCTGGGAAGAGTGGCTGGTCACCTGCCTCATGGGCATCACCAGAGACGTGATCTCAGAGTAGGAGGCACTGGGCAGGCCTTCACCTGCAGGCAGAGCACCCTTCCCTTTCTCTTTCTGGATGGAGTAAAAACGCTGTCTTAGTTTGGGTTCCCCAGAAACAAGTCCTGGGACAACAAGTTAGTGCATGTCAGTTATTTAGGAGGTGATTCCAGAGAACCAGGAAGAAAGGGAAGGGGCTACCCAGGGCTTGTGAGCACTCGGCCCCACTGAGAACCCCCAAGAGACCCAGAGACTGCATCAGAGTCCACCTGGGGCTGGTGAGCACTCAGCGGCACTGAGGACCCCCAGGAGACCCTGAGACTGCATCAGAGTCCACCCAGGGCCCTTGAGCACTCAGCCCCACTGAAGACCCCCAGGAGACTCCGAGACTGTGTCAGAGCCCACCCAAAGCTTGTGAGCACTCAGCCCCACTGAGGACCCCCAGGAGACTCTGAGACTGCGTCAGAGCCCACCCAGGGCTCGTGAGCACTCGGCCCCACTGAGGACCCCCAGGAGACCCCGAGACTGCGTTGGAGCCCACCCAGGGCTCGTGAGCACTCGGCCCCACTGAGGACCCCCAGGAGACCCAGAGACTGCATCAGAGCCCACCCAGGGCTCGTGAGCACTCGGCCCCACTGAGGACCCCCAGGAGACCCAGAGATTGCATCAGAGCCCACTGAGGACCCCCAGGAGACTCCGAGACTGCGTCAGAGCCCACCCAGGGCTCATGAGCACTCGGCCCCACTGAGGACCCCCAGGAGACCCCGAGACTGCGTCAGAGCCCAGGTGTTTATCCACACACTCCTGTCCGCCCCTTTTTGAGATCTGGTCTCATGGGCAGCTCCCTAACACCTCTGGCCTGTCCTGGGGGTAGGCCGAGACAGGAAAGAAGTACAGGTGATGGCAACAGCAGCAGGTGTGCGCAGGACTGGGTGCGCCCAGGGGAGATGGGTTGGGCACCAACTCTGCCTGCCATGAGCACCGGGCGAAAGTCAGGAGTCTCCATGCCTGTGAGAAACATGGAGAATTGTTGGTCATGCAAGAATGTGGGCCAGTATTCAGGGGAAATCACACGTCTAATTTTTACTTGAAATCCCTATATTTTCAAATGTATTGGTAGCAAACTGAGAAATTGAAAGACATTGTGAAGGATAAACAAAGCTCACGTGCTGGTCCTGGTTTGTAATCTCTGGTTATTAGAATCCCAAAGCCATTGCTTGGTGTTGGTAAAGCAACTTGCTCCCCTCTTCAAAGACCCTCCCTCTGTCGCCTCACAAGGCTTTGTCACATAGTGGGGAGAAGTGATTTTCTGAGAGAGCTTCCTGGATAGAACACGTCCCAGAGTTGTCCCATCTGAGAGGCGAGGCTCAGGGTGAAGGATTTTGCTGCAGTCTCACAGCTAGTTTGTGAGTTCTTTCAGCTCCATCCTCTTCTCCCACAAGCCAACTAACAGTTTGTGACCGTACCACCTCCCACAGCTGAGTCCTCAGCAGAGCTGGCTGTCTTCAACCCAGAGCTTCTGCAGAGACAGTTTTCTCCTCTTTTTCCACCCCCCGTGCAGACATGGAGATTTCTCAAAGATGGACGACAGCATTATTCAATGCTTCTCTGATCACCCTCACACTAGAAAAATCTGTTCCCATAGCCTCTTCACAGCATTCTTAAAAGGAGGATTTAACAGTGGACATATGAATAAAAATGATTATGGTGCTAAAAGTGTGTCTCCAAACACTCACAAATTGCCTTCCACCTCTTTAAATGTCCAGAGAGGTCAGAGAATGAGGATCAGGCTCATCCAGCAGGTGAGCACTAATCACACCAGGCACACTCCAGGTGCTGGGGGTGAGCAAAGCAGACAAGCTGTCTTCTTCCGTGCATAACCATCCTATCCAAAGAAACTCAATGCACTTTGGAGAAGCTGAGAATGCAGCTCCAGCTCAGCATGAACAGCTGCGCCCCAGCTTGACCAAACGAGGGTGAAGTCTGCCCCACGCTCACGGGTTGGATGAGGCCGTGGTGTGGAAGGGTTGGGGCTTCAAGGTGAGGTGTGTTTATCACTTGCTTGTCCATCTCCTCAGCCTCCCCCAGGTGCAGAAGAACAATGGCATCTCCTGGTCACAGAGGAATAAGCAGTTGGGTAAAGTCTGCAGTGTTGGCCCAGAAGTTAAAACTGGATGAGATGACAGCCTTAGTGGTCGTTAGAGCGAGAGGACTTCATCCACAGAAAACCGAGGTGTTTTACCTTAAAAATTAGGATTGGACTATCCAAATCAAAGCCTGCAACCCCATGTGTGGAATTTCTTGTAAAGGTGCACTTAATGGATACACGCACCATTCAAAGATACAAGAGCCAGAAAGGGCCATCTCAGCCACTCCTCACTTCACCACTAGGAAGACTGAGGTCCAAAGAGAGGGTGTGACTTTTCAGAGGGTGCTTAGCCGACGAGGGCAGAGCAGAAAGGGGATCTGAGCTTTAGTCCAAAGCACTCTCTACAAGGAATCATAAAAACAAACACACCAAGGCCCCACTCCCCTCCCACCTTCCCTCTTTCTGCTCCCTCCCATAACCATAATTGTCATTAATTGTCCTCATATCAAAATTGAGTACATAGGATTCATGCTTCTCCATTCTTGTGATGCTTTACTAAGAATAATGTCTTTCACATCCATCCAGGTTAATACGAAGGATGTAAAGTCTCCATTTTTTTTAATGGCTGAATAGTATTCCATGGTATACATATACCACGCTTGTTAATCCATCCCTGGGTTGGTGGGCGTTTAGGCTGTTTCCACATTTCGGCGATTGTAAATTGAGCTGCAATAAACAGTCTAGTACAAGTGTCCTAATGATAAAAGGATTTTTTTCCTTCTGGGTAGATGCCCAGTAATGGAATTGCAGGATCAAATGGGAGGTCTAGCTTGAGTGCTTTGAGGTTTCTCCATACTTCCTTCCAGAAAGGTTGTACTAGTTTGCAGTCCCACCAGCAGTGTAAAAGTGTTCCCTTCTCTCCACATCCATGCCAGCATCTGCAGTTTTGAGATTTTGTGATGTGGGCCATTCTCACTGGGGTTAGATGATATCTAGGGTTGTTTTGATTTGCATTTCTCTAATATATAGAGATGATGAACATTTTTTCATGTGTTTGTTAGCCACTCGTCTGTCGTCTTTAGAGAAAGTTCTATTCATGTCTCTTGCCCATTGATACAAGGGATTGTTGGCTTTTTTCATGTGGATTAATTTGAGTTCTCTATAGATCCTAGTTATCAAGCTTTTGTCTGATTGAAAATATGCAAATATCCTTTCCCATTGTGTAGGTTGTCTCTTTGCTTTGGTTATTGTCTCCTTAGCTGTACACAAGCTTTTCAGTTTAATGAAGTCCCATTTGTTTATTTTTGTTGTTGCAATTGCCATGGCAGTCTTCTTCATGAAGTCTTTCCCCAGGCCAATATCTTCCAGTGTTTTTCCTATGCTTTCTTGGAGGATTTTTATTGTTTCATGCCTTAAATTTAAGTCCTTTATCCATCTTGAATCAATTTTTGTGAGTGGGGAAAGGTGTGGGTCCAGTTTCAGTCTTTTACATGTAGACATCCAGTTCTCCCAACACCATTTATTGAATAGGGAGTCTTTCCCCCAAGGTATGTTCTTGTTTGGTTTATCAAAGATTAGGTGGTTGTAAAATGTTAGTTTCATTTCTTGGTTTTCAATTCGATTCCAAGTGTCTATGTCTCTGTTTTTGTGCCAGTACCATGCTGTCTTGAGCACTATGGCTTTGTAGTACAGACTAAAATCTGGTATGCTGATGCCCCCAGCTTTATTTTTGTTACAGAGAACTGCCTTAGCTATACGGGGTTGTTTCCAGTTCCATACAAAACGCAGAATCATTTTTTCCAAATCTTGAAAGTACGATGTTGGTATTTTGATAGGAATGGCATTGAATAGGTAGATTGCTTTGGGAAGTATAGACGTTTTAACAATGTTGATTCTTCCCATCCATGAGCATGGTACGTTCTTCTATTTGTTAATATCATCTGCTATTTCCTTTCTGAGGATTTCATAGTTTTCTTTATAGAGGTCCTTCACCTCCTTTGTTAGGTATATTCCTAGGTATTTCATTTTCTTTGAAACTATGGTGAAGGGAGTTGTGTCCTTAATTAGCTTCTCATCTTGACTGTTATTGGTGTACACAAAGGCTACTGACTTGTGGACATTGATTTTATATCCTGAAACATTACTGTATTTTTTGATGACTTCTAGGAGTCTTGTGCTTGAGTCTTTGGGGTTCTCTAAGTATAAGATCATGTCGTCAGCAAAGAGGGAGAGTTTGACCTCCTCTGCTCCCATTTGGATTCCCTTTATTTCCTTGTCTTGCCTAATTGTATTGGCTAGAACTTCCAGCACTACGTTGAATAGTAAAGGTGACAGAGGACAACCTTGTCTGGTTCCAGTTCTAAGAGGAAAAGCTTTCAGTTTTACTCCATTCAGTAAAATATTGGCTGTGGGTTTGTCATAGATAGCTTCAATCAGTTTTGGAAATGTGCCACCTATGCCTATACTCTTCAGTGTTCTAATTAGAAAAGGATGCTGGATTTTATCAAATGCTTTTTCTGCATCTATTGAGAGGATCATGTGATCTTTATTTTGGCCTCTGTTAATATGGTGGATAACGTTTATGGACTTGCGTATGTTAAACCAGCCTTGCATCCCTGGGATGAAGCCTACTTGATCATGATGAATGACTTTTTTGATGATAAGCTGTAATCTATTGGCTAGGATTTTGTTGAGAATTTTTGCATCTATATTCATGAGTGAGATTGGTCTGAAATTCTCCTTTTTCTTTGGGTCTTTTCCTGGTTTTGGTATCAGGGTGATGTTTGCTTCATAGAATGTGTTGGGGAAGATTCCTTCTTCCTCAATTTTTTGGAATAATTTCTGCAGTACAGGAATAAGCTCTTCCTTGAAGGTTTGATAGAATTCTGGTGTGAAGCTATCTGGACCAGGGCATTTTTTGGTTGGAAGATTTTTTATTGTTTCTTTGATCTCGGTGCTTGAAATTGGTCTGTTCAGGAGCTCTATTTCTTCCTGGCTGAGTCTAGGGAGAGGGTGTGATTCCAAATATGGATCCATTTCTTTCACATTGTCAAATTTCTGGGCATAGCATTTCTGGTAGTATTCAGAGATGATCTCTTGTCTCTCTATGGGATCAGTTGTTATTTCCCCTTTATCATTTCTGATTGAGGTTACTAGAGATTTTACTTTTCTATTCCTCGTTAGTCTGGCCAATGGTTTATCTATTTTATTTATTTTTTTAAAAAACCAACTCCTTGTTTCATTAATTTTCTGAATGATTCTTTTGTTTTCAATGTCATTGATCTCTGATTTGATTTTGGTTATTTCTTTTCTTCTACTGAGTTTAGGCTTAGATTGTTCTTCTTTTTCCAATTCCATAAGATCTCTTGTGAGATTGTTGATGTGCTCCCTTTCTGTTTTTCGAATATAGGCATCTAAAGCGATGAATTTTCCTCTCAAAACTGCTTTTGCAGTATCCCACAGGTTTTGATAGCTTGTATCTTCATTGTTGTTATGCTCAAGGAAGTTAATGATTTCCTGTTTTATTTCTTCCTGCACCCATCTGTTATTCAACAGAAGATTGTTTAATTTCCATGCCTTTGGGTGGGGTTGAGCATTTTTGTTAGAGTTGAGTTCCACCTTCAGTGCCTTATGGTCTGAGAAGATACAAGGTAAAATTTCAATTCTTTTGATTCTGTTGATATTTGTTTTGTGTCCCAGGATATGATCAATTTTGGAGAATGTTCCATGGGGTGATGAGAAGAATGTATATTGTTTATCTTTGGGATGGAGTGTTCTATATGCGTCTATCAAGCACAGTTGTTCTAGGGTCTCATTTAAATCTCTTATATCCTTGTTTAATTTCTGTTTAGAGGATCTGTCCAGCTCTGTAAGAGGAGTGTTAAGGTCCCCTGTTATGATGGTATTATCAGATATCATATTGCTCAGACTGAGTAAGGTCTGCTTCAAGAATCTGGGAGCATTTAAATTGGGTGCATAAATATTTAGAATTGAAATGTCTTCTTGTTGTAGTTTTCCCTTGACCAATATAAAGTGACCATCTTTGTCTTTTTTGACTTTAGTTGCTTTAAATCCACATGTATCTGAAAATAAGACTGCAACTCCTCTTTTCTTCTGAATTCCATTTGCCTGAAAAATTGTCTTCCAACCCTTGACTCAGAGTTTTAATTTGTCTTTTGAAGCCAGGTGTGTTTCTTGCAGACAGCAAATGGATGGCTTATGTTTTTTAATCCAGTCAACCAATCGATGTCTCTTCAGTGGGGAATTCAAGCCATTAACATTTATTGAGATAATTGATAAGTGTGGTAGTATTCTATTCGTCTTATTTGGTGAGAGTCCATTGCTTAGTTTTATCTTTTGCATCAGTGTGGAGGTTAGGTTCTGTCCTTTGATTTCTGAGTTCTTACTTTGCTGCTGATCCATTGTGGTGGTCAGTGTGCAGAACAGGTTGAAGTATTTCCTGTAGAGCTGGTCTTGTTGTGGCGAATCTCCTCAATGTTTGTATATCCGTAAATGATTTGATTTCTCCATCAATTTTGAAGCTTAGCTTAGCAGGGTACAGAATTCTGGGCGGGAAATTGTTCTGTTTAAGTAGATTAAAGGTAGATGACCATTGTCTTCTTGCTTGGAAAGTTTCATTAGAGAAGTCTGCAGTCACTCTGATGGATTTGCCCCGGTAGGTCAACTGGCGCTTACTCCTGGTAGCTTGCAGAATCTTTTCTTTTGTCTTGAGTTTGGACAGGTTCATCACAATGTGTCTTGGAGTAGCTCGGTTAGAGTTGAGGCAACCTGGGGTCTGATATCCCTCTGAAAGCAGTGTGTCAGAATCTTTGGTGATATTTGGGAAATTTTCTTTTATAATATTCTCTAGTATGGCTTCCATTCCTCTGGGGCATTCTTCTTCCCTTTCTGGAATTCCTATAACTCGATGTTGGAATGCTTCATAAAGTCCCATAATTCTGACAGTGAACATTCTGCTTTCTCTCTCTTCTTTTCTGCCTCTTTTACTATCTGAGTTATCTCAAGAACTTTGTCTTCTACCTCTGAAATTCTTTCTTCTGCATGGTCTAACCTGTTGCTGATACTTTCCATTGCATCTTTAAGTTCCCTAATTGACTGTTTCAGTTCCTTCAGCTCTGCTATATCCTTTTTATATTCTTCATATCGTTCATCTCTTATTTGATTCTGTTTTTGAATTTCCTTTTGGTTATTTTCCACTTCATTAGCAGTTTCCTTCATTGTTTCCATCATTTCTTTCATTGTTTTCAACATGTGTATTCTAAATTCCCTTTCTGTCATTCCTAACATTCCTTTATAGGTGGAATCCTCTGCAGTAGCTACCTCATGGTCCCTTGGCGGGGTTGTTCTGGACTGGTTCTTCATGTTGCTTGGAGTTTTCTGCTGATTGTTCCTCATGAGTGATTTCTTTTATCTGTTTCCTTGCCCTAATTTTCCTTTCACTTCCTCTTGCTCTTTACGTTCTCGTGCCTGTGGACTAAGGGTTACAGGACCAGAAGGGTGAGTAGGTTGAAGAGCAAAAAAGGGATGAAAGGAAGGAGGACCGAGTGTTAAGAAAAAAAGAGAAAAATAGAGAAAGGAGAGGGGGGTGGGTAAAAGGAATATTGACAAAAAGAAGAGAGGCACAGAAAGAGGGAGACAGAGCAATATAGGTGTACAGTAGGGTACTTTGATACAACCTTAAAAAAAACCCACCTTCTGGGGGTGCCCAGTTGGGTGGTTCCCTTGAGGTCAGCAGCTCTTTGCTAACCTGATCAGACACAGTACCCCACCTCCACCAAGTAGAGAGGAAAGACAAAAATGCTATAAATCAAACCAAAACAAGCAAACAGAAAACTTTACGGGATAAAATTGGGTGGAAAACCAAATAATAGCAGTAGAAACACTAATAAAAATGAAGTTCTAATTATTGAAATAGGCAGCAATGGGAAATTATAATTAAACTAGAAAAATTGAGAAAGAGAAAGGCTCTGTATGGAAAAGGTTGAACTTATAGAATACAACATCAGCAACATCAAAATAAACAAAAAAAACAACCAAACCAAAAAAAAAAAACACAACCAAAAACAAAGCAGTATGTATATGTTATTGAATATTGTCTGGGCAACACATGGTCTTCTGGGGTATGAGATGTTAATCACAGTTCTGATACGACTGGAGGCTGCTAGTTTCTCAAACCCCAGCAGGTAGACACCCTAAATCTCTCTTCAGCCCACTTAAAAGGCACTTTGAACTTGTTCACTTGCTGAGCAGAAGCTTTCCCAGGGAAGTGCTTGTCGCTGGAATCACTGCTGAAGTGGCTATCCACTTACCTTGTGTGTCAAAACTGGTCTCCCTCTGCCCCCGAGGGTTAGGGCTGCAAGGCGGCTCAGACCCCTCCCTTAGGCTACTTGGTCGCTGGGTTACCAGCTCCCACCCAATTCTAGCTCTGCAACCCTGAGAGCGGAGCTTGCCGGGGCAGATCGCTCACAATGGCTGCCTGTGACCCAGAGCCAAACACTATTAGCTCCATCTGGCTCAGCGGCTCAGACTGGGGCCCTAAACAATGGCCAAAGTTCTCCGCACTCCCGCTCAGGCTCTCCCCAAGGCAGTTCAGCTGAGTGCCAAGTCCAAAGACACCAAAACAGTTCACAGGTAAGGCCTTTCTGGTTTGCAGTCTCGCTGCTACTGAACTTACAGTTGCGGGCGGGTTTAGACGGATTGAACACACGCGACCACTTGCCGGTTTTCCACTGTTTTAGTCCTCCTCTTGGGGTCCAGAAGTCTCTCGCTGACTCCCTGTATCCTCTCAGGGGTGATGATAGGCAGATCCCACCAGCCAGAGATGCCTGGAGTCCTATCTCCCCAGACTCACGGTGCCCAGATGCAAGGAAGCTGTTACTCGGCTGCCATCTTGCTCCGCCTCCGACAATCTTCTAATATTAAATACTGAAATAAATATGAGCTATAGAATGATTAATTAAACAAGGAAGATAATTACTTACCCAATTATTCCAGTTCAGCGTCTCAGGTGGTCAGAGACCATCACAGCAGCTCAGGAAGCACGGTGGTGGCCAACCTGGACAGGGCGCCATTGCATTGCTGTGCACAATCACAGGCATGCGGGGACCACACAGCCGAGTCACCTAGTGTACACAGCTTTGGGATGTGGGAGGAAACTGGGGCATCTGAAGAGAACCCATGGGCTTGAGGAGGATGTGGAGACGCGCGGGCCAGGCAAAGAATCAATTCTTTTCTCACTGATGTTACAATGAAACGAGCTGCTGTATTTCCCAAACTGTTCCCGGGTGGCCTGACGCCCACCATGTGCTCAGCCATTCCTGGCCTCGTCGTAAGCTCACTGGCACAGATGCCAGGACACACCCAGGTTGAGTCCCAGCTCCTGAACTACCAACTGTGTCATCCAGAGAGAAGTTATTTATCTTTTCCCCTCTTTTTCCCCAAAATTTCACCAAGGTAAAGCAAAGCTGACGTTGACTTGAGCGTGCTGTGCAGGAGTTAGTGGTGAACAGCAGCACGGCCCCAAGAAAGGGATGGTTAGACTTACTTAGAAGAACTTCAACCACAGGAGAGAATGACAATAGAAGCTACCCCAGAGGCTGTTGTGAAGATTAAATGACATGATCCGTGCTGACTCCAACACAGTGCCTACCTCATGGACACGCAACGCACATTAGCTATTGTTTTCATTGTATGGAGTCTGGCAAACCCACACTAGTCTAACAGTCTAAAACTCCACATAAACGCACAGCCTAGTGAAGGCATTTATAAGGTTGGATGAGAGCATGTCACCAAACATTTGTACTAGGCAGAAAACAAAAGTCACAACCCTAACATGGGTGATTTTGACACTGAATGTTCCTCATTGTGAAAACGTCACTCCCTCCTCCTCCTCTAAGCTATGTGTGCTCCTATCTCCCTCTCACCCCCGGGCATTTCTTGGCACAAGCAGCAGTCAGTAAAGGAAGAGCCTAGAGTTGCCTTTGCAACCAAAGCACACATTGTGGATCCTCGGAAAATCCCCAAATCTTCCAAGGTTACCCAAGAACATTATTGAAGTGACAGAGATATTCTGAATCAGGCCACTACTTTTTTAGTAACTTCCCTGATTAAAGGTGACTGTGAGCCATCAATTTTGGTGTTCTGCAAAGAGATTATCCTATTCCCGGGGATAAGACTATTTCAAAGGAGCTAAGAAAATAAACACATTTCCCCTGCATTAAAGCCTCTGCCTTCTTTGAACTTCTCATTTTTAGAATATCTCCACTGATAAGGACAAATGCAATTTTCACCATCAGTGGATCTGAACAGACAATTACATTAAGGCAAATAAGACGGGGCAAGTCCAATGATGGAAATCTCATTGTGTGCATCTAATGTGCAAACAAACCCTCAGATAAAAATGAACAACCTCAAAAAGCAGTTGACATTTTCTTTTTTTTGCATCTAATCAGGACCAAATTTGCATAAACATTTCTTTACCTATCACCTCCACAAAATCACTTACTGGCAGTTGGAGGTCTGGGAAGAGGGAAGAATTCAGCCAATTTTTTTTTTTTTTGCAGTTTTTGGCCGGGACTGGGTTTGAACCCGCTACCTCCGGCATATGGGCCGATGCCCTACTCCTTTGAGCCACAGGCACTGCCCAATTCAGCCAATTTTTAAAACAGTTTCCTAAGGAAACCACCCAGCCCCTTAGGAAGAGCTCAGCAGCACCCAGCAAACACTGCCTGGTTGCCACAGCTGGGCTGGAAAAGCGGTGTGGGCGGAGCGGCCCTCTCCCTCTCTCCTGCTCTTTGCCTGCTTGGTCTTCACCACAACCCTGTGAGCTTGGAAATTAAGATAGTTTCTTATCTTTATAATGGAGAAAAAGCAAATTAAGATAGTTTTTTATCTTTGTAATAGAGAGAAACCTGAGGTTAGAAGTGGCCTGGGAGGCAGTGGCAGGGCTGGGCTTGAAGCCTTACTTTCATTTGGAGCAGGCGATGAGTGTTATCAGCCAGTTCAGTGGATTCTGAACGCCTGGTGCTGGTGTTACCCCAGCACAGAGACAACAGTGGCCTAGTGTCCTGCAACAAACAAAGAATTTGGAAAGGGGTGGTAAGAACCGCACTCAGCCCAGCTGAGATTTATGTTTTTGCAAAACTGAATGAGCCAAGTGGGGGAAGTGGAAGGTTAGGCTCACAGGATGAACTCCACATTGAGTGTCTGTGTGTCAGAGAAAGGGAAAGAAATGGTATTCAGGGAAGGAGTGTCATAAAGGGCAAGTAAGAGTAGGCCGAGCAAGGGTGGACCGAGGGCAGGGCATGGGGCTGCAGGGAGGGAGGAATCACCCGCTGGGCACAGCTGCTCCAGCTTGACCCTCTTGTTCCTATGCGTCTCAGGGCCACCTCTGCTCCTCCTGCAGCTGCCTTCGTGCTGACTTCTCTTAGAGTCCATCTCCAGCTCAGACTTCTCTCCAGCTCCAGGGTCTCTGTTCTGTGCCATCTCAGCGGGGCTTGAAAAGCTGCCCTGTCCATGTTGCACCCTCACACCTGCTCTGATGGTGCCCCTGAACTCACAGACAGCCCCATGCCCTGTCCCAGCAGTGTCTGGGACAGCCGTGGCCTCATCTTAGAGTTACTTAGCTTTCCTTTAGTCCCACAGCCTTAGCTTCTGTCTTATCCATCTCCTTACTTCCCAAATTTTACTCCCAACTCTCCACACCTCCTTCCACTGCAAATAGCCAGAGTGTTGGACATCTTGAGCTTGTTCCTGATTTTGGTGGAAATCCTCTGACCTGTCACCACTGGGTTAGGCAGGATGCGTGTTTGTCTGCTCACCAGGACTTCATCAGCCGATTTTCCTTCTATTCCCAGATTACTGAGTTTTTTAAATGCAAAATGGGTGTTAATCAAAGTGATCACATTGTGTTAATTGAATAGATATCCTGAGGAATTCATGAGCCACACTTGGTCCTGATGCAGTATTCTCTGAATCAAATGTCCAGTTTCATGGGGGGAGGGGGAGGCAAATGTCCGATTTCATGGCATCGCTCTCATGTGGGCTCAGCCCTGCCAGCAGTTCCAGCTCAGCTTCCTGCATCCATCTTCAGGAATGAGAGTTGACATAGCTTTTTTCCTTTGCGATATGATATAATATTATATGAAATATTTTTAGTAATACTATGATAAACTCCTACAATTGGTTAGAATCTTTTAATCTTTTTCTGTAATCCTGGAAAGTGTATATGTACATATAGATAGATAAATAGGTTTAGAGTGTGGAAATTCTCCATTCCTTGGTGGTTTGCTAGAATGCATTTATTCATTTAGCTACACCTAGGGCAGGCATGGTGGATGACACCTGTAATCCCAACACTTGGGAGGCTAAGGTGGGAGGATCACTTGAGACCAGGAGTTTGTGACTAGCCTGGGCAACATAGTGAGACCTCATCTCTACAAAAAAAAAATTAAAAGATTAGCTGAGTGCAGTGGCATAAGCCTATAGTCCTAGTTTCTGGGAAGGGTGAGGTGGGAGGATCACTTTAGCCCAGGAGTTTGAGGTTACGGTGAGCTACGATGGCACCATTGCATTCTAGCCTGGGTGATGGAGTGAGATCCGATCTCTAAAAGTTAACTAATCATTCAACTAATTAGCTAACTGGGCCTGGTATACTTTTAGGATTACACCTTGAATTACCTTTTCAATAATCTGGTGTGATTATTGTTTTCAGGTTGTTTCTTAAACTCTAGTCAATTTGGCATTATTAATCAAATTTAATTGCTTTGTTTTCTGCTTCATTAATTTATTTAACATGTTATCATTTCTGGTTTCCCAAGTCAAAGATGAGTTCATTCATTTTCAGCATTTCTTGTTTTCCAGTGTGTGCCTATGAAGCTATGAATTTTCCTCCAAGTACCACTTTGACCATTTCCCATTAGTTTTGATTTGTGGTGCTTTTATGGCATTTATTAAAAGTGGTTTGTAACATCAGTTTGGCTGTCTTAAATAGCAAGTTATTTCATATCTTTTTTGGGCTAGTTTTTGACATTTTTGTCTTCTACCTGTTTAAGTATCTCTTATCCAAAATTTTTGAGACTGGAAGTGTTCTGGATTTTGTATTATTTTCAAATTTTGGGAAATTTGCATATACATAATGAGATATTTGGGGGAATAAGATCCAAACTTAATCATAAAAATCTGAAGGTAATTTTAAATAATATTTTTAATAATTTTGTGAATGAGACAAAGTTTTGACTGTGTTTTAACTGCAAACCATCACATGGAATTTCCCACTTCTGATATCATGTGAACACTCAAAATGATTTCAGATTTTCGATCAGGGATGCTCAACCTGTACAATAAACAAAATAGTTTAACTGACTTTAAGTGTCCTATTATGATTTTAATAGAGATTTTGTCATTGAAAGACTTAATAGCATTCTCACTAATTGGGAAGAATTAATATTATAATTTCTAGGAATCTGGTATGTATTTTTACTTGTTTTAGTATCTTTCTATGTCCATCAGTAAAATTTTAATGTTGTTTTTACATAAGTCTTTGGTATCTTATTAAGTTTGAGATCCTTATCCCTTTATGTTTTTAATTGGTTGTTATTCATATCTAGGATAACTAACAATTTTCATTTGTGACTTTTGTATTTGACTAGATCACTAAACTCCTCTCAGAATTAATAGTTGTTTGGCTTATTCTCTTGGGTTTTTTAGGTCAATAATCAAATCATCTGAAAATTACTGCACAAAATAGGTGCTCCGTAATATATTTGTTAAATTAATATTTGTTGAATTTCTGCACTTATCCTCCAGAAAGCATAGACAGTCCCCAAAAGCCTTGCCCTACAGAGACCTCTCAGCTTTTCTGAGTAGAGTATGGAACTTACTCAGTACCTGTGGGACTTATTTTGCCACAACATGTAAGTCATGTTGTAGTTTTAAATAATTTAGAAGAATCAGAATGTAAACAATTTGAACATAGCATTCTCACTAATGTTTAGGGCCTCACTGGCCGATGTGCTCACATTCCTCAGGCCTTCCACGTCACATCTGAGCACCATGAGTGAGGGTGGCCCTGTCCTCGCACTATGCAGAAGGGCCTGTTGGAGCAACACCTGGCCTTACTCTCTAAGCACAGACTGACATTTTGGCTCCACGAGGTCCTACATCCAGACTCTCCCACAGAGAATGAGGAGAGAAGGAAAAGCTGAAACTCCCACAGTTTACCCAGGAGGACTCAAAAGTTTTGAGAAATGCAAACGGTCCTCCCAGAAACAAATTTGCCTTTTCTATATTTGATTCTATATATAGAATATAAATATATTCTATATTTGATTTAAGCAACCTGAACTTAAAAAAAAAAAATCAATGAGGTCTGGGGAGGAGAAAGGAGGCAAGAAATGAGCCCTTTGAAAAATTCCTCTGGAGAGTCAGCCACAGCCTATTAATATTAACGCCAGGCGCCTCTACCCAGAACGCTTTTGGAGATGCAGAGCTGGCTCTTGGGAACCCTGCTGTGCATGGCTCTTTTTGAATGTTAGGAATAAAACCCATAGCCTCTGAGTTAGGCAAAAAAAAAAAAAAAAGTCCATTTTCCTTTGTGTGCACACGTTCACAGGAAGCTGCCTCAGGCATAGAAAGGAAGAAGGGAAATGATGAGAATTCTTAACAACAGGCTATTCCTTGGCAAGGAAAATTCATATTTAAGAATCTTACAAAGTGAAGGATGAACCGAAGACAATGAAATAAACCTCAAATTCATCTTGGAAAAGTCTATCTTTCTGAGATAGGCTTAGTTCCTGATATTGCTTGATGGTGACTCCAACTGTTCATACCCGAATCAGGATGGTGAAAACAGCAAAAAGTAGCAGAAAATGTCAGAGAGAAGAAAGGAAAACCAGTCCCTCAAATGTTCTCTTAGGCACATAAGACTTCTCAGCAGGAGCTCATATTTGGCCTTGAACAGGAGACTTTCACCAATAGGCACCTGGATGGGGACTTCCTGGGCAATGGCCCACTCAGCTGTATCGCCCCAGCAAGGTGACTGGTAGCCAGGTCCCTGCCTGTCATGGTCTCCCGTTCTCAACCTGCTAACTTCTGTGAGTCCTTAAAGTCAGCCGAGAAGTCCCAACCTCAGAGAATTCTCTCCTCCTCTTCCAGACCCTGGGGATGTCTCTGCACCACCCCTGTCATACCAGGTTTTAATTGTCCATTTAGTGGTCCGTTCTTTCCCTCTAGAATTCATGTCCGCTGGCACTGAATACTGCTCGCCTGAGGTGTACCTGGCATCTGTAAAAACTCAGTAAGCTCAGTAAACATTTGCTGAATGAATGGATGTAGGCAAACACAGCATTTCCAGGGGCAGGAAGTCACCGTCTTGCCCTGGGGCTGCATTTTGGTTTGAAATGTGAGCATTTTCAAGGGTAAATATGTCCTTGGAGCCATTTCATTAGCCTTCTTCCCAAACACTAATTTCATTAGCCTTCTTCCCAAATCATTTTGTTTCAGGAGAAAGAATGACAAACATTTCCTAAAGAAAAGTGGTTGAGGCAACTGTGGCAAGGAAGTAAAACATCACGGGGGCTGTAGAGAAGCCCACAGGGTTTGCCCACTCAGGGGACATCACAACGTTTTCCTCAGTTGGGCCATTAGGACAAAATTACCTTGAAAGCACTTCCTAAGCATTAAGTCACAAATGTTTGCTAATAATCTTCTACCCTTACTTCCCTTTCCTTTTTTAAAAATTTCAGATTAATATGAGGGTACAAATGATTAGCTTACGATGTCTGCGTTTGCTAGGTAAGGCCCCTCCCCCAGGAGATGCCATGCACCCTTACATTGTGCCCAGTACACGGGAGCTCACCAATCCCCAGCCCTCCTCCCCTCTCCTTTCCTAACTTGAATTGAGTTTTTCTCTTATGTGGGTGTATTAGTTCATCTACTGGCTTCATGTTTGTACTGACTATGTTGGATACTTGTTTTTCCATTCTTGTGATACTTTACTAAAGAGTATGTTCTCAAACTCTGTCCGGGTTAATACAAAAGACATAAAGTCTCTATCTTTTCTATGGCTGAATAGTATTTTATGGTCTACATATGCCACAGTTTATTAATCCATTCCTGAGTTGATGGGCACTTGGGTTGATTCCACATCTTGGCGATTATGAATGCAGCTGCAATAAACAATCTAGTGGAAATGTCCTTATGGTAAAATGATTTTTTTCCTTTGAGTAGAAGCTTAGCAGTGAGATTGCTAAGGGTCCAACGGAAGGTCTAGCTTGAGTTCTTTGAGGGTTCTGCATACTTCCTTCCAGAGAGGCTGTACTAGTTTGCAGTCCCAGCAGCAGTGTAAGTGCTCCCTTCTTCCCTTTCCTTATGAAGGATGTTCTTCATTTTAGGGCTACATCTGAAATTTGTGGCCTTCCTTTCCATTTCTGGTAAGGAAAGGTAAAATAGTTAAATTTCATAGTTTGGTTAAAAGAATCTTTAATCCTTAAACTAGGAGTTTTAATTTTCTAGGGCTCCTGCCACAGACCAAGTGGCTTAAGAAACAGCATTTATTCTCTCTGTTCTGGAGGCTGAAGTCTGGGATGGAGGTGTCTGCGGGGTCAGTTTCTCCGGAGGCTTCTCTCCTTGGCCTGTAGATGGCCACCCTCTCCCTGTGTCTTCACCTGGCTCCCCTCATCCACATCTGTGTCCAAATCTCCTTTTCTTATGAGGACACCAGTCATATTGGATGGACCCACTTTAATGACCTTGCTGTAACTCAATCGCCTCTTTAAAGCCCCGTCTCCAAATACAGTCACATTCTGAGACATTGGGGTTAGGACTTCAACATGTGAATTGGGGGTGGGGGGCAGCACATAAGATCAGAATCAGTTCATTTCCTCAGTTATTTGTGGGCAGAAATGGAAGACCCAAGGTCATAGCCTCATGGGCTACTTTTCTTCATGAGTGAAAACCCAAGAGAATGGCTTGGCGCCTGTAGCTCAGGGGCGAGGGCGCCAGCCACATACACTGGATCTGTGTGTTTGAATCCAGCTCGGGCCTGCCAAACAGCAAAGAAAACTACAACCAAAAAATAGCCGAGGCAAGAGAATCGCTTAAGCCCAACAGTTTCAAGTTGCTGTCAGCTTTGATGCCATGGCCCTCTACCCAGGGTGACAGCTTGAGACTCTGTCTCAAAAAAAAGAAAACCCAAGAGAAATGGAACCTGTCTGTCTATCACGGGATGATGGGAGTGGGAATTCCGGAGACGGGAAGAGCAGTGATTTGACTTTTCTATGGTTTAAATTCTCTCCTTCCCATAGGAGTAGGAATGAGATAAGCCTAGACTTTCTTGGACTTCTATTCTGGTTGCTCCCCTTCCATTTCTGAAGCACCTGGAGATGAGGACAAGGGTTGGAGTTGTCAGGGACGGGGAGGGATGGGTCCTCCCTGTTCCTTCCCCATCATTATTACATCACTTTCCTCCAGAATTTAGGCTGATGGTGAGAGCTTCTCCTTGCTAAAGGAGAGAAGGCAAAGCAACTCCGAGATGCTGCAAACCACGTCTGCCCTGACTCTGCTCCAGCTTGCCGCTGCCTGCTCTTAGCAGGTAAATATGTTTGATTAGATGGCCTAAGCATACCATCAGTCTTCACCTAAACATGAAGATTTTTCTGAGAAGATGGGAAAGCAGGCTGCCAGGAACATCACTTAACCCTCCTTTGGCAACAGCAGGAAGTCTTAGGAAGAAACGTCAGAAGTGCCCAGCTCAGGGCCTGGAAGCCAACCCCTCTGGTCATACTCAGGACAGGGCCAGACAGTGGACCTCTCTGGTCACACCCAGGACAGGGCCAGGCAGTGGACTCTCTGGTCACACCCAGGACAGGGCCCGGCAGTGGACTCTCTGGGTATAACTATGACAGGGCCCAGAAATGGACCTCTCTGGTCATACCCGGGACAGGGTCAGGCAGTGGACCTCTCTGGTCACACCCAGCACAGGGCCTGGCAGTGGACTTCTCTGGTCACACCCAGGACAGGGCCCAGCAGTGGACCTCTCTGGTCACACCTAGGACAGGACCTGGCAGTGGATCTCTCTGATCACACCCAGGATAGGGCCCGGGCAGTGGACTTCTCTGGTCATATCTAGGACAGGGCCCACCAGTGGACCTCTCTGGTCACACCCAGCACAGGGCCCAGGCAGTGGACCTCTCTGGTCACACCCAGGACAGGGCCCAGCAGAGGACCTCTCTGGTTATACCTAGGACAGGGCCAGGCAGTGGACCTCTCTGGTCACACCTAGGACAGGGCCCAGCAGTGGACCTCTCTGGTCATACCCGGCAGCCGACCTCTGGCTGTTTCCTATGCCCTGACTCATTTTTCTCCTTGTTTCACCCAGAACATTCTGATTTCCCTTGGGGGAAAATCCCTGATGTTCTTGCTTCTGAGAAATTGCCATGGTTCCTGTCTTTTACAATATCGTTGGGTCTCCCCCGACCACCACCCCCAGAATTACCTTTGATTCTGTGAACTAGTTATATCTCCTGCCCTGACTTCTATCTCAGACTTGACTCACATTCAACTGTCTATTCGAGACCATTTAGATGGTTAGTGAAGAGGCCAGGGGCATTGGCTCACATCTGTAATTGCAGCATTTTGGGGTACTGAGGTAGGAGAATTGCTTGAACCCAGGAGTTTGAGACCAGGCTGGGCAATGTAATGAAACTTCTTCTCTACAGAAAAAAAATTAAAAATTAACCAGACATGGTGGTGTGTATCTCTAGGCTAAGCCCCTTTCGAGGCGGAAGTCAGAGGATTCCTTAAGGAGTCTGAGGTTATGTCGCCAGCCACGTTAACATGAATGGCCATTTTCTGTAGGGCACTACTGGCCAGCCCTAACAAGACCAGACGAGCCTGCGTGCTGACATCTTACCCAGTTTCAAGGCTACTGTCACAGATAAGTTGGGAACTGGACTCCATGGTGCTGGTCAAGGACCCAGGGCACTCTGCAGCCAGTGAAGTGTTGACAACTATAAATTTAGTCTGAGTAGAAATGCTTTGAAGATAGAACCACTTTAAGATAGAAAGATATTGTGTAACCTTGTAATCTATGAGAGGGAATGTGTTTGACTTATACTATGATGAGTGATAACATTGCTGACTTTACTTTTACTGAGAGAATAGAAAGTAACAAAAGGAAACAGGAGGGCAGAGGAGCTCTTTGAGGACACATCCTCCCTGTTCTCTGGAATTGCTGGCTTTTCTGCACATAAAGTGATTTCTCATCTGCTTCTCTGCTGATTGGCTTGGGTGACAGATGGACAGGCCCCTTGTTCCAGTAACAGCTGCTGTGAGCTGTGATTGTGCCACTGCACTCCATCTGGGTGACAAAGTGGGACCTTATTTATAAAACAAAATAAAATGAAAATAAATATTTAGTGGACACCCCAAACTCCTAAGCCCTCATCTTCCCCGCAAACTTGTTCCCACTACAGCTCTTCCCCTCACTGGACAGTGATCTGTTCTTCCACTTACTCTGCCTTGGAGTCACTGCAGACTCTTGTCTTTCTCTCATGTTCCGTATGCAACCTTCCAGGAAATTCTGCAGGCTCTCTCTTCCAAGTAGGTTCAGAATCCAGCTTCTCCCCACTCCTGGCCCCATCATGTTGTCTCTCGCAGAATTCACTGCAACCACATCATGATTGGCCTCCTGGCTCCACCCCGCAGCCAGACTGTGTCTTCCAAAGTAAAAATGAGGTCCTGCCACTCCTCTGTGTAGACTCCCCAGGCTCCTTATTCAACTCAGAGTGAACTCTTTTTAACCCAGAGTCCCAGCCGCAGCCTGCAAGAACCCATGTTACTTGGGCCCCTCTTCCTGATTAGCTCTGTGCTCCCCAGCTCACTCTGCGCCACACTGCCATCCTTCTAGGACACCGCCATCAGGAGCCTGGTGATAAGGCTGCTCCTCAGAGGACTGGGTGACTGACCCCTCACCAACGCAAGTCTCCCCTCTCCGCTGTAGCACACTATGGCTACAGAGCACAACCTGCATTTAAAAAAATCACAAAGAAAAGACACAGACTTTCTAATTGTCTCTACATTGAACTCTGCTCTGACTGAGCAGCTGGTCCTTTCTGCCACCCAACTTGATAAAAATCAGTAGAAAATTCAATGGACTCAGAGCCAGGACACTCATGGCCTTGGGCATCATTGAAGCTCCCCAGACCTCAGTATTCTCATCTATAAAGCACGTCTAATAGTCCCTATGCCTCTGTGTGGTTGTGAAGATTAATGAAAATGAGATCGCAAGTGTAACTCACCCAGCACAGAGGCCTCGCTCTGTGCAGCCAGAGCAGCTTAGCATCTCAAGCAAGAGGGTGTGAGCTCTAGGACACCGAAACCAGTTCAATCCCACCTTCACCACTCACAGTCTGCAGCCCTGGGCATGTCACTTGGGCCCTCTGAGCCACCATTACCTTGTCTGTAAAATGGGGCTAATTAGAGCAGCCCGCATCAGAGGACGAGCACAGGACCACGCCTGCATGAGCACAGTGCCTGCACGTGCAAAGTGCTCGTTGTTGCTCTTGCTGGACTCAGTAAATGTCCTGTTCCTTCTTGTGATCGGCACCTGAACCAGACTGTTTCTTTCTTTTTCTCTTTTGAGCCAATCATGACATATAACTTTCCCCAAATAACCTAACTCCCCAGGAATATTTTGATGGGATAAAAGAAAAAGGTTTCTTTCTAAAGCTACAGTCCTATGACTCCTGGCCCACAACTGCCAAAATAAGTGTAAAACACAGGCTTTCTGCCAAGCCCTCTGGAGAGGAGCGACTTCGACTGGCTTGCTAAAACAAGGGCTCGTTTCAGCTGCCTTCAGCAGAGCACAGGGTGGTGTCTGGAGGAGCCTGAAGACAGAGGCATGTAGGTGGAAGTGGTTCAGAAACACCTGGAAGATGCCGTCAGACTGCTGGGGTGCTGGGGGCAAGGGGACGGCTGCTGTGCCCTGGGGTTGACTTCAAGTCCTGACTTAGGAATCCTTGCACGTGTGGCAGGACTTGGAGCAGCTAAGGACAGGCAAGGGTACCTGTCCACCTTGAGAACCTTGGTGGTTCTCAACCTTCCTAATGCCGCTACCCTTTAATACAGTTCCTCCTGTTGTGGTGACCCCCAACCATAAATTATTTTCATTGCTACTTCATAACTGTAATTTTACTACTGTTATCCTAAGACCAATGGAAATATGTGTTTTCCAATGGTCTTTGGTGATACCCAAAGGGGTTGCGACCCACAGGTTGAGAACAGCAGATAGACTCGGGTCTTTCAGGGTGATCTCAGGTGCCAGGGTGGGGCAGGCGGCTCCCAAACCTTGCAGCAGAATCATCATAGCTCCTTTGCCACTTGTGCTTTTGATAAGAACCCTACAGAAGAGACTCCCGCTTCCCAAGATCTTGGAGTCAGGGATCTATAAAAGCAATTTTACCCTAAGTCACATGAACACACCCTTTCCCCTGCGTGTGTTCCCCTGTGTGACCAGGAAGGCTGGACTCCCATAAGGTTAACCCTCCTTGGGGGTTAAATTTGACCTCTTTGAAAGTACCGTGTTCCATCCACAAATCAGCTGTGCACTCACAAACCTCCAATCAATACAGAAATCACGTATCCGAGTTTCTTCCAAGAACAGACATTTAGAAACCACTCTTTGTGCTCTTGTGGTCACCTTTTTCACTTTAGAGAGGTTTACATTGGCTAGGACTCAGATGCAACTGGAAGACTCCCACCTGAAATTGACCTAAGCGAGAAAGGCCCTCTGGTCCCCAGGCCTGAGAAGCTGGGGCGGTTCAGCCTCAGGAGCCTCAGGATGCAAATGTCAGAACACTGCAGGCGTTAGCGTCTCTATTCAGGCTCTGCTTTGCTTCAAGCCCACATCTTTCCCATAGGGCACCCTCACAGCTGCAAGGATGGGCTCGCAGCAGCTTCAGCTCCAAGCCTACACCCTGTCAGGTTAGCATCCCCAGGAGACAGAGGGAAAATCTCAGAAGAGTGCGGCCTTGGGTTCTGATGGCCCTGACGGACCCTGCTCATTCCCTGTCGTCTCACACTCCGTGTGCCTCACTCGTTGACTTTAGCTGCTGAGTGAACAAGTGCAAAAGAGCACAAACCAGAGCCCGAGAGCACATAAGAGAGCAGTGAAATCCCCTGAGTGGAGCACTCAGAAAGAGAGAATCCAGCCTTAAGGGAATCCTCTTAAGGGATGAGTAGGATTTTAAACGCAAATACCCTCTTCACCAGTAAGGTAGAGTAAAATTTTAGAGTGGGACAGCGTGGGGAGGGGGCTGGCCAAGATGAATGAAGGGCCTGGGGACAGATACGGTACCAGTGGGACACAAGACCATCTGGGTGGAACTGTGCAGTCCCCACCCCACCTCACTGAGGCCTCAGGACAGGAGCTCATAGGTCCAGAGGCAATAAAGCCCCCTGGCCATATGGACCTTAGTTTGGGCCTACAGATAAGGAGCTGCATTCCCAACTCAGCATCCCCTACCCCCCAGAAGCATGAGTGTACCCTCACAGGCTGAGGGGCATCTCAACCCACCACCTGCTAAGACCATGGCCCTCTGCTGCTTCTCCAGCTTCTTCCCTGCCACCCAGGCTGCTTCTAAACCCCCAAAGCTCACCTGCACACAGAACAGGGAGGAAGTCCCTGGTTACACGCCCCCCGCCCGGGCTGAGGGACAGGAAGCAAGCACAAGGAGCCCAGCCCCCTGGGGCCTTGCTCCTGCCATCCTTGAAGGTTAATATTATCATCCCAATTTTCCAAGGAGGAAACTTCAGCTCACTGAGATTAATGACTGTGACCTCTGGGCCAGGCCTCTCAGCTTCTACTATCCTCTGTAGAATAAGGATAATTTACAAGTCTCCCAAGATTTTTGTGAAATTTAAAAGTAGCATATTAAGTGTTGGCCTAGTGCTTTGTCCGCATCACTTGTTTAAAATAATCAGTGACCATCTACTGTGCCCCAAGCACAACACTTGGCTCAAGTTACAGACTCAGCAAGGAAGAAGCAGAGGCAGTTCCAGCCCGTGGAGGGTCATAGGGGTGTGTGTGTATGCACGGTTGTGTGCATGTGCATGTGTGTGCACGTTTGTGTGCATGTGCATGTTTGTGTACATGTGCATGCGTGTGTGTGCACGTTTGTGTGCATGTGCGTGTGTGTGTGCGTGTGCATGTGCGTGTGTGCATGCGTGTGCATGCTTGCGTACGAGTGTGTGTGCACGTTTGTGTGCATGTGTGTGCGTACGTGTGTGCGTGTGTGCATACACGTTTGTGTGACTGTGCACGCATGTGTTGGGCCCTGGAGCGAAGACACTAAGTAACTACACACGTCGCAGTGGGTGAGTGGGCGATGGGGAGGCATTCAGGAGGGCGGCACATTGTGGGGATGGTGGATCAGGAGCTGTGGGAGGCTGTGTGGTCTCAGCGTGAGGCTTAAAACAAACGGAAATTCAGGGTGACTGTTCCAAAAACCATGCCTAAGAGGGAGGTGAGAGAGGAGAAGGCAGAGCAGGAGCGTGGGCTGAGGGGAGGCCATGTTGGGTGGGACCGATACGGCAGGAGTTGTATGTCCTCCAAAGCCCTGGGAACTAACGTGGGGGAGAAGCCGGAGGGAAGTGGGGCACTGTGTGACAACCTTCCCGCTGCCCCTTCCGCGCTCCACAGCCACCCAGTTAAAACGTCAGGCAGACCGCGCGGCCTCTGCTCTGGGAGCCACCACGGCTTCCCATTCACCTCTGTGCAAAACCGGAAGTCTACGCCAGACCCTGCGGGACTCATTTCCAGCGACCCCAGCCCCCGGCCTCGCTGATCCTCTGGCGGTGCCTCTACCGGACGCGCGCTCTGGCTGCCTGCACTCCTCCACATCTTGGCTGTGATTTCACCTTCCCAGTGAGACCTCCCACGACCGCCCAGTTAATACCAAAATCGCCCTGCAGTACCCCTAACAGGCGCCCCTATCACACCTTGCTTTGCTTCTCCAATACCACTTATCCTCTCACATACTGTCCATGTCCTGAGGCCAAAGCCTGCCAGGAGCCCATGCGCAGCTGGACACGTCCAGTTGATCATGGTCACCAGGAGGGAGGTGACAGAGCAGGGCCCAGGCCTTCTCCCTGGATGTAGTGACACCTGTACCGGTGCTCCTGGCTGGCTTTCAAGAACCCTGTGTAATCACTTCTTTGTTCATTTTCTGTGTCACCTCCCCTCTATTCCCTGGAGGTAGGTGTGTTTAGACTGCTCTGTCAACTGAAAAATGCAAGTGCCCAACCAACATCCAAGGCGCTGTAGATGCCGAACTTGCAGGTACTGGAGGAACTGCTTCATAAATCCACTTGCTGAGCGGACAGGTGGGGAAGGAGGAGTTATAGGTGACCAGCAGACACCACCCTTCATAAGGTTGGGTGCTGTGTACTTGGCTGAAATGGGGAAGCTGAGAAGCAGCAGATGCAGGGTGGGGGGAGCTGGGGAGGCGTGGATAAGGTTGAGCTATTTCCATCACTGTCATTACTGGTTCTCTGCCCACGTCTGCCTAACCCTCCCCTGGGGATCACAACCCCACCCCGCCTGCCTCCCGCAGCCTGCCCTGAGCACTGAGCACACCTCAGTCCTCAGCAGCAGCACTAGTGATACCAGAGTAACAGGCTGGTTTCTGTTCTCAGCCCACAGTGGCAGCTCTAGTAATACCAGAGTAACAGGCTGGGCTCTGTTCTCAGCCCTCGGTGGCAGCTCTAGTAATACCAGAGTAAGAGACTGGGCTCGGTTCTCAGCCCTCAGTGGCAGCTCTAGTAATACCAGAGTAGCATGCAGGTTTCTGTTCTCAGCCCTCAGTGGCAGCTCTAGTAATACCAGAGTAGCATGCAGGTTTCTGTTCTCAGCCCTCAGTGGCAGCTCTAGTAATACCAGAGTAGCATGCAGGTTTCTGTTCTCAGCCCTCAGTGGCAGCTCTAGTAATACCAGAGTAGCATGCAGGTTTCTGTTCTCAGCCCTCAGTGGCAGCTCTAGTAATACCAGAGTAGCATGCAGGTTTCTGTTCTCAGCCCTCAGTGGCAGCTCTAGTAATACCAGAGTAGCATGCAGGTTTCTGTTCTCAGCCCTCAGTGGCAGCTCTAGTAATACCAGAGTAGCATGCAGGTTTCTGTTCTCAGCCCTCAGTGGCAGCTCTAGTAATACCAGAGTAACAGACTGGTTTCTGTTCTCAGCCCTCAGTGGCAGCTCTAGTAATACCAGAGTAACAGGCTGGGCTCTGTTCTCAGCCCTCGGTGGCAGCTGTAGTAATACCAGAGTAACAGACTGGGCTCTGTTCTCAGCCCTCAGTGGCAGCTCTAGTAATACCAGAGTAACAGGCTGGGCTCTGTTCTCAGCCCTCGGTGGCAGCGCTAGTAATACCAGAGTAACAGGCTGGTTTCTGTTCTCAGCCCTCAGTGGCAGCTCTAGTAATACCAGAGTAACATGCAGGTTTCTATTCTCAGCCCTCAGTGGCAGCTCTAGTAATACCAGAGTAACAGGCTGGGCTCTGTTCTCAGCTCTCAGTGGCAGCTCTAGTAATGCCAGAGTAACAGACTGGGCTCTGTTCTCAGCCCTCAGTGACGGCTCTAGTAAGACCAGAGTAGCATGCAGGTTTCTATTCTCAGGCCTCAGTGGCAGCTCTAGTAATACCAGATTAAAGGCTGGGCTCTTTTCTCGGCCCTCAGTGGCAGCTCTAGTAATACCAGAGTAACAGGCTGGTTTCTGTTCTCAGCCCTCAGTGGCAGCTCTAGTAATACCAGAGTAACAGGCTGGGCTCTGTTCTCAGCCCTCAGTGGCAGCTCTAGTAATGCCAGAGTAACAGGCTGGGCTCTGTTCTCAGCCCTCAGTGGCAGCTCTAGTAATACCAGAGTAACAGGCTGGTTTCTGTTCTCAGCCCTCAGTGGCAGCTCTAGTAATACCAGAGTAACAGGCTGGTTTCTGTTCTCAGCCCTCAGTGGCAGCTCTAGTAATGCCAGAGTAACAGCCTGGGCTCTGTTCTCAGCCCTCAGTGGCAGCTCTAGTAATGCCAGAGTAACAGACTGGGCTCTGTTCTCAGCCCTCAGTGGCAACTCTAGTAATACCAAAGTAACAGACTGGGCTCTGTTCTCAGCCCTCAGTGACGGCTGTAGTAAGACCAGAGTAACAGAGTCGGCTGTGTTCTCAGCCCTCAGTGGCAGCTCTAGTAATACCAGAGTAACATGCTGGACTCTGTTCTCACACTGACACAGGTTATCTTACCTAATCAGCATCCCTGTGATTCAAAGATGAGGAAGCTGAGTCTAGGCGGCTAGGTGACTTTTGAGTAGCTGCTCTGAGACTTGAACACAGATGTCCCAGCTCCAGGCACAAGCTCTCAGGGGCCCAGCACGTCTGGATTCAGAGGTAGAGCAGGGAGGACAGTGCTGGTGGGTGCAACATCCTGGGGGAAACTTGATTTGAGGGTGGGACAAAGGAGGACACTTTTCTTTCTGTCTGTCAGGATAGAACTGTTTGCTGTAAACAGCAGGGAACCCACAAAGCTGCCTGAGCCCTTCCAGCCGCTGGTCCCCAACCAGGCCTGGCAGGCCCCACTGAAATATGGAACAGGTGGCGGCCAGAGCCCCCAATGTGAGGCATTACATGGGGAATTCATAAAAATTAAAACAGAGCCAAACCTGGGCCCTTCTCCACTGAAGGAGACAGTGGGGTCTGAAAAACAGGCTGCTAACCCCAGCAGGTCTTGAGTTGCCATGGATACCCAGCCCAAAGCGTTTCTGCCCCGGGTTCCCAGACTACTTGGCCCTTCTGCCCCTTTTCTCCTCACTCTCCAAACAGGTCCTAAATGCAAAGGTGGCAGCTCAGAGCTCAGGAGAGCTCTTTCCTTTACATGCCATTTTTTAAATGACTGATTTCTCTCAAACTCCCTTGTGTATCACACAAGCTTATGTGTGTGAGTACAGTTTGTTCTTGGAAAGTATGTCCCTATGGTACAAGTGAAGTTAAACACCCTAGAGATTTAAACGGGGGAATTAATAAGCAAATTAACAAGTTGTGTATCTGGGTATTATCAGGGTGGTCATTGGTGACCATGAGAGCTGCGTTAAAATTACAGATATTAGTACAGCAAAATGAACCCAAACTTCATCCCCATGTTCCTGCAATGCAAGGACAGTGATTGATCTCCCACGCCCTCGCAAAAAACCCGTGCCTGTCACTATCATTCTCAGTAGACATTTATCATATAAGCATATCTGAGTGCTGCTTTAAACTGTTCAAAAACTTACCCATGAGCCCCCAAACCACGTGAAATCAGCAGTAAGTAATGACTGTCCAACCCAGGCCAGAATTATCAATGTAAATGGTACTCATTTAAAAGTGTTACACTGGAAACTTAATTGAAATGGACAATCCAAGGTAGATTGAAGGAGGGACGGAAGGATGGTGAAATGATGTGACCAAGCAAGTGTAATGGAGGGTCAGCAGTAACAATGCCCGGGCTGGACAGATTCCAGCTGGCCTTTCACTCCCTCAGATTCTGTGTTTCTGTATTGATTCTCCAAGTATTTATCAGACACATACTATAAAATGAAGATACATCACCCTTAGTCAGCTAACATCAATCTAAGGTTAAGCTTTGCAGTTACTTGGAATGGAGCCAAAGTGTATCAGTCAGGGCTAGTGTGTGCTGTCACAGCAAATGTTACCTGAACCTCAGGGCTTACACCATGAAGGCTCGTGTCCTGCCTACACCGTGTGCCCACGGGTTTGCTGGGGGGTTGTGCCAGCTACACTGTTGACATCGTCATCTTGGCTGTTCTCTCTCGGGCGGTTGACAGTGAGCCCCTGAACATTGCCCAAGGGAAGGAAGAGAGCCCAGCAAAGTGCACAGCCTATCTCAGGTATTTTCACATGTCACTGAGTTAAAGCAAGTCACATGGGCCACAGAGGGGAGGCAGGGGTTGCTAGGGCAGTTCTACAGTCCTCGGGCACAGTGGCGTTCATACCCCTCTTTTTGATCATTAGCCACCCAAGGTCAGGGCCTGTGGGTTTTTCCCTGAATCATGCAAACTACAATGCTCAAAAATTTCTACCTGCCTTTGTGACACCACGTGAGCATCTGCTTTTAGTAAGAAGGATTGAATTTCTAGCACCTTTACCCACTGAGGAGAGTAGGTCTTTTCTACCCTTATTTTGCCAGCTCCAGGATGAAATCTCATGGATGGTGTACAAGGTGGGTCTTAGAAGTGGTGAAACAAATGCCTTTTGTTATTTTCTCTGTCCGGTGGAGTTTTGAGGCTCTGCAGTATGACAGTTTTTCCTTCTGGAAGTTCCCACCTGACACTTTGCTATTGTGTCTGTGCAGCAGGGAGCAGGGAAAGAGGGATCATTTAAGGACCCTGAGTCTCCTGTGGAATTTCCTAGAGACAGAGGTGATAATAAAGACTCAACGAAGCAGGACAGTTGGGAAGGACAGCTATTAGCAGTCCGAATGGAAGGGGGAGAGGAGATTAAGAGAAATTCTGGAGCTTGTTTTCAAGACAAAGGTCTCATCTCTTGATTCCTTACCTGCTGTACTCTTGGCCCCCACAGAAATCTGAGTCTACCTTCTACAGTGATGTATGAGGCCACGCCCTCTCCCCAGAGGCCATCGAACTAGAGCGGTAGTTCTCAACCTTCCCAATGCCTCCTAATGCCATGACCCTCTAATACAGTTCCTCATGTTGTGGTGATCCCCAACCATACAATTATTTTCATTGCTACTTCATAACTGTAATTTTGCTACTGTTATGAATCGTAATGTAAATATCTGATATTCAGGATGTATTTTCATTGTGCAAAGGGGTCGCGACCCACAGGTTGAGAGCCGCTGAACTAGAGATGCAGGCTTCAGTTAAAGACAGCTTGGCGGCACAGTACAAAGCCCTTTGCAGCAACAGCCAAACAGGCACATAAATGAATCAATACTCAAGCACTCGGCACATCCACACGTATTTACTACAGAAACACGCTGGCCCCGGCCCAACACCTGGACTCCTAACTGTGCTAGTCAATATCACTCGTCAATTAAAAGCTGAAGGAATTTTATCACTCCACCCACACCCCAGACTTCTGTGCATAAAATGGATTTCAAGTCAGTGTAATTGGCTTGCTTTGCCCAGCAGCTGTGTTCCTGAAAAGTTTCTTGTAAATCAAATTCTCTTTTAAAATGCATGAAACTTTCTGTTTCAAAGGAACCCTGTGATTAGTCCTTTTGTAAGGCAAAGAATCTTTCTGTAATACAGAAGCACCACTGCCACCTGCCCCCATCCCATCTTCCTCCCCCGCCATCCCATTCCTCCTGCCCCCCAACCCACTCTATAAGGTCAGCTTCAGGCATAAACAACATTTTTTAAAGAGGACTCGCATGTTTATGACTTAGAAGCAAATCAAAGACCTATCTTTTTAACGTGTATCTTACAAACATCCTGTCTGAGCAGGCTGCAGAATATACATCACTTATTTGCGGTACACAATGCACAATCACCAGAAATGCTGATGAGCTTGGCTGTGAAAGGAGCAAGCCGATGTTCTCTGGGAGAATGGCTCATCATCTTTCACTCAGAATGAACTGAAGACAGCATCCCGGAAGGCAGGCGGAGACACGATTAAGGGCATCTTTCTTTTCCCTCCCCAGCACCACCCCCCTTCCCGCTAGTGAAGACTGAAAAGTAAAATGAATCATGGAAAATATTCTCTAGATTTCACTGGGAACATCAGCTTATAATTTTGCCTAAAAGTGAGACCAAAGACTGGCCCTGCATTTCTCCTCCAGTTATTTGAGACTTTTGCCATGCCCGTGTGCCACCTGGAGCATTGTTTACTTAGTTTTAGGTAAATTGACTCATTTCCTTTTACTTTTCTCATGAGAAGCAATGAGATCTATGAAATCACAGGTTTTAGATATAGTTCTATTTTTTCTAAACACATTGAAGTAAGTTTATAACTATCCAAAAAGTGGGTTCATCCAAGTGCCACCTAACGTCATCCTGTGGGCCACTATTGAGAGATACAGGGCACTTTGCCAAGACTGGACAAGATGACCTCACCAAATCTGACTGAGCCCCGAGAGTCCCAGCTCCCGGACCACTGCTTGCCTGCCTGGGCCTGCGTTCATTCAACAAACACCTCGGGCACCTCCTCTGCGTAGGCCTTGGGTGAGGTGTGGGGAGCAAGAACGAGTATGTGCCTTTGGGAGCTTAAAGTTTAGTGGAGAGGGCAAGTGGAAGAAAGAGAGCTGGAACCTAGTGTGTTGTGTCAGCACTGGAGGAGCACAGAAGAGAAATGAGCTCTCCCTAGGGAAAGGAGCCTCAAAGACAGCACTTCAGCTGTGCTTGGAAGGAAGGGGAAAGGCCAGAAAAGGCCTTCCTGTGCAAAGGAAGGGGGGTGGGATGTGCAATGGTGGCATGGAGACAGTGGGGTGAGTACTCAGGGTGGCAGGAGAGGGGCAACTTTTTTTTTTTTTTGTAGAGACAGAGTCTCACTTTATGGCCCTCGGTAGAGTG
This sequence comes from Nycticebus coucang, assembly GCF_027406575.1. NCBI lineage: Eukaryota > Metazoa > Chordata > Mammalia > Primates > Lorisidae > Nycticebus > Nycticebus coucang. Next base: position 146,558,587 of record NC_069781.1, on the reverse strand, counting down.
CCGTGGCCTCACACAGCTCACAGCAACCTCCAACTCCTGGGCTTCAGCGATTCTCTTGCCTTAGCCTCCCGAGTAGCTGGGACTACAGGCGGAGAGGGGCAACTTTTAAAATCAAATTATAGAGGTCTTTCTTGTAGACTTGGTGATAATACCCTTAAGGATCACCCATATTACAGCATGTAACAGGATTTCTTTCCTTTTTAAGGCTGAATAATATTCCAATATATGTTTTTATAGATTGAATCGTTATCTTCTCCCCCAAAAATTCATATGAGCTTTAACCCCTAATGTGACTATATTTGGAGATGGAGCCTTCAAAAAGGTAATTAAAGGTTAAATGAGGTCATAAAGGCAGAGCCCTAATCCCACAGGACTTGTGTCTTTATAGGACAAGGAACTTTCTGAGGCCACAGAGGCAAGACGGCCCTCAGCAGGTCCCAGGGAGGGGCCTCAGGAGCAGACAGCCTGCCGGCACCTTCATCTTGGACTTCCAGCCTCCAAAGCTGTGAGAAAATAAATTCTGTTGCTTAAGCCACCCAACACTAACAAATTAATAAGTATGTTTATATGACATTTTGTTTATCCATTTATAGACAAATTGGTTGGGTTGCTTGCCTCTCTAGGCTGTTGTGAACACTGCAAAGATATCTTCAAGATCCTGATTTCAATTTTTTTGAATATAGTGTATATTCAGAAGTGGAATTGCTACATCACATGGTAATTCTATTTTTAATTTTTTGGAGAACATTTCATACTGTTTTCTACAGCAGCTGCACCATTATACATCCCCCAAAACAGTACACAACGGTTCCTGTTTCTCCACATCCTCACCAGCACTTACTATTTCCTGAGCTTTGAGAACAGCCCTTCTAACAGGTGTGAGGTGTTGTCTCACTGGAGATTTTATTTGCATTTCCCTAATGATCAGAGGTATTTAGCATCTTTTCACCTGCTTATTAGCCACCTGTAAGTCTTTATATGGTCATCGTCTCTTTAGGTCCTTTGCGCATTTTTTTGGATTGTATTGTTTGCTTTTTTGTTGTTGACCGTTAGGAGTTCATATATTCTAGATAGTTATCTGCTATCAGATGTATGATTTATAAATATATTCTTCCATTCTGTTGGTTGTCTTTTTACTCTGTTTATATTATCTTTTGACAATATAATTTTTTTAATGTTTATGAAGTCCAATTTTTTTATTTTTTCTTTTATTACTTGTGCCTTTGGTGTTATATTTAAGAAATCATTGACAAATCCAATGTCTGAAGATTTGCCCAATATTTTCTTCTAGGAGTTTGATAGTTTTAGATGTCAAGTTTAGGCCTTTCTTCCCTTCTGTGTTAATTTGTGTATATGGTGATACGTAAGACTGCAACTTCATTTTTTCCCATGAGGACATCCCATTTTCTCAGCACCATTTGTTGAAAAGAATGTCCCCACATTGGGGACATTATGCTAATGGTCTTAGCATCCTTCTCAGAAGTCACTTGGCCTATATACGAGGGTTTATTTGGGGATCTCTATTTTATTCCATTGGTTTATGTGTCTGTCTTACGCCAGTACCACTAGTTTGATTACCATAGTTTCATAGTAAGTTATTAAATCAGGAAGTATGAGCCCTCCAGCTGTGTTCTTTTTCACGATCGTTTTGGTCATTTAGAGTACCTTCAGATCCCATGTAACTTTTAGAATGTGTTTTTCTATTTCTGCAAAACATTTTGTTGAGATTTTCTTGGGGATTGCATTGCCCCTGTAGATCATTTGTGGGTAATACTGACATCTTAATAATATTAAGCCTTCCAACCCATGAGCCTGTGATCTATTTCCACTTAATTCTGTCTCTTTGGATTTCTCTCAGCAATGCTCTGTAGCTTCCAGGGTGCACATTTTACACCTCTGTGGGAAAATTAATCTCTAATAGTTTATTCTTTATTATGCCGTTGTAAATAGAATTATTCTTGTAATTTCCTTTTCACATTGTTCATTATTATACAGAGATGCAGTTGATTTTTGTGTGTTGACTTTGAATCCTGCTACTTGGCTGAATTTATTAATTAGTTCTAATGGGACTTTTTGTGGAATGTTTAGCTTTTTGTTTAGACACACGATCAGGTCACATGTGAACAGAGATACTTTTACTTCTTCCTTTCCGTTTTGGATGCCTTTTTTGTCTTCTCGCCCACCCCTCTGGCTGGAACTCTGTGTTGAGCAGAAGTGGCAAGTGGGCACCTTTGACTTGCTCCTGATCTTAGAGGAGAAGCTTCCTCTCTCTCTGTGGAGCTGCAGGCTAAATGCTGCAGTGCTCACCTCCAACCTGGGGTCTAGGCCACCACTGTATTAGCACCCCAACTCAGGGGAAGAAGAGCCCCATCTCCCAGGCAGCCCCCAGACAAGCCAGAATGATGGATGCAAGTTCCACCCTTTTCTCTCTGTCCCCACGCAGGAGCCAGGAATTGGGAGGTTTCCTACCAGTGGGGCTGAACTGAACTGAGTAAGGACAGAGGGTAGGCTGAGCAAAATGCCATACGTTCTTCTGTACTTTTCGGTGATTTTTTTCTTGGCTATGTGTTTGCCTGGGTTCTGCAGCTTTCCAATTGATTTCCAGAATGCTCCCTAGGTATTTTTAGTGCTATTATTTCAGGGTCTCTGCAGGGACTGAGGGCCTGGACCTTCCGAGTCTGCTGTTCTGCTGATGTCACCCCCACCAACTGATTTTTGACAGTAATAAAAAGGCAAGTCAATGGACAAAGCTTAGCCGTTTTCATGAAAAGATCTACGACAATGATTTTCAGCCACTGTGCCATGAGAAGATCTTAGGTGTGCCATGAAAATCTTTAAAGATCATTAATTAAATTATTTTCGGGAGAAGTTCAAAGGACAGTAAGAATATTCTTTTTTTTTTAACTCTTTTATTGATCAATGCAATTTAAGTTTACCATGGAAGGTTAACTATAGGTTCAAGTATGCTGTGAGATAAAAAAGGTTGAAAAACCCTGGTCTAGAATGACTAGATATACATCCGCAAAAAAATTATAAAACATTACTCCCACTTCACACCTCATACACAGATGTGCAAATTGGATTATAGGCCAACCCGTGAAACCTAAAACTATGAAACTTCTGGGAGAAATCATAGGAGAAAACTTTTGTGCTTTTGGGTTGGGCAAAGATTTTTCTATATGATACCAAAAGCATGACTCATAAAAAGATTTGATAAATTGGGCTTCATCAAAATTTAAAATTTCTGTTCTTCAAAGGCATTCGGTTAAAAGGAAAAGATATTTAAGATGGTAAGTTTTATGTTTTGTGTATTTTATCACAATAAAAATAATTGGAGAATGAAGGAAACATTAAACCATGGACTGGGAGAGTGTGGGTTAGATTGTATAATGTATTAATTTTAATCTCCTGAGCTTGATGTTTATGGTGTGGTTATAGTGGTTACTAAATTATTTGATGCTAACGGGGCATCATATTGACAACTTATTCTCAAATGGTTCAAGGGGGAAAAGTTTTTATGTGGTCTTTACAACTTTCTGTAAGTTTGAGGTTGTTTCAGAAATGAAGGCCGCTTTACTTTAATGATTATAACAATTGCTCAGATGAGCCCAAAGAAAATACAAATGTGGGGTTACTGGAGCCCTTATAAGGATAAGGGCAAAATGATGAGCATGAAATTTGCAAGACTTGGAGACTGTTTGACTGAGGACACAGTGATGGGGAACAGATTCTAAGATGATGATAATTTTTGAGCCTGGGAGATTGAGAAGATATTGGCACCCTACTGGAATAGAGCCAACCTTAATGAAGAAAATTCAGGCTGAGGAGCAACAAGGAGGAGTTTGCTTTTTAGATGTATCGGATACATTGAGTTGAAAGAGTGTTCATGGCCCGTTCAGATCCCAGGTCCCTGTATGGATTTGGATGCACAGGAAGAGGTGTCAGACACAGGGTGTGCATTTCTGTGTGTGTGTGTGTGCACCTGCATGTCTTTTGTGGGGACAGCCAAGCAAAGTTTGGCTTGCTCTGCATCCACCCCAGTAACTAAATGTGCTACATTTCTACCATCCATTAGTCTTAGTCTTTTTACCAGAACTCTGATTTTCCACACCTGTGGGGAATGTGCCTAAATATATAATTGATTATTCTTGGAAGATTGCCAAAAGCAAAAGCCAGAAACTTTGCAGGCTGTCTCCAGAGCATGATGTATTTTCAGCTCACACAATCCCCCATTCCCAAATGGCCTGTCAATGGCCTGGGTCATTAAAGAGAGTGAAGCATTTAGGCTGCACATATGTGTCCTCTGATACCTTATTATTTAATGCCTCTATCAAGGTAACTTACAGCCCAAGGACCTTATCTGGGTGTTCAAGGCGCTCTCCAAACACACTTCCGTAGCTTCATGTCCTGTGTTGCCCCTGAGCCCCTCACTGCAGCCAACTTGACTCCATTTTGTCTTCAGAGCTCCTCGGGCTCATTCACACCTTGGAGACTTCACCCATCTTCTTCTGCCACTTGGAATTCAGCCACCTGTGTGCAGAGAGCACCACACCAGGCACTGCAGAGGCACTGAGTGAGGACACATTGTCCATGCTCGAGGGACAATAGTGCAGTCACAACAGAAATGGAAGTCGCCCATGTGAAGGAAGGGGACCTTCTTCATGAAGGCAGACATTGGACAGGAATGGGCACTGCACCTTGGGCTGGACAGATGTTTCTATTGTTACAGCGTGAAGGCATCAGGCCAACCTGCTCCCAAAACTTTGATTTACAACTGGCTGCTCCCACTGCCTGGAAAGTATGCACCATGATTTTCCATCCTCTCTTTACCTCACTCATGAGGCCTCAATTCAAAATAACGTTTCTGTCAGGGTGGCCTTTCCTGACCAGCTCTTACCACCATCTACAGTGCAGCAACACTCGCACGTCCGCTATTTCTCTTCAGGGAAAACAGCCAGGGAGGGGGCGGGTACCCTAAAGAACTAGAAGCAAAAATCAAAGAGTCTCAGATCCTCAGAGCTGGAATGGACCCCGGCCTGCCCAGCCCCTGAGGTAGCAGATGAGGAAACTGAACTTCAGACAGGGAAAGGTACTCAACAAAACCACATAGTTCAGATGCTCTGGGTGCAAGAAAATGAAATCTCAATCAAAACTGGCTTATACAGGAGGAATTGATTAGTTCATGTAATTAAACAGTCCAGAGCTATACCTGTGTTTAGGTCAGACTTGACCAAGGACCCCAGAGATGAGATTGAGATGGGGATTATGTCAGCCTCTCTCCCTCCCCCCACTCCCCCTTCCTCTCCCCCCACCTCACTCTCTCTCCCCTCTCTCTCTCAGCCTCTCTCCCTCTCTCCACTCCCCCTTCCTCTCCTCCCACCTCACTCTCTCTCCCCTCTCTCTCTCAGCCTCTCTCCCTCCCCCCAGACCCCCTTCCTCTCCTCCCTCACTCTCTCTCCCCTCTCTCTCTCAGCCTCTCTCCCTCTCTCCACTCCCCCTTCCTCTCCTCCCACCTCACTCTCTCTCCCCTCTCTCTCTCAGCCTCTCTCCCTCCCCCCAGACCCCCTTCCTGTCCTCCCTCACTCTCTCTCCTCTCTCTCTCAGCCTCTCTCCCTCCCCTCAGACCCCCTTCCTCTCCTCCCACCTCACTCTCTCTCCCAATCCCCACTCCCCCTTCCTCTCCCCCACCTCACTCTCTCTCCCCTCTCTCTCTCAGCCTCTCTCCCTCCCCCCAGTCCCCCTTCCTCTCCCCCCTCACTCTCTCTCCTCTCTCTCTCAGCCTCTCTCCCTCTCTCCACTCCCCCTTCCTTTCCCCCCACAACACTCATGTTCCCCCCTCTCTCTCAGCCTCTCTCCCTCTCCCCACTCCCCCTTCCTCTCCCCCACCTCACTCTCTCTCCCCTCTCTCTCTCCCACCCCCTCTCCTTTTCCCATCCCCCTTTTCTTACTTCCTGTCTCTTCTCTAAGTCCATCAGTGTAGCCATTTGAATGGGATCTACAGACTAGACTAAGCAAAACAGGACTTCACCTCAGAGCTGGAGATAAGATCAGTTTACCAAAATCTCAGAGATAGAAACTGCCGAATGCTATTGCAAAGGAGAAAGGAGAATAGGTGCTGAGGATACAATCCACAGGCGTCCACCCCAGAAAGTTACTGCAAGTTCACGTCCCTGGTTCTGGTTCATGGTTTCACTACATTCTCGAAAAGCCACCTAAGGTTCTGTTGCACCAAGATGTAGTCGATAGAGCTTTGTATTCAAACAATTCTGTATTGACTCTAGAATGGAAGTCCTAAATCCCCACTTCCTCCATCGGGGAGAGAGGAATAGTCCAGAATCTGTGTCCAGATACAGAAGGGGCACAAGAAGAGGAGAGGGGGGCACGGGGCAAGTGTAGATCCAGATCAGGAAGGAGAAGCAGGGGACCTGCAGCGTAATGTGCCGCTGCTGCCAGTGGAAAAGAATCAGCATAATTGATTTAATCTATGCAGAATGAGACAGGTCTTCTGGAAAACTGCCCAAGAACAGATCAGCACGACCCCTAACTGGCATATTAAGTGAAAATAAAATGAGGACTCAAGGTGGAGCTCTTCCCACCCGCAGCACTCAGAGCGACGCGGAGATGGCCACAGCCCAGCAGAAGATGGCAGGTGTTGCCGATTCCAAGGGAGCCGGGGCTTAGAACTGGCTTCTTCAGGAATCTTTATCTGTGTATTGGATTAAAAACAGAGCTCATACAGAATACACTCCCTTCCTAATAACGTGCTGCTTTATATGTGCTTGTTTCTCATTTTAACCATACAAACAATTCTCATCTGCTGATCCTTGTCCCATCACAATGACTCCTCTTGGCTCATAACACTGTTACCAAATAAACAGGAATGACTCATGAGTATTTGAACAGTTTCTTCTCCATCCTTTTAAACGTGCTCCTGGAGAGAAGGATGGAGAATTACAGGACATTTCTGTCCTGTGAGGGCCCTTGATGACACGGCCTCCATAAGACAGAAAATTCAAATTCCTGGGCAAAGTTCTTGTGAGCTCGCTCTGGTCCACCTCATAAACTCAGCTTCTCATTGGTCCTGTCCAGTCCCTGTCTCGGCAGACCTGGACCAAAGAGTTTTCCAAACAGTGTTCATGCTTGTTGGGTGTGCTGCTTTACCCAGGTTGTATCCTTGGCCTTCCCACACATCTATGGGCGAGATTCAGGTGGTGGCCTCCAGATTAGGACCTCTATATTCAAATGTCACCTTCTTCCTTGAGTCTCAGCAAGGAAAAATGACTGCTCTCTCCTGCAGACACCGCGTCATCACGTTCTCTGTGCCTTAGACTACTCGCTGCCTGTCCTGCCTGTGTCCCTATGATTCCTGCATCATCTTCTCTTTCATGTGTCTCTGGATTTCCAAGGCAGAAAGCACAAGTGATTGATGTCTGCAGTCCCTTGATGCCTATCTTGGGTGGATTTGTAGGACAAAATTTGCAGAGCAGGAACTGTGTGCATTTTCTTAACTGTGGCACCTTTAACAAGTATAGTCGGATATATCATGAAGGCTTTCGGGAAAAGAAAATGGGAAGAGCCCCTGGACTCATCTCTGCTGAATCTTCTTGTACTGTCTTGTCCCTGAGCCTCGCACAGTGGAGGCTATTTGTCACTCCCAGCCCAGAGGAACCTTCACTTTCTGAATTACTGTGACCCTGGGCAGTTACTAATCTGTGAGCAAATTTCAGACCAGCATTCTTGGTGGCACTGATCATCTCTAACAGCATTTGTGAGGTGACAGCCAGCTAGTAAGATGCCCTGGGGTGAGACATCCCCAGGAAAATTGTCTAGATTACAAAAATAGACTCTGAGGCCACCAGTTACAGAATTAGAGTCTGATACTAAGAACCATTTTTGTTATTTTTTTCCCCCTGTGCTGTCTCTACCATCTTGCCCTGGGACTTCAGGCTGCCCAAACTGCCCTACCCCTGGGAAAGGTGACAAAGAACCTTCCAGAAGTCAGTGGCACACAGGAAGATCCAAAGACAGAAGACTCTTAAGACAAAACTTCACAACTCATGTGTGTTATTAAAAACAAAGTGGAAAAAAAAGCAGGTTGTTTTAACCACTAAGAACATGAGTGCTAGGTTTAAGATCCAAGGCTTGAAACTGGCTCCCTTAGTCTAGGGAATCTCAAGCAAGTCATCTGAGCCTCACTGAAATTTCATCCATAAAGTAATGAAAGCAGTAATTTCTGGCACATAAGATTGCTTTGAAAATTAAGTGAGATCAGGTGGTGCCTGTGGTTCAGTAGGTAGGGCGCCAGCCCCATATACCAAGGGTGGAAGTTTTGAACCCAGCCCCGGGCCAAACTGCAACAAAAAATAGCTGGGCATTGTACCGGGCGCCTGTAGTACCAGCTACTCGGGAGGCTGAGGCAAGAGAATCGTCTAAGCCCAGGAGTTGGAGGTTGCTGTGAGCTGTGATGCACAGCACTCTACTGAGGGCGACAAAGTGAGACTCTTGTCTCTAAAAAAAGAAAAAGAAAGAAAAGAAAATTAAGCGAGATCATGCAGGGAAAACTCCTGGCATAGCATACTCTTCAGAAATGTTAGCTGCCATCTTACTGACTTCAGATTCATTATTAATGTAATTTCAAGTAATAAAAGTCCCAGATAAAGAGTTAAGAGGACCCACAGGGTAGACTGTTGCCTACCATCTTTCCTGGGGCTAAAACACTCATCGGATATTGAGACCCTTTTCTGCCTGCACATCATGTCTGCTCTCACACATCTTCGGAAGGATGTACCTCATATTTTTTGTCAGTCCTCACCCAGATCTTTCTTTTTAGAGTCCAGGAACCTGAGACGGAAAATATGGTGAGGGTTTCAATTCATCGTGCTAGAACTTTCTCTAAACATGAGACAGGCTGCTCTAGAGGCAGTGAACGACCCATCACATGAGATATTCAGGTCAAAGTTGGATGAACATTTATTATAAATATTGTAAAATAATCCAGGCAGCATATCCAGCAATAGAACTAGAAGAACTCTGAGGACTTGACTAAGCCAGGCTTCAGCATGGCTGTTCCTTTTCTTGTTTCACTCCCTTACGGAACAATATTTGCTCCCATTGAAAAGTCGCCCAAACAGCCACTGGCACTGGAGATCTCCCTGTGGGACAAGAGCATCATTTGGAAAGTAAAGATCCCCAAACTGTTGTCTTTAGGCAGTGGGAAAGAATTCCTATTATACATGCTACCAAAATCCCTATAAAACTCATACTTGAGAAGTCAAAAAAATTCTACTTGGAAAACTCTCATTTTAAAAGGGCAACCACAAATTGCTTAGCTATTTGTACCATGAGTTGAATTAAGTTCAAGAACAAAATGTATCAAGAAATGCCTGCCTCCTAGCTTCCGATGTGTCACACCTTCTGGCTTTGGAATATGTCTTTTATCTTCTGGGGAGAATAGAATCTCTCATCCTAATTGAACAGTGCTTACTAAATGCCATGGAATTATAAAGAATTTGTCTGGGAATCTCTTAAGTGATAGGAGTGTCTTCGTTATGCTGTGATCCCTTAGACAGCTTCACAGAGAGTTCTGCGACATGAGAAAGATTAGCCAGGTGACACAAAGCATTGGAACTTTTTAAAAAATTAATTTTAAATCATAGCTGTGTACATTTATGCGATCATGGGGCACCATACATTGGTTTTATAAACAGTTTGACACATTTTCATCACCCTGGTTAATATGTCCTTCCTGGCATTTTCTTAGCTATTGTGTTAAGACAATTATATTCTACATTTACTAAGTTTCACATGTACCCTTGTAAGATGCACCACAGGTATAATCTCACCAATCACCCTCCCTCCGCCCATCCTCCCCCCTCCCTTTCCTACCTCTCCCCCTTCCCGATATTCTTAGGTTATAACTGGGTTATAGCTTTCATGTGAAAGCCAAAAATTAGTTTCATAGTAGGGCTGATTACATTGGATACTTTTTCTTCCATTCTTGAGATAATTTACTAAGAAGAATATGTTCCAGCTCCATCCATGTAAACATGAACGAGGTAAAGTCTCCATCTTTCTTTAAGGCTGTTAGAGATCTAAAAATAGACCTGCCATTCAATCCTATAATTCCTCTACTAGGTATATACCCAGAAGACCAAAAATCATATTACAACAAAGATGTTTGCACCAGAATATTATTGCTGCCCAATTCACAATTGCTAATTCATGGAAAAAGCCCCAAGTGCCCATCGATCCATGAATGGATTAATAAACTGTGGTATATGTACACCTTGGAATATTAAGCATTAGACTTTGAGCCAGAGCAACCTCCAGGGGGTGAAGGAGGGTTGGAGATTAAGTTCAATCCCATGGTCAGTGATTTTGTGTTTTTTGATGTCTTTGAACAGACACATAAAACACGGCAAGCAATATATACAGTATATTGATCAGTTGATAAAAAAAATTTTATTGTTTGGGGATTCATTGAGGGTACGAAGAATTAGCTTACACTGATTTCATTTGTTAGATGAAGTCCCTCTTACAATCGTGTCCCACCCCCCAAATGTCCTTATGATAAAAGGATTTTTTTTCTTCTGGGTAGATGCCTAGTGGTGGGCTTGCAGGATCAAACTGGAGGTCTAGTTTGATTTTTTTGAGGATTCTCCATACTTCGTTCCAAGAAGTTTGCACTCCCACCAGCAGTGTAAAAGTGTTCCCTTCTCTCCACATCCACACCAGCATCTGCAGCTTTGAGATTTTGTGACGTGGGCTATTCTCACTGGGGTTAGGTGATATCTCAGGGTGGTTTCAGTTTGCATTTCTCTGGTGATTAGTGACAATGAGCATTTTTTCATACGCTTGTTAGCCATTCGTCTGTCTTTAGAGAAGGTTCTATTCTTTTTATATCCTGAGAGATTGCTGTATTTTTTAATCACTTCCAGGAGTCTTGTGGCTGAGTCTTCCTAGGGTTAGGAAGCCTTTGGTCATAATGTTTTCATCAACTGGTCAATACACAGACTTATTTGCTGTGTGTTTGTTTAAAGACACCTTAACATATATTGTTGTTTTATTATCATTGAATTCTTAGTGCACAGCACTTTAACTTGTCCCTGAAAGCAGCTGAAATTATAGCACATATTTTCTCTGTAAGGCATGTCACAGCCTTTTTGTGCTTGGGGATATTAGACAGCCCTCGGGACTATACTTGCAGGTCATTTTAAACATTGGATTTACCCCCCAAAAGTGAAAAATGTGGACATCAATTACATTTTGAAAGCTGGAACAGTAAAGTACACGTTACCTTATTCAGCCTTAGCCAGGACTGTCCCCACTGTGTGACTCCAACCTTTCTGCACATGTCTGGTGACGACTGCAAAGTCCCCAAGGACTGGCTTTGTGGTTAAATTCCAGTGTGCAGGTGAATTCACACATACAGAATTCACAGATAATGATGATCAGATGGACACACATTGGGATCCCTGAAGCCGCCACTGAAAACACTGCACAGTGGGACACAGAGGAGGCACTAGACTCCTCAAAGTGATAATATTTTCAAATCTCCAGAAAGATGCCACAGTTCCCAAGTCATACGAAACATGGCCCCACAATGTATAAATCACAAATCAGAGAGCTACAATGAGAAATGTGAACCTACAATGATCATGGGGAATTTTAAAATATCATCCCTTCTATAACCGCTTGAAGCGGCAGGTAAAAATAAATAAGAATATAAAATATTTGAATTATCCTTGACTTCTATAGATTTTAAAAAACTATATTCAATAACCTAACACTAGGAACGATGGTTCACTGTTTGCTAATTCAGTGTTTATGGAGATTTTGTAGAACATAACTATTATAAACAGCAAGATGATTACGTATGGTTGATACCCTACTTAACTTTTCACAGACTACTTAGAACTAACACTTAGCATCTCATTTGGAAAGTAGAAATTTTACCATTATGGGGAAAGTAGAAATTTTATCATTACGCAAGTCTGAAAATTAAGTTTGGGAACTCATCCTAGAAAAAGTGCTACAGACCTCATTGCTGAATATCACTACAGTCACCTTCTAAGCACCCCACTTGGGAAGCTGTGCACAGTGCCAGCACCCAGTCCACCCTTCAAAGCAACTTTGGAACTCTTTTCCTGGAATGGTCATCACAGCTCTTGCTGTATTACCTCTGATGTCTTGGATTTCATCAAAATGTCTTACTTTCGATACTTTCTTTATCTTTGGGTAAAGAAAAAAGTCATTAAGGTCCAGATGAGGTGAGGAGGGAGGGTGTTCCAATACAGTTATTTGTTTACTGGCTAAGAACTCCCTCCCTGCATTACTGTGATGCAGATCCATGAATTGTTAACAAACAACTCAGGTCATTTTCATCTGACTTTTTCACAAAGCCTTGCAGCACTTCCAAATAGTAAACTTGGTCAGCGGTTTGTCCAGTTGGTACAAATTCATCTGAACGATCCCTCTGTTGTCAAGTAAGGTTGGCAACATTGTTTTGACTCTGGATTTGGACAGAACTTTCTTTGTTATGGAGAATTGGCTGACCTCCATGGTGTACTTTAACGCTTTGTTTCAGGGTCATACTGGTACACCCAGGTTTCATCTCAGTGATAACATGCCCACAACACCATCTGGCCTCTCCAGAAGGTCTTGGCAAACTTTGACTCTCCTTTGTTTTTGTTCACTAGTGAGCTTCTTCAGGATCATTTTTGCACATATATTTCTCATGCCAAGATTTTTAGTTAAGATTTCCCTATTTCTGGGCCAGATGCAGTGGCTCACGCCTGTAATCCCAGCACTTGGGAGGCCGAGGCAGGTGGATTACCCTGAGCTCACAGGTTCTAGACCAGCCTGAGCAAGAGTGAGACCCTGTCTCTAAAAATAGCCAGGCATTGTGGCAGGAGCCTGTAGTCCTAGCTACTCAGCAGGCTGAGGCAAGAGAATAGCTTGAGCCCAAGAGTTAGTGGTTTCTGTGAGCTATGACACCACAGCACTCTACTGAGGGTGACAAAATAAGACTCTGTCTCAAGAAAAAAAGATTTTCCCATTTCTCTCTTGATGTTCACTTGGTCTGCTGTGCTTCTCACCATCAGATGACAATCTTGGTTCACAATGCAATGAATTTTTCCAATACTTTCCTCACTGCTGCTCATTACTGGCTGCCCTGACCTCTCTTCAGCAATGATGTGTCCTCTCCCCTCAGAAAAACATTTAATCTGTGCTCGCTTCGGCAGCACATATACTAAAATTGGAACGATACAGAGAAGATTAGCATGGCCCCTGCGCAAGGATGACACGCAAATTCGTGAAGCGTTCCATATTTTTAATAAAAAAAAAACATTTAATCCATTTGTACAGTGCCATTTTCTTCATGGCGTTATCATCATAAACTTGGGCTAACATGTCCCTAATTTCACATCTACTCTTGCCAAGTTTAACAAGAAATTTAATGTTTGTTTATTGCTCTGATTCAAGCTCCAATATTCTTTTGATGGCACACAAAAACATGCAGCAACAACAATGAACACCACTCAGCAAAACACCATGAGACCCCCACAGGAACACAGCTGCGAGACCCTCACACACCTCGGCTGTGAACCCTCATCATGTTGTTTGCACAGTGCTGCCAATGTAAGCACGTGGTGGCAAGTTCATGAACTTAATTGCCAGACTTTTACCCTCCCCTCTTTATCCTACAATTATCATAAGCAGTATGTCTATAGATAATTGAAAATGATACTAGACAATATTACAATCTTACTTTCAGCCATCTATTATATTTGCCATATATACCTGTTCATTGCTCCTCTTTCAACCCTCTGGTATCACTTCTCTTCCTCCTGAGAAACTTATTTTAGCATATCTTTTAGAGCAGACATATTGACAATGACCTTAATTTTCCTTCACCTAAAAATGTCTCTTTTCCATTTTTATTCTTGAAAGATATTTTCACTGAATATGGAATTCTGGGTCCTGGTGCACTTTTAAATAATTATTACACTGCTTTTTGGCCTCCATGGTGTCCAATAATAAATCTACAGTCAGCCAACTTGTTGATTTGAATGTAATAAATATATGTTTTTCTTTCTTTTTTTTTTTTGTAGTGACAGAGTCGCACTTATAACCCTCGGTAAAGTGCCGTGATGTCACACAGCTCACAGCAACCTCCAATTCCTGGGCTTAGGAGATTCTCTTGCCTCAGCCTCCTGAGTAGCTGGGACTGCAGGCGCCCGCCACAACGCCCAGCTACTTTTTGTTGCATTTTGACTGTGGCCGGTTTGAACCCACCACCCTTGGTATATGGGGCCCGCGCCCTACCCACTGAGCCACAGGCGCTGCCCATAATACATATTTTTCTCTGCCTGCTTTGACAGTTGTTTGTTTTGGGTTTCAATAGTCTCTTTATGATGTGTTTGTGTATAAATTTCTTTTATTTATCATGTATAACTTTTGCTGAGGTCCTTGAATCTGTAAGTTGTATCCTTTACCAAATTTGGAAGCTGTCAGCCATTATTTCCTCAAATACATCTTATGCATAAGTTTACTTCTCTTTTTTAGAAATTCTAATGACATAAATGTTAGATCTTTTGGCATTTTCTTATAAATAATTTTATTTTTCAATCTTTTCCTCCTTTTTTTTCAGATTAGTATTCTTTGTAATCCCCATTCTGTTACTGAGGATATTAAGTTAGTGTTTTATTTCAGTTATATATATATATATACACACACACACACATATATATATACATACCTATTACCTAGACATAGATACATTCTAAATAGTTTTAAAACTTCCCTGGCATTTTTTTTTTTTTTTTTTTTTTTTAGTGTAGTTCTATTTCTTTGCGGAAACTTTTCATTTGTTTTGAGTGTGTTCACACTTATTTCATGGAGCATAGTTTTAACAGCATCGTTAGTGACTTTGTCCAATAATTCCACCTCAGGATCTTTGTGGAGAGGGTGTCTATTGATTGACTTTCCCCTTGCATTTGGTTTTAGTTTTTCAGGTATTTTGTATGTTGAATGCTTTGAGATTTTATCCTGGAGATTTTGAATATTATGTTGAGTTTCTCAGTTTTGTTTAAATCCTACTAAAGAGTATTTGTTTCTTTGTATTCAAGAGACAATAGGCTTGTTAGGATCAGGCCATACATTCTGCCTTACCTTCCGTAGGCTATGGTTTCTGTGTCAGCTCTGCTTTCAGATGCTTTGCAGTACTATTCAAATGTATCATCTGTGTCTGCTCCCCTGGGGCCAGTGTGGGGACCTAGGTGGTGGTCTACCCCCACAGTTCAGTTCTCAAAATCACATCGTGTTCAGAATCTGGTCCACACACGTGCGGCTCTCAGGGATTGAGCCAGTGTGTTCATCCACAACTCCTCTGATCACATTCTGAAGCTTTCCCCTCCCCACAGTGCCCACACTCTCTCCTAAGGGCCCCGTCCCTGTTCTCTGCCTAGAAATTCAGGGCTTTAGTTTCACTAAAGTGCTGTGCACATCCTGCCATTGGGTTCATCTTATGGAACAAGTGGTTTGACAATAGAGAAAAAAGTATCAATGGGGATCTCCTCCGCACTCTTCAGACAGTAGTCAGAGAGAAGTAATTCTGTTCCTCAGAATTTTAGATGCTCACCTGACCTCTGCTGCCATCATTGCCGCTGTCAGATTTCACCTTCAGGACTGGGCAGAGAAAGGAAAAACAGAAAGTCTCCCCCTTCTATGTATCTGACAAGGGCCCCTCTTCCTGTTCCTCTGACTGGAAGGGCTTCTCCTGTCATTCCTTCGAACCACATCCAAAGAGCTGTTCAGGATCCCAGTGAGCTCACACCAGAATATACAGAGGGAGAAAGAGGCAGAAACTCACTGCCATCACAGCCATTCTTCGAGTTTAGATTTCCTTCCCCGTCTGCCCAATGCCATTTTCTTTTCAGTCCTTGCACTCTGTTCAAGGCTTTAGTTGCATTCAGTGGGAGACACAGAACAGAGTGTGCCATCTTAGTAGGAATTGCTCTGTGTATTTCTAACTTTTATATAAATTGTATCAGACTGCATCATTCACTTAATATTCCATTTAATTTTATGTCATCACATAGGTCTAAAACATACATATTATGTTAACTGTTATAGCTATTCTCCTACTGATAAATATTTAATATATTTCCATATTTTTACTGTTACAAGTGATGCTGTAATGGAACATCATTGTGTATGTTTCCCTATCTCCAGGTGTGAGGATTTCTCCAGGACCTAGAAGTGTCACGTGAATTGAAAAGATAAAGCTCCGGAGATTCATCAGAGGCAGAGCAAGACGGCAGCCGAGTAACAGCTTCCTTGCATCTGGGCACCGTGAGTCTGGGGAGATAGGACTCCAGGCATCTCTGGCTGGTGGGATCTGCCTATCATCACCCCTGAGAGGATACAGGGAGTCAGCGAGAGACTTCTGGACCCCAAGAGGAGGACTAAAACAGTGGAAAACCGGCAAGTGGTCGCGTGTGTTCAATCCGTCTAAACCCGCCCGCAACTGTAAGTTCAGTAGCAGCGAGACTGCAAACCAGAAAGGCCTTACCTGTGAACTGTTTTGGTGTCTTTGGACTTGGCACTCAGCTGAACTACCTTGGGGAGAGCCTGAGCGGGAGTGCGGAGAACTTTGGCAGTTGTCTAGGGCCCCAGTCTGAGCCGCTGAGCCAGACGGAGCTAATAGTGTTTGGCTCTGGGTCACAGGCAGCCATTGTGAGCAATCTGCCCCGGCAAGCTCCGCCCTCAGGGTCCCAGAGCTAGAATTGGGTGGGAGCTGGTAACCCAGCGACCAAGTAGCCTAAGGGCGGGGTCTGAGCCGCCTTGCAGCCCTAACCCTCGGGGGCAGAGGGAGACCAGTTTTGGCACACTGGGTAAGTGGATAGCCACTTCAGCAGTGATTCCAGCAACAAGCACTTCCCCTGGGAAAGCTTCTGCTCAGCAAGTGAACAAGTTCAAAGTGCCTTTTAAGTGGGCTGAAGAGAGATATAGGGTGTCTACATGCTGGGGTTTGAGAAACTAGCAGCCTCCAGTCGTATCAGAACTGTAATTAACATCTCATTCCCCAGAAGACCACGTGTTGCCAGGACAATATTCAATAACATATACATACTGCTTTGTTTTTGGTTGTGTTTTTTTTTTTTTTTTTTGGTTTGGTTGTTTTTTTTGTTTATTTTGATGTTGTTGATTGTTGTTTTGTTTTTTAAGTTCAACCTTCTCCATACAGATCCTTTTTCTTTCTCAATTTTTCTAGTTTAATTATAATTTCCCATTGCTGCCTATTTCAATAATTAGAACTTCATTTTTGTTAGTGTTTCTACCGCTATTATTTGGTTTTTCCAGCCAATTTTATCCCGTAAAGTTTTCTGTTTGCTTGTTTTGGTTTAATTTATAGCATTTTTGTCTTTCCTCTCTACTTGGTGGAGGTGGGGTACTGTGTCTGATCAGGTTAGCAAAGACTGCTGACCTCAAGAGAACCACCCAACTGGGCACCCCCAGAAGGTGGTTTTTTTTTTTTAAGGTGGTATCAAAGTACCCTACTATACACCTATATTGCTCTGTATCCCTCTTTCTGTGCCTCTCTTCTTTTTGTCAATATTCCTTTTACCCACCCCCTCTCCTTTCTCTATTTTTCTTTTTTTTTTTCTTATCACTCGGTCCTCCTTTCTTTCAACACTTTTTTGCTCTTCAACTTTCTCATCCTTCTGGTCCTGTAAGCCTTAGTCCACAGGCACGAGAACTTAAAGAGCAAGAGGAAGCGAAAGGAAAATTAGGGCAAGGAAACAGATAAAAGAAATCACCCATGAGGAAGAATCACCAGAAAACTCCAGACAACATGAAGAACCAGTCCAGAACAACTCCGCCAAGGGACCATGAGGTAGCTACTGCAGAGGATTCCACCTATACAGAAATGTTAGGAATGACAGAAAGGGAATTTACAATACACATGTTGAAAACAATGAAAGAAATGATGGAAATAATGAAGGAAACTGCTAATAAAGTAGAAATTAACCAAAAGAAAATTCAAAAACAGAATCAGAGATGAACGATATGAAGAATATGAAAAGGATATAGCAGAGCTGAAGGAAATGAAACAGTCAATCAGGGAACTTAAAGACGCAATGGAAAGTATCAGCAACAGGTTAGACCATGCACAAGAAAGAATTTCAGAGGTAGACGACAAAGTTTTTGAGATAACTCAGATAGTAAAAGAAGCAGAAAAGAAGAGAGAGAAAGCAGAACATTCACTGTCAGAAATATGGGACTTTATGAAGCGTTCCAACATACGAGTTATAGGAATTCCAGAAGGGGAAGAAGAATGCCCCAGAGGAATGGAAGCCATACTAGAGAATATTATAAAAGAAAATTTCCCAAATATCACCAAAGATTCTGACACTCTGCTTTCAGGGGGATATCGGACCCCAGGTCACCTCAACTCTAACCGAGCTTCTCCAAGACACACTGTGACAAGCCTGTCCAAAGTCAAGACAAAAGAAAAGATTCTGCAAGCTGCCAGGAGTAAACGCCAGTTGACCTACAGAGGCAAATCCATCAGAGTGACCACAAACATCTATAATGAAACTTTTCAAGCAAGAAGACAATGGTCATCTACCTTTAACCTACTTAAACAGAACAATTTCTAGCCCAGAATTCTGTACCCTGCTAAGCTAAGCTTCAAAATTGACAGAGAAATCAAATCATTTACGGATATACAAACATTGAGGAAATTCACAACAACAAGACCAGCTCTACAGGAAATACTTCAACCTGTTCTGCACACTGACCACCACAATGGATCAGCAGCAAAGTAAGAACTCAGAAATTAAAGGACAGAACCTAACCTCCACACTGTTGCAAGAGATAAAAGTAAGCAATGGACTGTCACAAAATAAGACGAATAGAATACTACCACACTTATCAATTATCTCAGTAAATGTTAATGGCTTGAATTCCCCACTGAAGAGACATGGATTGGTTGACCTGATTAAAAAACACAAGCCATCCATTTGCTGTCTGCAAGAAACACACCTGGCTTCAAAAGACAAATTAAAGCTCTGAGTCAAGGGTTGGAAGACAATTTTTCAGGCAAATGGAATTCAGAAGAAAAGAGGAGTTGCAATCTTATTTTCAGATACATGTGGATTTAAAGCAACTAAAGTCAAAAAAGACAAAGATGGTCACTTTATATTGGTCAAGGGAAAACTACAACAAGAAGACATTTCAATTCTAAATATCTATGCACCAAATTTGAATGCTCCCAGATTCTTGAAACAGACCTTACTAAGTCTGAGCAATATGATATCTGATAATACCATAATAACAGGGGACCTTAACACTCCTCTTACAGAGCTGGACAGACACTCTAAACAGAAATTAAACAAAGATATAAGAGATTTAAATGAGACCCTAGAGCAACTGTACTTGATAGACGCATATAGAACACTCCATCCCAAAGATAAAGAATATACATTCTTCTCATCAACCCATGGAACATTCTCCAAAATTGATCACATGCTGGGACACAAAACAAATATCAACAGAATGAAAAGAATTGAAATTTTACCTTGTATCTTCTCAGACCATAAGGCAATAAAGGTGGAACTCAACTCTAACAAAAATGCTCGACCCCACCCAAAGACATGGAAATTAAACAATCTTCTGTTGAATAACAGATGGGTGCAGGAAGAAATAAAACAGGAAATCATTAACTTCCTTGAGCATAACAACAATGAAGACACAAGCTACCAAAACCTGTGGGATACTGCAAAAGCAGTTTTGAGAGGAAAATTCATCGCTTTAGATGCCTACATTCGAAAAACAGAAAGAGAGCACATCAACAATCTCACAAGAGATCTTATGGAATTGGAAAAAGAAGAACAATCTAAGCCTAAACTCAGTAGAAGAAAAGAAATATCCAAAATCAAATCAGAGATCAATGAAATTGAAAACAAAAGAATCATTCAGAAAATTAATGAAACAAGGAGTTGGTTTTTTGAAAAAATTAATAAAATAGATAAAACATTGGCCAGACTAACGAGGAATAGAAAAGTAAAATCTCTAGTAACCTCAATCAGAAATGATAAAGGGGAAATAACAACTGCTCCCACAGAGAGACAAGAGATCATCTCTGAATACTACCAGAAACTCTATGCCCAGAAATT
Source organism: Nycticebus coucang (assembly GCF_027406575.1). NCBI lineage: Eukaryota > Metazoa > Chordata > Mammalia > Primates > Lorisidae > Nycticebus > Nycticebus coucang. Next base: position 146,538,401 of record NC_069781.1, on the reverse strand, counting down.
TGACAATGTGAAAGAAATGGATCAATATTTGCAATAACACCCTCTCCCGAGACTCAGCCAGGAAGAAATAGAGCTCCTGAACAGACCAATTTCAAGCACCGAGATCAAAGAAACAATAAAAAATCTTCCAACCAAAAAATGCCCTGGTCCAGATGGCTTCACTCCAGAATTCTATCAAAACTTCAAGGAAGAGCTTATTCCTGTACTGCAGAAATTATTCCAAAAAATTGAGGAAGAAGGAATCTTCCCCAACACATTCTATGAAGCAGACATCACCCTGATACCAAAATCAGGAAAAGACCCAAACAAAAAGGAGAATTTCAGACCAATCTCACTCATGAATATAGACGGAAAAATTCTCAACAAAATCCTAGCCAATAGATTGCAGCTCATAATCAAAAAACTCATTCATCATGATCAAGTAGGCTTCATCCCAGGGATGCAAGGCTCGTTTAACATACGCAAGTCCATAAACCTTATCCACCATATTAACAGAGGCAAAAATAAAGATAAGATCATCCTCTCAATAGATGCAGAAAAATCATTTGATAAAATTCAGCATCCTTTTCTAATTAGAACACTGAAGAGTATAGGCATAGGTGGCACATTTCCAAAACTGATTGAAGCTATCTATGACAAACCCACAGCCAATATTTTACTGAATGGAGTAAAACTGAAAGCTTTTCCTCTTAGAACTGGAACCAGCCAAGGTTGTCCTCTGTCACCTTTACTATTCAATGTAGTGCTGGAAGTTCTAGCCAATACAATTAGGCAAGACAAGGAAATAAAGGGAATCCAAATGGGAGCAGAGGAGGTCAAACTCTCCCTCTTTGCTGACGACATGATCTTATACTTAGAGAACCCCAAAGACTCAAGCACAAGACTCCTAGAAGTCATCAAAAAATACAGTAATGTTTCAGGATATAAAATCAATGTCCACAAGTCAGTAACCTTTGTGTACACCAATAACAGTCAAGATGAGAAGCTAATTAAGGACACAACTCCCTTCACCATAGTTTCAAAGAAAATGAAATACCTAGGAGTATACCTAACGAAGGAGGTGAAGGACCTCTATAAAGAAAACTATGAAATCCTCAGAAAGGAAATAGCAGAGGATATTAACAAATGGAAGAACATACCAAGCTCATGGATGGGAAGAATCAACATTGTTAAAATGTCTATACTTCCCAAAGCAATCTACCTATTCAATGCCATTCCTATCAAAATACCAACATCGTACTTTCAAGATTTGGAAAAAATGATTCTGCATTTTGTATGGAACCGGAAAAAAACCCGTATAGCTAAGGCAGTTCTCTGTAACAAAAATAAAGCTGGGGGCATCAGCATACCAGATTTCAGACTGTACTACAAAGCCATAGTGCTCAAGACAGCATGGTACTGGCACAAAAACAGAGACATAGACACTTGGAATCAAATTGAAAACTAAGAAATGAAACTAACATTTTACAACCACCTAATCTTTGATAAACCAAACAAGAACATGCCTTGGGGGAAAGACTCCCTATTCAATAAATGGTGTTGGGAGAACTGGATGTCTACATGTAAAAGACTGAAACTGGACCCACACCTTTCCCCACTCACAAAAATTGATTCAAGATGGATAAAGGACTTAAATTTAAGGCATGAAACAATAAAAATCCTCCAAGAAAGCATAGGAAAAACACTGGAAGATATTGGCCTGGGGAAAGACTTCATGAAGAAGAACGCCATGGCAATTGCAACAACAACAAAAATAAACAAATGGGACTTCATTAAACTGAAAAGCTTGTGTACAGCTAAGGAGACAATAACCAAAGCAAAGAGACAACCTACACAATGGGAAAGGATATTTGCATATTTTCAATCAGACAAAAGCTTGATAACTAGGATCTATAGAGAACTCAAATTAATCGACATGAAAAAAGCCAACAATCCCATATATCAATGGGCAAGAGACATGAATAGAAAACTCTCTAAAGATGACAGACGAATGGCTAACAAACACATGAAAAAATGTTCATCATCTCTATATATTAGAGAAATGCAAATCAAAACAACCCTGAGATATCATGTAACCCCTGTGAGAATGGCTCATATCACAAAATCTCAAAACTGCAGATGCTGGCATGGATGTGGAGAGAAGGGAACACTTTTACACTGCTGGTGGGACTGCAAACTAGTACAACCTTCCTGGAAGGAAGTATGGAGAAACCTCAAAGCACTCAAGCTAGACCTCCCATTTGATCCTGTAATCCCATTACTGGGCCTCTACCCAGAAGGAAAGAAATCCTTTTATCATAAGGACACTTGTACTAGACTGTTTATTGCAGCTCAATTTACAATCGCCAAAATGTGGAAACAGCCTAAATGCCCACCAACCCAGGAATGGATTAACAAGCTGTGGTATATGTATACCATGGAATACTATTCAGCCTTTAAAAAAAATGGAGACTTTACATCCTTCATATTAACCTGGATGGACGTGGAAGACATTATTCTTAGTAAAGCATCACAAGACTGGAGAAGCATGAATCCTATGTACTCAATTTTGATATGAGGACAATTAATGACAATTATGGTTATTGGGGGGGGACAGAAAGAGGGAAGGAGGGAGGGGGGTGGGGCCTTGGTGTGTGTCACAGTTTATGGGGGCAAGACATGATTGCAAGAGGGACTTTACCTAACAATTGCAATCAGTGTAACCTGGCTTATTGTACCCTCAATGAATCCCCAACAATAAAAAAAAAAAAAAGAAAGAAAAGATAAACCTCCATGTTATCTAGTTGCACTCCAAAGTAGCTGCATCAATTAACACTTCTGCTGGAAATGGTTTAGCATTCTTCTCTCCTTGTATGGGAAAAGTATTATCATCCTAACACAAAAAAATGTTAAATGCCCAAAGTGACAGATACCCAAATCAAGGGCCCTGATTTGATGAATTCAAATTTATGCCTTTTATCAAAGCATCACATACACCCTAAAATGTATACAACTGTAGTGCAGCCTCCATAGTAGACCACTGCCCTACATTCCCACCTTTTACCTTGACATGATTTTCATAGACCAGACATGCACCACATGTACTCATTGGAAGACTGACATATATATACTGACCACCTATGTGAGTTACATTCTGACCACATGGACTGTGACACACAATATTAATTTACCTTTTGTAATTGACCTGTTGAGTATACTCCACCATCAGTGGTAGGAGGTGTGGGCTTTGCCCCTTAGTTCAATTATTTTTTCTTTGGTATAAGTTATTTATTTATTTTTTTCGTTTTCTTTTTATTTATTTATTTATTTATTTTTATTGTTGAGGATTCATAGAGGGTACAAAAAGCCAGGTTATGCTGATTGCAATTGTTATGTAAAGTCCCTCTTGCAATCATGTCTTACCCCCATAAAGTGTGACAGACACCAAAGCCCCACCCCCCTCCCTCCATCCCTCTTTCTGCTTCCCCGCCCATAACCTTTATTGTCATTAATTGTCCTCATATCAAAATTGAGTACATAGGATTCATGCTTCTCCAGTCTTGTGATGCCTTGCTAAGAATAATGTCTTCCACTTCCATCCAGGTTAATACTAAGGATGTAAAGTCCCCATTTTTTTTAATGGCTGAATAGTATTCCATGGTATACATATACCACAGCTTGTTAATCCATTCCTGGGTTGGTGGGCATTTAGGCTGTTTCCACATTTTGGCGATTGTAAATTGAGCTGCAATAAACAGTCTAGTACAAGTGTCCTTATGATAAAAGGATTTTTTTCCTTCTGGGTAGATGCCCAGTAATGGGATTGCAGGATCAAATGGGAGGTCTAGCTTGAGTGCTTTGAGGTTTCTCCATATTTCCTTCCAAAAAGGTTGTATTAGTTTGCAGTCCCACCAGCAGTGTAAAAGTGTTCCCTTCTCTCCACATCCACGCCAGCATCTGCAGTTTTGAGATTTTGTGATGTGAGCCATTCTCACTGGGGTTAGATGATATCTCAGGGTTGTTTTGATTTGCATTTCTCTAATATATAGAGATGATGAACATTTTTTCATGTGTTTGTTAGCCATCCGTCTGCCGTCTTTAGAGAAAGTTCTATTCATGTCTCTTGCCCATTGATATATGGGATTATTGGCTTTTTTCATGTGGATTAATTTGAGTTCTCTATAGATCCTAGTTATCAAGCTTTTGTCTGATTGAAAATATGCAAATATCCTTTCCCATTGTGTAGGTTGTCTCTTTGCTTTGGTTATTGTCTCCTTAGCTGTACACAAGCTTTTCAGTTTAATGAAGTCCCATTTGTTTATTTTTGTTGTTGTTGCAATTGCCATGGCGTTCTTCTTCATGAAGTCTTTCCCCAGGCCAATATCTTCCAGTGTTTTTCCTATGCTTTCTTGGAGGATTTTTATTGTTTCATGCCTTAAATTTAAGTCCTTTATCCATCTTGAATCAATTTTTGTGAGTGGGGAAAGGTGTGGGTCCAGTTTCAGTCTTTTACATGTAGACATCCAGTTCTCCCAACACCATTTATTGAATAGGGAGTCTTTCCCCCAAGGCATGTTCTTGTTTGGTTTATCAAAGATTAGGTGGTTGTAAAATGTTAGTTTCATTTCTTGGTTTTCAATTCGATTCCAAGTGTCTATGTCTCTGTTTTTGTGCCAGTACCATGCTGTCTTGAGCACTATGGCTTTGTAGTACAGACTAAAATCTGGCATGCTGATGCCCCCAGCTTTATTTTTGTTACAGAGAACTGCCTTAGCTATACGGGGTTTTTTCCGGTTCCATACAAAACGCAGAATCATTTTTTCCAAATCTTGAAAGTACGATGTTGGTATTTTGATAGGAATGGCATTGAATAGGTAGATTGCTTTGGGAAGTATAGACATTTTAACAATGTTGATTCTTCCCATCCATGAGCATGGTACGTTCTTCTATTTGTTAATATCCTCTGCTATTTCCTTTCTGAGGATTTCATAGTTTTCTTTATAGAGGTCCTTCACCTCCTTTGTTAGGTATACTCCTAGGTATTTCATTTTCTTTGAAACTATGGTGAAGGGAGTTGTGTCCTTAATTAGCTTCTCATCTTGACTGTTATTGGTGTATACAAAGGCTACTGACTTGTGGACATTGATTTTATATCCTGAAACATTACTGTATTTTTTGATGACTTCTAGGAGTCTTGTGCTTGAGTCTTTGGGGTTCTCTAAGTATAAGATCATGTCGTCAGCAAAGAGGGAGAGTTTGAACTCCTCTGCTCCCATTTGGATTCCCTTTATTTCCTTGTCTTGCCTAATTGTATTGGCTAGAACTTCCAGCACTACATTGAATAGTAAAGGTGACAGAGGACAACCTTGGCTGGTTCCAGTTCTAAGAGGAAAAGCTTTCAGTTTTACTCCATTCAGTAAAATATTGGCTGTGGGTTTGTCATAGATAGCTTCAATCAGTTTTGGAAATGTGCTACCTATGCCTATACTCTTCAGTGTTCTAATTAGAAAAGGATGCTGGATTTTATCAAATGCTTTTTCTGTATCTATTGAGAGGATCATGTGATCTTTATTTTGGCCTCTGTTAATATGGTGGATAACGTTTATGGACTTGCGTATCTTAAACCAGCCTTGCATCCCTGGGATGAAGCCTACTTGATCATGATGAATGAGTTTTTTGATGATAAGCTGTTATCTATTGGCTAGGATTTTGTTGAGAATTTTTGCGTCTATGTTCATGAGTGAGATTGGTCTGAAATTCTCCTTTTTGTTTGGGTCTTTTCCTGGTTTTGGTATCAGGGTGATGTTTGCTTCATAGAATGTGTTGGGGAAGATTCCTTCTTCCTCAATTTTTTGGAATAATTGCTGCAGTACAGGAATAAGCTCTTCCTTCAAGGTTTGATAGAATTCTGATGTGAAGCCATCTGGACCAGGGCATTTTTTGGTTGGAAGATTTTTTATTGTTTCTTTGATCTCAGTGCTTGAAATTGGTCTGTTCAGGAGGTCTATTTCTTCCTGGGTAAGTCTAGGGAGAGGGTGTGATTCCAAATAGTTATCCATTTCCTTCACATTGTCAAATTTCTGGGCATAGATTTTCTGGTAGTATTCAGAGATGATCTCTTGTATCTCTGTGGGATCAGTTCTTATTTCCCCTTTATCATTTCTGATTGAGGCTACTAGAGATTTTACTTTTCTATTCCTCGTTAGTCTGGCCAATGGTTTATCTATTTTATTTATTTTTTCAAAAAACCACTCCTTGTTTCATTAATTTTCTGAATGATTCTTTTGTTTTCAATTTCATTGATCTCTGATTTGATTTTGGTTATTTCTTTTCTTCTACTGAGTTTAGGCTTAGATTGTTCTTCTTTTTCCAATTCCATAAGATCTCTTGTGAGATTGTTGATGTGCTCTCTTTCTGTTTTTCAAATGTAGGCATCTAAAGCGATGAATTTTCCTCTCAAAACTGCTTTTGCAGTATCCCACAGATTTTGGTAGCTTGTGTCTTCATTGTTGTTATGCTCAAGGAAGTTAATGATTTCCTGTTTTATTTCTTCCTGCACCCATCTGTTATTCAACAGAAGATTGTTTAATTTCCATGTCTTTGGGTGGGGTTGAGCATTTTTGTTAGAGTTGAGTTCCACCTTCAGTGCCTTATGGTCTGAGAAGATACAAGGTAAAATTTCAATTCTTTTCATTCTGTTGATATTTGTTTTGTGTTCCAGGATATGATCAATTTTGGAGAATGGTCCATGGGTTGATGAGAAGAATGTATATTCTTTATCTTTGGGATGGAGTGTTCTATATGCGTCTATCAAGTACAGTTGCTCTAGGGTCTCATTTAAATCTCTTATATCTTTGTTTAATTTCTGTTTAGAGTGTCTGTCCAGCTCTGTAAGAGGAGTGTTAAGGTCCCCTGTTATTATGGTATTATCAGATATCATATTGCTCAGACTGAGTAAGGTCTATTTCAAGAATCTGGGAGCATTTAAATTGGGTGCATAGATATTTAGAATTGAAATGTCTTCTTGTTGTAGTTTTCCCTTGACCAATATAAAGTGACCATCTTTGTGTTTTTTGACTTTAGTTGCTTTAAATCCACATGTATCTGAAAATAAGATTGCAACTCCTCTTTTCTTCTGAATTCCATTTGCCTTAAAAATTGTCTTCCAACCCTTGACTCGGAACTTTAATTTGTCTTTTGAAGCCAGGTGTGTTTCTTGCAGACAGCAAATGGATGGCTTGTGTTTTTTAATCAGGTCAACCAATCTATGTCTCTTCAGTGGGGAATTCAAGCCATTAACATTTATTGAGATAATTGATAAGCATGGTAGTATTCTATTCATCTTATTTTGTGAGAGTCCATTGCTTAGTTTTATCTTTTGCATCAGTGTGGAGGTTAGGTTCTGTCCTTTAATTTCTGAGTTCTTACTTTGCTGCTGATCCATTGTGGTGGTCAGTGTGCAGAACAGGTTGAAGTATTTCCTGTAGAGCTGGTCTTGTTGTGGCGAATCTCCTCAATGTTTGTATATCTGTAAATGATTTGATTTCTCCGTCAATTTTGAAGCTTAGCTTAGCAGGGTACAGAATTCTGGGCGGGAAATTGTTCTGTTTAAGTAGATTAAAGTTAGATGACCATTGTCTTCTTGCTTGGAAATTTTCATTAGAGAAGTCTGTGGTCACTCTGATAGATTTACCCCTGTAGGTCAACTGGCGTTTACTCCTGGCAGCTTGCAGAATCTTTTCTTTTGTCTTGACTTTGGACAGGTTCATCACAATGTGTCTTGGAGAAGCTCGGTTAGAGTTGAGGCAACCTGGGGTCCGATATCCCCCTGAAAGCAGTGTGTCAGAATCTTTGGTGATAATTGGGAAATTTTCTTTTATAATATTCTCTAGTATGGCTTCCATTCCTCTGGGGCATTCTTCTTCCCCTTCTGGAATTCCTATAATTTGTATGTTGGAATGCTTCATAAAGTCCCATAATTCTGACAGTGAACGTTCTGCTTTCTCTCTCTTCTTTTCTGCCTCTTTTACTATCTGAGTTATCTCAAGAACTTTGTCTTCTACCTCTGAAATTCTTTCTTCTGCATGGTCTAACCTGTTGCTGATACTTTCCATTGCATCTTTAAGTTCCCTGATTGACTGTGTCAGTTCCTTCAGCTCTGCTATATCCTTTTTATATTCTTCACATCATTCATCCCTTATTTGATTCTGTTTTTGGATTTCCTTTTGGTGATTTTCCACTTTATTAGCAGTTTCCTTCATTGTTTCCATCATTTCTTTCATTATTTTCAACATGTGTATTCTAAATTCCCTTTGTGTCATTCCTAACATTTCTTCATAGGTGGAATCCTCTGCAGTAGCTACCTCATGGTCCCTTGGTGGGGTTGTTCTGGACTGGTTCTTCATGTTGCCTGGAATTTTCTGCTGATTGTTCCTCATGAGTGGTTTCTTTTATCTGTTTCCTTGCCCTAATTTTCCTTTCACTTCCTCTTGCTCTTTAAGTTCTTGTGCCTGTGGACTAAGGGTTACAGGACCAGAGGGGTGAGAAGGTTGAAGAGCAAAAAAGGGTTGAAAGAAAGGAGGAACGAGTGATAAGAAAAATAGAGAAAGGAGAGGGGGTGGGTAAAAGGAATATTGACAAAAAGAAGAGAGGCACAGAAAGAGGGAGACAGAGCAATATAGGTGTATAGTAGGGTACTTTGACACAACCTTTAAAAAACCCACTTTCTGGGGGTCCCCAGTTGGGTGGTTCCCTTGAGGTCAGCAGCTCTTTGCTATCCTGATCAGACACAGTACCCCACCTCTACCAAGTAAAGAGGAAAGACAAAAATGCTATAAATCAAACCAAAACAAGCAAACAGAAAACTATACGGGATAAAATTGGGTGAAAAACCAAATAATAGCAGTAGAAACACTAGCAAAAATGAAGTTCTAATTATTGAAAAAGACAGCAATGGGAAAGTATAATTAAACTAGAAAAATTGAGAAAGAAAAAGGATCTGTATGGAAAAGGTTGAACTTATAATACAAAACAACATCAACAACATCAAATAAACAAAAAAAAAAAAACAAACAAACCAAAGAAAAAACAAACAAAAACACAACCAAAAACAAAGCAGTATGTATATGTTATTGAATATTGTCTGGGCAACACGTGGTCTTCTGGGGTATGAGATATTAATCACAGTTCTGATACGACTGGAGGGTGCTGATTTCTCAACCCCCAGCAGGTAGACATCCTAAATCTCTCTTCAGCCCACTTAAAAGGCACTTTGAACTTGTTCACTTGTTGAGCAGAAGCTTTCCCAGGAAAGTGCTTGTCACTGGAATCACTGCTGAAGTGGCTATCCACTTACCCAGTGTGCCAAAACTGGTCTCTCTCTGCCCCTGAGGGTTAGGGCTGCAAGGCGGCTCAGACCCCGCCCTTAGGCTACTTGGTCGCTGGGTTACCAGCTCCCACCCAATTCTAGCTCTGGGACCCTGAGGGCGGAGCTTGCCGGGGCAGATTGCTCACAATGGCTCCCTGTGACCCACCGCCAAACACCATTAGCTCCGCCTGGCTCAGCAGCTCAGACTGGTGCCCTAGACAATGGCTAAAGTTCTCCGCACTCCCGCTCAGGCTCTCCCCAAGGCAGTTCAACTGCGTGCCAAGTCCAAAAACACCAAAACAGTGCACAGGTAAGGCGTTTCTGGTTTGCAGTCTCGCTGCTACTGTACTTACAGTTGCGGGTGGGTTTAGACCGATTCAACACACACGACCACTTGCCGGTTTTCCACTGTTTCAGTCCTCCTCTTGGGGTCCAGACGTTTCTCACTGACTCCCTGTATCCACGCAGGGGTGATGATAGGCAGATCCCACCATCCAGAGATGCCTGGAGTTCTATCTCCCCAGACTCATGGTGCCCAGATGCAAGAAAGCTGTTACTCGGCTGCCATCTTGCTCCACCTCCCGGTATAAGTTATTTTTTCATCTTTTATTATTACCATATTTTGGATTAGGCCTAACACCCTATTGTTTATCACACGTTGAAGAAAATTTTTTCAACATGAAGGACTAGTCTGAATTGTAGGTATAGCCTACAATTACTGGACATGGTGGCCCAAAGGAAAGAACTCAAAGAGCTGACATTGAAGGAAAAGATTGATCTACATTTTCTGGAAAGCAGCAGCCAAAGAAAGATGTTGGAACATTTTGGTGTTAGGGAGACCACAGTTAGCAACATCCACACAAGTAAGCATGAGCACTGGGAGGGATGCGGTGAGGAAAGTCGAGACCTGCAGCAGAACAGCAGGGAAACTTCCCTCAGGCAAGTCAGTGAAGCCACAGGAAGCTCAAACCAACCAGGGAAGTTCACACCGGAATCCCATGGTCAGTGATCAAAGAAGTCCCTAAAAAATTCTCACAGGAATTCAAGTTGGCAAATTTCCAAGCATCAAGTGGTTGGCTCAAGAAATTTAAACTGTGACCTGAGATCTCCATAAAGTCTCAGGTGGTGAATCCAGTGAGTTTCAGAAGAGGTTGTGGAAGAGTTCACCAGGAAGGCCCCAGCTTCCGCAGAGGCTTCAGGGATGACAACATTTTTAAGGCTGACAAGTGCAGGCGCTTTTTCAAGGAGATGCCTGACAGGAGCCTTGTCATGAAGGTGATAAATGTAAGAGTGGAGAACTTTCCAAAGAACATCTTAGCTCACCAGAGAGAAACTACAGCAAAGCCATGTATATTCAAGAATCTGAGGCCTGAAGACCTCCCTGTCACCTGGGAGATCAAACACTTCAGACATGACCTCAAAAATCCAACCTCTCGACCAAGGGATCATCGAAACATTTGAAATGCACTAACCACGCCCAGCTCCTGTGGTCATCACTAACACACAAACCCGAGGTCCTCCTGTGGGAGCAATTTCTTCTGCTGCATCAGCTTCCAAGAAGGGCAAATAGAACAAAATTAATTTTCTCCTTGATAGAAAATGCTCTGTGTACTGTCCTCTGGGTCAGTTCTGCTTGAATTAAAGCTTAGCCAGAAACAATACAGAAGTGTTTCAAGGAAGCTGGATTTGTCACAACCCACGAGCATGATGTTTTGGTCCAATCAGACTGTCCATCTCCGATAGCAAAATTCAAATGAATAGATTCAAAGGTTTTGTTGCAATGGAGGATGGGATGGCAACCTGTAGCTAACCTGACCCAGAAGCAATTTCCCAAGAAATATTGACCAAAGTACAGACCAGTGTAAAAGCGCATGAAGCAGCTGATGAAGTGGAAGAAGGAAGTGAGGATGACACATAAACTGTAGAGACCGACCCCACAAGAAGAGGATGCCAGGCATCTGACAGTGCAGTGGAGTCATTTCCTGTGCAAAAATGCCCAGCTGTGCTGAGTGGTATGGCCAGTGTGAGAGTGCTGTCTCCATTTATGTTCGTAATAAGAATAAGACACAAACTCAAACACCAAAGTTGCCAGGTTCAAACCCAGCCCAGGCCAGCTAACCCTTACAGATTCTCTTGGAAACATTCTAATTATGAAACAAATACACGCAAATATAGTCACTTAAACCAGTTCCTAATGCTAGAAGCTAAACACTGAACATAGACCTACTTTGCAAAGATGAAAATAATTTATAAGTTCACTAGTGAGAATCCCATTTACAATATCACCTCCTGTTTTTCTCTATACATATTTTAAGTTATTGAGATAATAGCATATAGATTATTTTTATTTTGTTTTTCACTTAACTTTTTAATGTAAGCATTTTAACATCACTTGCTATAATAATATATTTAATATCTGCACAATATACTATAATTACTAGTTGCCTCCTGCCTGGAGAGTCAAATGTCAGAGCCCGTGTTAACTTCATTTAACCCGCAGATAAGATAGTTGCATGAAGTCTGGTATCTTACCTCAGGGATGAAAAAAAAATCTTAATCTAAGCCACCCTCCTTGATTGCTAGCTGTGACTTTCACAAACACTGAAAAAGAGTCCAAATAGTCTCTGTTTTAAAACTTGGGTTACCTTGTTTTAACCGAGTTGGTGCCATTTCCATGGAAACAGATGCGGCAGCAGACAGTGGGAATTGGCTTTGGTGAGCGCCAGGAACAATTCTGCCTGAGCCGCACCTGCCCAGCCCAAGGCAGATTCGTGGCTGCAATTTCTAGATTGCCGACTTTGGAAAGAAAAAAGAAGAGTTCTGCCAGATTTGACACCTAACTCTCCAGCTAAACCTCACCAGTCAGTTTAAATAATTCAGGCAAAATTAGATTTTCTTTTAACCCAAGTTTGCACTGTCTTATAGTCTCCATCACTTTTTAGACAATTGCTAAATATTCTACTTAGTTCATATGAAAAAGCTTCCCTTTGCCACAAAGTAATCGTTTTTGTCGAATGGCTGTTTGCTCTGTGCATAGCAGTGCAGGGTAAGAATTTTATAATTACAGTCTCACTCCTTAAGAAATTATCACATAAAACTTCACAAGCAAATGGTTTAAACTTTTACTATAGAAACTAGATAAAATAAAGCACAGTTGGAAAATTTTGTCCTATGGGCTAAATCTAGCCTGCCACCTGTTTCTGTAAATAAAGTTTTAGTGGAACACAGCCACATTTATTCATTCACATACTGTCCCCAGCAGCTTCCATGCTACCATGGCTGAGTTGAATAGCTGCAGCAAGGACCACATGGCCTGCGAGACCTAAAATATTTACTATCTGGACCTTCAAAAAATAGGGTACCAGCCGCTGATCTAAGGAGCCCCCACATGCCCTCCACTTGCTCACGAGAGGTGCAAATGAGCAGCAGGTGGAATTACCCCTGTGATTCCCCTTGTGCCCCTCAGACGCCCCTCAGTGATTGATGTGACATAAATATCAACAGTAAAGAGTTGTCCTAACTGCATGTGTGATAACTAAATCAAGAAAATGTTTCGATAACAAATGGAATTGCTGTTATTTCTTCCTTCCTCTCTTGACTTGTATCACTCTGGCGTTGGAAATGAGGAAAAAGAAAAGGAAGCAGAAGCCAAGGTGGGGAAAACAAAAGGGAGGATTCAGAGAGGTGGGTGGCCGCTCAGAAGTGAAGGAATGAGGGACAACTAACCAGGAAATTGCCAGAATCCTCTCCCACTTCCTTCAACCCCCCCAGACCCTGCCCAGCACACACATCACCAGCACTGATTTCAGTATTTCCTTATATAAAACTTAGTTAAGGCACAGTGAGACCGTGTGGAAGGTAGAAAAGGCTGTGGAGCCGGCAGAGGGCTCAGCTCAGCCACTACTACTCTGCAGTACTGGGCAGCCCGTCCGCGGCTCTGGGCAAAGAGTCCACAGCCAGCTCAGGTTGCCCTGAAGGGAAAGGGCATCTTCCCGGTCTCACCTAGCTCAGCTACCGCAAGGAGCCCAATACGCCGTGAATGCTCTCCTCTGGGTCACTGTGGGTTACCCACTGACACTCACTGAACGTGAAGTGAAGCAAATTGATAGCAAGGAAGGGAAATCCTTCTTTCCTTTTCCCCACATCTTTTGACATTTTTCAACGTGTTTTCAGATTTATCCATTTATTTTATCCTCAGAACCTGCCTTTCAGGTGTGCAGTCAATTTATCTAAATCCATATTTTATAGATAAGAAATACAAGGCACTGGGAGATAAAGGCCATTTCTCGAGGCCACGTGGAGGCCTGACAATGCTCAGAGCCGGACAGACCGTGGGACCTAACCCATCCGGCTTAGATTCCAGATTCTAATACACACCCTCTCTATCTCCTTCAGCAAACTCCTAAACCCCCTTTTTGACTATTTTTTTCTCTTTTGTATGATGCAGAGTACATCTAATAGGCACCTAACAAGTACTTTTTCCCCATAATGTGTACCTGAGGGAGAATAAAAGCCAAACATGGTTTTTGTTAACTTGTTGGGGGCATTTACAGCAGAGGTCCATAGGGGTAAGAGAACAGCAGCATCCTGCCCTGATTCCATCATCATGAATGGCAGAGAACAGGCCTCAGCATTTGAGAACGCAGGGCACCTGCTGTGCTGACCTCAGGCACCCTTTTCAAAATAGCAGCTCTAAATGATGAAACTACTTAGCTGGAGCTTTTAGCCTGACTTTCGGCTACTTCACCTTCACCCAAAACTTGAGTGAGATGACATTTGGGTTTAGTGAATAAAGTGACAACTTCATCCCAAAGTCACTAAGGCATTAGGAAGTCAGGCTATTCATGCTCATGGGCTATTGACCATGTGTCCCTCAGCCACGTGCCCTCCTTTGGGGAAGCAGCAATACTGAAAGTCCCATCATGAAGATACAGGCAGAGTCTGAGAGGAACACATCCCCGCTGTGGCGCAGGGCTGCAGGCAGCGCACAGACGGTTAAGCAAACTGTCAGACTCCACGTCAGCCTCCTCAGGGTTGTGCCTCTGCATCCTGTTTGCCAGGGTGAGATTTTTCTCCTCCTCAGCCTATTACTCCAGCATTCATCTGTCCTGTCAACACATCATAAATTGTTCATAACACATCGCTCCAGAACAGCACTGGAGTAATGAGAATAAATAGATCCTGATAGACACACTGCTACTCGCCGAGAAGAAACCGTTAAACAGCTCATGAATATTTAGGAGGTGTTGACTTGCTCCTCACCTCACAAGGCTTTGGGGGAAATTTTGCCAAAAATGTTCACAGATGAGAGGTCTGATATTGGAGGGACCATGGAGAAGCAATGAATGGAAAGAGTTGGGAGTGGGGCATGGCTTATGCTCTGCTGCTGACTGAGCTGACTGGCTGTGAGTCCTTTAAAGATTTTCTTAAAGTCTGGGTTTTAATTAGATTATCTGAAAAGTACCTCAAAGATACCACTTAGGTTTGAAATTCTGATTCTGAAGAAAATAGAAGCTTTCCCGATGTGGTATCAGCCCTCCTGGCCTCACCTGTCTCAGAGCCTCGGGCCACTTGTTCCTCCCTGGCCAGCACTGTGGTGACCAGAGCACCTGACTCAGCCTCTGCCTCGTGTGGACACAGCAGACGGCGCTTTGCCTTGGGCCCGCAGCACCCACCTCCCCTCTCATCCTGGGTGTCCCCTTTGACACTGAGGCATGAACTCCCAGGGGGCATAATCTGAAAGTTCAAGGGCATTCGTGCCCTATAGGTCAAATGTTTGGCCAGTGGGGAAAGGGGATTTGAAAGAAATCCTTTTCCCTTACTCAAGTCCAGATCATCTTTTTATTTAGCCTTAAAGAAGATGTTCCCATGAGTGAGAGCAATAGTTACACTTAGCAACTGGTGGCCAACTTATAGCTCTGCTCCTTCCCTACCTCAGTCCCCTTGTCCCTGAGATTTTATTCCCTAAAAAGAGTTAGCACATGAGCTTTACCTCAGGCTTTGCTTTCTGGGGAAACTGAGCTAAGACATCGAGGATATCCATGGATCAAATTAGACAAAGTGAAATGTAGTGGCCATTAGAAACATCCAAAGTACTAAACTTGATTTGTGACTGCTTTTAGATTTGATTTGCGGGCGTTTATTTTTGTATATCTGTCTATATACCTAGAGGAAGAGATAGTCCTTTTCAAAAATGTTCTTCAAGTTAAGTAAAGGAAAGGTTAGACATGGATGTCCTGCCACTGGGATGTGTAAGTGGGGAGATAACCAGCACTGTCTCCTTCCTGGCAGCCTGGCCTGGCTTGAACACAACAGGCATCAGCTCTCACCACTGGCTCCGCAAGCTTTGACAGTCCTCACTATCACCATTCATTGACACACATCTGTCTAAGATTTTGATACTGGTTCTCTTCTGAAAGTAATTCATGGGGAAATTCTTACGCATTTCTACATCATGAGAGAAAATACAAGTTCCAAGGACAGAAAACTGAATAACAGAGTCTGAATAAAATAGTCTCTCCACAGTACACTGTGAGCTGTTCTCCTGGCCCTTGGAGATGCTCTTCAAATCTTCACGAAGTCATATTGGGATGCTCTGGTGCTGTGATTGCCATCTGCCTGGCGTTCTTCCCCAGCCCCCTCCTCCTTCTGGTTACAAACTTTCCTCCCTGTGCAGAGCTTTGACCCGGGCTAGACCAATCTAGCACCTTTACCCACCCCTCAAGCCAGCAGCTAGTCTGGGCAGGCTGGGGGCTGGGGGTGGGTACTTGGCCCACACTCCGTCACCCACAGGCTCTCACTGTTGTGGTTTTTCCCTAATGAGGGAAACACCAATGTGGAAGACACTCTTTTCTTTTGAGAAAGTTGTCTGCTATATAAGAGAATGAAGCTAAGATAGCAAGAAAAGCAAAGGTGAAAGTCACCAGCTCTAGTCTTGGGCTTCACATATTCCTGCAGCTCACTTTTATTCTCTGAGATACCCCATTTTGCTTAAGCTGGCTGGAATTGGGTTTCTGTCACTTGCAATCAAAACAATTCTGGTTAATATAGATACATATTAAGAGCAAAACCTATGATCTACTTTAATATGCCTTGCTGGCTACTTCTCTGTGCAAAAGGGTGGATTTGAGGTGGAGATACAGCAGGGTCTTCTAGTTACCCTGTACATGAGGTAGTTAACCTAGATTTACGGATCACCTTTGGACCTGATCCAGCCATCACTTCTCTTTTAATGTCATAGAGAATTTTATTTAGATGTCTGCACAAAGCAGAATAAGAAATCATAGCTTAAAATGACAAATAAACATCAACCGAGCCAGTTGTCTCTGCTTGCTGCCGTCAGATTTCGTTCATGCATATACCAGATGGAGGAAAAAACAAAGTCTTCAGATTTTGTTCTGTCTGATTCAGACACATTGTCAGGTACTTACCCTGAATGCCTGGGCTTACTCTTTGGATGGAGGCTTTTCAGCCACGATCTTCATGATCATTTATTTTCCTGTTTGAGAGGAAACAGGGTACAATAAGCCAGTTGAGTCCTTATGCGGCATGGAACTCCTACTTGCATTCAGTAATTACAAGGGAAGCTGCAGTGTGGAAAATAGTTACCAAAATAACACATTGTTTCAGATCAAGATGAAAGGAAAGTATAGTTGCGACTCCAGCAGGGACAGCTGTCTGCTGTGAGGACCTGCCCTGCCCACTCACCTGGGCAGTTCCAACACCCCTGTCCTTGGATGTAAAATAGCCCAAGACCTTCCGAGGGGCTGGCTCTTGTCGTTAGGTCATGTCTTTCTCCAAAACAAATTATTTGGACTTGAAAAGGACTGTTTCAAAGATCAATTCTCAGGCACCTGTCACTCTAGCTTCTGAAATATTTTCTTCAAAGATGTCGGCATTTATTTGGGCCTCTCACTTCTCATCCTGATGTCTCACTACCCAGCTCTGGCCAGGCTGCCAACCATGCTCTTTGTATCCTTCTGAGAGGCCATTTACTCCAATAAACAGCAGGAAATAAAAATCCTTCGCATTTATATAACATTATCTTCTTCCCAAAGCCCCTCCATTTTATTTATTTTATTTTATTTTTTATTGTTGGGGATTCATTGAGGGTACAATAAGCCAGTTACACTGATTGCAATTGTTAAGCAAAGTCCCTCTTCAATCATGTCTTGCCCCCATAAAGTGTGACACACACTAAGGCCCCACCCCCCTCCCTCCATCCCTCTTTCTGCTTTCCCCCAACCATAACCTTAATTGTCATTAATTGTCCTCATATCAAGATTGAGTACATAGGATTCATGCTTCTCCATTCTTGTGATGCTTTACTAAGAATAATGTCTTCCACTTCCATCCAGGTTAATACGAAGGATATAAAGTCTCCATTTTTTTTAATGGCTGAATAGTATTCCATGGTATACATATACCACAGCTTGTTAATCCATTCCTGGGTTGGTGGGCATTTAGGCTGTTTCCACATTTTGGTGATTGTAAATTGAGCTGCAATAAACAGTCTAGTACAAGTGTCCTTATGATAAAAGGATTTTTTTCCTTCTGGGTAGATGCCCAGTAATGGGATTGCAGGATCAAATGGGAGGTCTAGCTTGAGTGCTTTGAGGTTTCTCCATATTTCCTTCCAGAAAGGTTGTACTAGTTTGCAGTCCCACCAGCAGTGTAAAAGTGTTCCCTTCTCTCCACATCCACGCCAGCATCTGTAGTTTTGAGATTTTGTGATGTGGGCCATTCTCACTGGGGTTAGATGATATCTCAGGGTTGTTTTGATTTGCATTTCTCTAATATATAGAGATGATGAACATTTTTTCATGTGTTTGTTAGCCATTCGTCTGTCATCTTTAGAGAGTTTTCTATTCATGTCTCTTGCCCATTGATATATGGGATTGTTGGGTTTTTCATGTGGATTAATTTGAGTTCTCTATAGATCCTAGTTATCAAGCTTTTGTCTGATTGAAAATATGCAAATATCCTTTCCCATTGTGTAGGTTGTCTCTTTGCTTTGGTTATTGTCTCCTTAGCTGTACACAAGCTTTTCAGTTTAATGAAGTCCCATTTGTTTATTTTTGTTGTTGTTGCAATTGCCATGGCAGTCTTCTTCATGAAGTCTTTCCCCAGGCCAATATCTTCCAGTGTTTTTCCTATGCTTTCTTGGAGGATTTTTATTGTTTCATGCCTTAAATTTAAGTCCTTTATCCATCTTGAATCAATTTTTGTGAGTGGGGAAAGGTGTGGGTCCAGTTTCAGTCTTTTACATGTAGACATCCAGTTCTCCCAACACCATTTATTGAATAGGGAGTCTTTCCCCCAAGGTATGTTCTTGTTTGGTTTATCAAAGATTAGGTGGTTGTAAGATGTTAGTTTCATTTCTTCGTTTTCAATTCGATTCCAAGTGTCTATGTCTCTGTTTTTGTGCCAGTACCATGCTGTCTTGAACACTATGGTTTTGTAGTACAGACTAAAATCTGGTATGCTGATGCCCCCAGCTTTATTTTTATTACTAAGAACTGCCTTAGCTATACGGGGTTTTTTCCGGTTCCATACAAAACGCAGAATCATTTTTTACAAATCTTCAAAGTACAATGTAGGTACTTTGATAGGAATGGCATTGAACAGGTAGATTGCTTTGGGAAGTATAGACATTTTAACAATGTTGATTCTTCCCATCCATGAGCATGATATGTTCTTCCATTTGTTAATATTCTCTGCAATTTCCTTTCTGAGGATTTCATAGTTTTCTTTATAGAGGTCCTTCACCTGCTTCATTAGGTATATTCCTAGGTATTTCATTTTCTTTGAAACTATGGTGAAGGGAGTTGTGTCCTTAATTAGCTTCTCATCTTCACTGTTATTGGTGTATACAAAGGCTACTGACTTGTGGACATTGATTTTATATCCTGAAACATTACTGTATTTTTTGATGACTTCTAGGAGTCTTTGGTGGTTGAGTCTTTGGTGTTCTCTAAGGATAAGATCATGTCGTCAGCAAAGAGGGAGAGTTTGACCTCCTCTGCTCCCATTTGGATTCTCTTTATTTCCTTGTCTTGCCTAATTGTATTGGCTAGAACTTCCAGCACTACGTTGAATAGTAAAGGTGACAGAGGACAACCTTGTCTGGTTCCAGTTCTAAGAGGAAAAGCTTTCAGTTTTACTCCATTCAGTAAAATATTGGCTGTGGGTTTGTCATAGATAGCTTCAATCAGTTTTGGAAATGTGCCACCTATGCCTATACTCTTCAGTGTTCTAACAAGAAAAGGATGCTGGATTTTATCAAATGCTTTTTCTGCATCTATTGAGAGGATCATGTGATCTTTATTTTTGCCTCTGTTAATGTGGTGGATAACGTTTATGGACTTGCGTAAGTTA
Organism: Nycticebus coucang; assembly: GCF_027406575.1. Classification (NCBI taxonomy): domain Eukaryota; kingdom Metazoa; phylum Chordata; class Mammalia; order Primates; family Lorisidae; genus Nycticebus; species Nycticebus coucang. Next base: position 146,518,678 of record NC_069781.1, on the reverse strand, counting down.
AACCAGCCTTGCATCCCTGGGATGAAGCCTACTTGATCATGATGAATGACTTTTTTGATGATAAGCTGTAATCTATTGGCTAGGATTTTGTTGAGAATTTTTGCATCTATATTCATGAGTGAGATTGGTCTGAAATTCTCCTTTTTGTTTGGGTCTTTTCCTGGTTTTGGTATCAGGGTGATGTTTGCTTCATAGAATGTGTTGGGGAAGATTCCTTCTTCCTCAATTTTTTGGAATAATTTCTGCAGTACAGGAATAAGCTCTTCCTTGAAGGTTTGATAGAATTCTGGAGTGAAGCCATCTGGACCAGGGCATTTTTTGGTTGGAAGCTTTTTTATTGTTTTTTTGATCTCAGTGCTTGAAATTGGTCTGTTCAGGAGGTCTATTTCTTCCTGGGTAAGTCTAGGGAGAGGGTGTGATTCCAAATATTTATCCATTTCCTTCACATTGTCAAATTTCTGGGCATAGAGTTTCTGGTAGTATTCAGAGATGATCTCTTGTATCTCTGTGCGATCAGTTCTTATTTCCCCTTTATCATTTCTGATTGAGGTTACTAGAGATTTTACTTTTCTATTTCTCGTTAGTCTGGCCAATGGTTTATCTATTTTATTTATTTTTTCAAAAAACCAACTCCTTGTTTCATTAATTTTCTGAATGATTCTTTTGTTTTCAATTTCATTGATCTCTGATTTGATTTTGGATATTTCTTTTCTTCTACTGAGTTTAGGCTTAGATTGTTCTTCTTTTTCCAATTCCATAAGATCTCTTGTGAGATTGTTGATGTGCTCTCTTTCTGTTTTTCAAATGTAGGCATCTAAAGTGATGAATTTTCCTGTCAAAACTGCTTTTGCAGTATCCCACAGGTTTTGATAGCTTGTGTCTTCATTGTTGTTATGCTCAAGGAAGTTAATGATTTCCTGTTTTATTTCTTCCTGCACCCATCTGTTATTTAACAGAAGATTGTTTAATTTCCATGCCTTTGGGTGGAGTCGAGCATTTTTGTTAGAGTTGAGTTCCACCTTTAGTGCCTTATGGTCTGAGAAGATACACGGTAAAATTTCAATTCTTTTGATTCTGTTGACATTTGTTTTGTGTCCCAGGGTATGATCAATTTTGGAGAATGTTCCATGGGGTGATGAGAAGAATGTATATTCTTTATCTTTGGGATGGAGTGTTCTATATGCGTCTATCAAGCATAGTTGTTCTAGGGTCTCATTTAAATCTCTTATATCTTTGTTTAATTTCTGTTTAGAGGATCAGTCCAGCTCTGTAAGAGGTGTGTTAAAGTCCCCTGTTATGATGGTATTATCAGATATCATATTGCTCAGACTGAGTAAGGTCTGCTTCAAGAATCTGGGAGCATTTAAATTGGGTGCATAAATATTTAGAATTGAAATGTCTTCTTGTTGTAGTTTTCCCTTGACCAATATAAAGTGACCATCTTTGTCCTTTTTGACTTTAGTTGCTTTAAATCCACATGTATCTGAAAATAAGATTGCAACTCCCCTTTTCTTCTGAATTCCATTTGCCTTAAAAATTGTCTTCCAACCCTTGACTCGGAGCTTTAATTTGTCTTTTGAAGCCAGGTGTGTTTCTTGCAGACAGCAAATGGATGGCTTGTGTTTTTTAATCCAGTCAGCCAATCCATGTCTCTTCAGTGGGGAGTTCAAGCCATTAACATTTATTGAGATAATTGATAAGTGTGGTAGTATTCTATTCGTCTTATTTGGTGAGAGTCCATTGCTTAGTTTTATCTTTTGCATCAGTGTGGAGGTTAGGGTCTGTCCTTTGATTTCTGAGTTCTTACTTTGCTGCTGATCCATTGTGGTGGTCAGTGTGCAGAACAGGTTGAAGTATTTCCTGTAGAGCTGGTCTTGTTGTGGCAAATTTCCTCAATGTTTGTATATCCGTAAATGATTCGATTTCTCCGTCAATTTTGAAGCTTAGCTTAGCAGGGTACAGAATTCTGGGCTGGAAATTGTTCTGTTTAAGTAGATTAAAGGTAGATGACCATTGTCTTCTTGCTTGGAAAGTTTCATTAGAGAAGTCTGCGGTCACTCTGATGGATTTGCCCCTGTAGGTCAACTGGCGCTTACTCCTGGCAGCTTGCAGAATCTTTTCTTTTGTCTTGACTTTGGACAGGTTCATCACAATGTGTCTTGGAGAAGCTCGGTTAGAGTTGAGGCGGCCTAGGGTCTGATATCCCTCTGAAAGCAGTGTGTCAGAATCTTTGGTGATGTTTGGGAAATTTTCTTTTATAATATTCTCTAGTATGGCTTCCATTCCTCTGGGGCATTCTTCTTCCCCTTCTGGAATTCCTATAACTCGTATGTTGGAATGCTTCATAAAGTCCCATAATTCTGACAGTGAACGTTCTGCTTTCTCTCTCTTTTTTTCTGCCTCTTTTACTGTCTGAGTTATCTCAAGAACTTTGTCTTCTACCTCTGAAATTCTTTCTTCTGCTTGGTCTAACCTGTTGCTGATACTTTCCATTGCCTCTTTAAGTTCCCTAATTGACTGTTTCAGTTCCTTCAGGTCTGCTATATCCTTTTTATATTCTTCATATCGTTCATCTCTTATTTGATTCTGTTTTTGGATTTCCTTTTGGTTATTTTCCACTTTATTAGCAGTTTCCTTCATTGTTTCCATCATTTCTTTCATTGTTTTCAACATGTGTATTCTAAATTCCCTTTCTGTCATTCCTAACATTTCTTTACAGGTGGAATCATCTGCAGTAGCTACCTCATGGTCCCTTGGTGGGGTTGTTCTAGACTGGTTGTTCATGTTGCCTGGAGTTTTCTGCTGATTCTTCCTCATGAGTGATTTCTTTTATCTGTTTCCTTGCCCTAATTTTCCTTTCACTTCCTCTTGTTCTTTAAGTTCTTGTGCCTGTGGAAGTTGTGGGCGGGTTTAGACGGATTGAACACATGCGACTACTTGCCGGTTTTCCACTGTTTCAGTCCTCCTCTTGGTGTCCAGAAGTCTCTCGCTGACTCCCTGTATCCTCATAGGAGTGATGATAGGCAGATCCCACCAGCCAGAGATGCCTGGTGTCCTGTCTCCCCAGACTCACGGTACCCAGATGCAAGGAAGCTGTTACTCGGCCGCCATCTTGCTCCGCCGCACCCCTCCATTTTAAACTTGACTTCCTCCTTAGGCTTATAAGGCAGGATTATTATCAACATTTGATGAGAGAAAAGCCTGTGGGCCATGCAGAGCTCCAAGGTGAGTTGGGACTGGTCCCACCTCACACAGACAGTCTGACCTCTCTTACCTTGGCTATGCTTAATCCACCTCTGGATAAAAGTGTTAACTGTGTTAATCAAAGTATGGGTCTGTGAGGTCCCTCCCTCCTGCTATCACCAGACAATTTCAAGTCAACTGTGTGTCAATTCTCACATTTTTCCAAGAAAAAATAATGCTGTTCAGGATTCCTAGCCTAGTGTGTTAATTCCACACCAATTAAAGTGCCAACAAAGACTTTTAGAAATTCCTTAAAAGATGATTCAGAAATAGACAAAGGGAATATAGGCATAGCCCTGGATGGTTGTTGACATAAGCAATTCTCTTCAGTCATTAAAAGAACACCAGTGAAAAATTGCAAAAAAAAACAGCAGACAAGGTCACATAAAATATTGCAATGTTTAAAGTCATTAGAGGTGAAATCTACCAGGGGGAGCTGAGGCAGTGAAGGAAAGGAAGGCCGGCATCCAAGGTGAGGAAGGAGAATGCCCTGGCAGGATCCTGATGTGTCCTTGTGACTCTGTACAACGTGAAGCATCACCACATGTAAAGAGCAGCAGAGAGGTGGTGCTCAGAGACTTGTGACTGCTGGGGTGAGGCCTGTGTCCACTGTGGGTCTACGGAGTGTCCACTGTGGGTCTGAGCGTGTCCACTGGGGGTCCGCAGCATGTCCACTGTGGGTCTGAGCGTGTCCACTGGGGGTCCGCAGCATGTCCACTGTGGGTCTGAGCGTGTCCACTGTGGGTCTGAGCATGTCCACTGTGGGTCTGAGCGTGTCCACTGGGGGTCTGCAGCATGTCCACTGGGGGTCTGAATGTGTCCACTGTGGGTCTGAGTGTGTCCACTGGGGGTCCGCAGCACGTCCACTGTGGGTCTGAGCATGTCCACTGTGGGTCTGAGCGTGTCCACTGGGGGTCCGCAGCATGTCCACTGAGGGTCCGAGTGTGTCCACTGTGGATCCGTGGCATGTGCACTGTGGGTCCACGGCAGGTCCACTGTGGGTCTGAGCATGTGCACTGTAGGTCTGTGGCATGTCCACTGTGGGTCTGAGTGTGTCCACTGTGGGTCCACGGCATGTGCACTGTGGGTCCGTGGTGTGTTCACTGTGGGTCCACGGCATGTCTATTGTGGTCCAAGTGTGTCCACTGCAGGTCCGTGGCATGTGCACTGTGGGTCGCAGCGTGTCCACTGTGAGTCTGCGGTGTGTCTATTGTGGTCCAAGCGTGTCCACTGTAGGTTCGTGGTGTGTGCACTGTGGGTCTAAGTGTGTCCACTGTGGGTCCAAGCATGTCCAATGTGGGTCTGTGGTGTGTCCACAACCCAAGGTCAGTGGGCCAGGGGAGCTGAGTCAAACTGAAGCTGAATTATCCGACTCTGGGTCAGCTGCAGGGAGCCACCTCTTTCTAGCTGATTATTGTTCTGGGTATGTACAGAATATTTCTGAGAAGTGCTTAGTAACTTCCTCACCTCAGAGAAAAGGGAAGAGGGCCTCTGAGTAATTTTGGAAAGAAAATGGAAAAACAGGTTTCTGAGCACAGAAAACAATTAAAAATTTAACAGTGAGAGAGAGAGAGGGTGGGGGGAAGGAGAGAGGAACTGCCTCTATCTTCTTTCTGGGTTTGGCCTCTATGGTACAGTTAGACATTCATGGCCCGTGTTTCCCGTCCACCCACACTGAAGAAGTGCCAGGACCCCACCGGCTGTAGCAGGTGGGCACCATAGTGTGACTTAGGGAGTGGCCTGCTCCAGACCCTGAAGCAGTTCTCTCCCAGCTTACAGAGCATATTAAACAGAGATTGCCTCAAGTTCCTCTATTTAAATGCAAATAACTCAGGAAAAGGCAATACATTATGAGAACCATTAACCGTCAGTGTGATTAGCTGATCAGATAAACTTTCCATTAGGCTCCTGAGTGAGACTGCTTTAAGATTTACCAATGGTTTGTGATCGTGGATAAGTCCCTATATTTACCTCAATGTGCCTCAGTTTCCTCTGCTACACAGACACTGTAGTTTACGCATCTGCCTCCCAGAATACTTAAGATATAACATAAGTCACTAAGCAACATAGACATTATCAAGTCATCAGTTAGAACCAGCTGGGACCCTGAAGAACAAGAGTGGGAAAAGGCAAGAACCAGCCTTAGGATCAGTCTTGCACACATACATGCTTTCATAACAGACGTACACTGGTAGTTCAAAGACAGAACATTGAATTTAGGCTTGGAGCCTGTAGCTCAGTGGCCAGGGTGCCAGCCACAGATACTGGAGCTGGTGGGTTTGAACCCAGCCCAGGCCTGCCAAACAATGACAACTACAAGAGCCTGTAGTCCCTGCTACTTGGAGGCTGAGGCAAGAGAATTGCTTAAGCCTAAGAGTTAGAGATTGCTGTGAGCTGTGATGCCACAGCACTCTACCAAGGGCAACATAGTGAGACTGTCTCAAAAAAAGAACATTGAATTTAGGGTCAGAAGATCTGAATTTCAAAATTCTTGAATAGAGAAACAGATTATGAGAAGGAATTTAAAAATATTAAAATGTCTGTCTCGGTGCCTGTGGCTCAAGCGGCTAAGGTGCCAGCCACATACACCTGAGCTGGTGGGCCCTGGCCCACCAGACAACAAGGACGGCTACAACCAAAAAATAGCCGGGCGTTGTGGCGGGAGCCTGCAGTCCCAGCTACTTGGGAGGCTGAGGCAGGAGAATTGCTTGAGCCCAGGAGTTTGAGGTTGCTGTGAGCTGTGATGCCACAGCACTCTACCCAGGGCGACAGCTTGAGGCTCTGTCTCAAAAAAAAAAAAAATATATATATATATATATATGTATATATATATTCAAATGTCCAAAAATACTTTGAAAAAAAGATTCAATCTCACTCTTAATATAAGAAAGGCAAATAAAACAGCAAGATTCCATTTATATCCACAAAATGAAACAGTGTGTTTAAATAAATAATACGCACACTGTATGGGTATAAAGAAAAAGGGGTTGCTGGTGGGAATGCAAATTGGACTATTTAACAACATGGGTCAAAAGACCTTAAATTGTGTGACCCAGAAATCCCAATTCTGTGAGCTATCTTAATAAAATAATAAGAACACATATGAACATTTAGCTAAAAGATTTCTTATCACACTTTTGTTTGTAATTACAATTACAAAGGCAATAGAAATGGTCTAAATGTCCAACAAAAGGATTGGCCATGAATCATGATATAAACCAGCGATTATATGACATTCCTATTTTAAAGTTCTGTAGAAAGTATGTTTATTAACACTGAAAAAGGTACATAAAAACTTTCTAAGTGAAAAAAAAATAAATTATTAACAGTGTATTCAGGGAGAGCAACATCAGCCAGACGACCAGCTAGAAGACCCTTGCCTTCACCACCCCCCAACAAAGACAGACAAAGCAATAAATAAACAATTGTATTTTGGTGAAAATAACTTCAGGAGAGTGCCAAAGTACACTAAAGGAGCAGCAGAGATCCTGTAGGACATCGAAACCCAGGACAGCTGTGTAAGTAAGGGAAGGAAAAACTACACTCTACACTCAGGACCTGCAGGGAAAAGGAACGCGAAAGGAGGGAGCCCAGTAGCCCCATCACACTGAGGTCACCTGCAGTCTTCACCACTGCGTCTCCTGTAGTCTTCTCATGTGCTAAGCCTGATGAGGGAGCTTCCTGGAGTCCACACAGCTCTGCTCCCACCAGAGGAGCCAACACTATGCTCCACTTCCCATGGCCCATATGGCTACTGCACTGCCCATCTGGGACTCAGACTCACTGATAGAGTATGTTCTTCTTGAGAGCAAGTAGCTGTTGCACGCTTCCCTCCCTTAGGCTTTGTCACCACTGCCCCACCCCTGTCTTGTGCCTCACCGTACATGAGCCAAGCAGAACTGCTGTGCCCTACCCCTCCCTGCTGCTGCTGCACCCTGCCCTCTAGACACTTGTGCTGAAATAGTGCTCACCTCCCAAGAAAACAATCACACACCACCCACTGCTACAGCTGAAGCAGTACCCTACTACATGGGCTTATTGGTGCTTTGGCCGAGCCAAGAAGCCACACATCCCAGGGCTAAGACAATGCAGTACCTCACGTCCCAAAGAAATAGCATTAACTGAACTGGAACACCTCATATTCCAGGCCAAACTGTAGTACCTTGCTTCCCTGGAACTGGAGTAGGCCCCCAGAGTACAAGCTGCTGAGGTATGCTACCTCCCAGGGTGTAGGGTCATTGCCACACTGCTTCCTGCCCCCCAGGACCAAAGATACAGCTGCATTACACCATTCCTTACAATTACTGCACTTGACTTCACAGAGCCTGGGATAGTGCTGCGTCCCACCATCCCAGGGCTCAGAATCACTACTATATGGTGCTCATGCTCCAGGGATGGGAGTTGATGCTGTGCTCTACTGGCTTTGCTTCCCAAATTGTACCTGCATCCTGCTCCTTGGAACCCAAACCTCTGGAGAACCCCACTTTTCCCCAGAGAAGAGCCAGAGTTGTGACCTGTCATCACAGCTATAATTCATCCCCCCAAGTCCAAGTGGCTGGAGTGTGTCTCAGAGTCACAGACTCTACCTTTGTGAGCAATCTGCATCTACTTATACCTGGGAGAGTGAACCTGTACCCAAAGGTACCAGGCATCAAAGTAGACTGGTGAAACTCTAAACCCAGTACCCCATTTTTACATCTGCTTTGAACCACCTGTGCCCTGGAACCCACCACCACTGTGGCTATGTGAGACATTACTGACTTGACACCAAGAGCAATCCTCTCATCAAATTTCTGCAGCCCAAGCCACTTTGACATCCATGGTCAGGACTGACACTGATCTCAGCTGAAGAACCTGTATGGAAGCTATACTACTGCATTCATTTAAAACCAGAGCCATTGCATTCTTCCCAACTAGTGCTCTAGACCTTTTTTCAGGTGAAAGTATTTCCCTACAAAAGCCACTCTGTAAAGTTTGGAAGAGGTGACAGGTTCAGCAGATGTACAGACTTCAACACATGGACATTCAAAAAAACATGAAGGCCAGGCACAGTGGCTCATGCCTGTAGTGCTAGCACTCTGGGTCTCTGAGGTGGGTACATCTCCTGAGCTCAGGAATTTGAGACCAGCCTGAGTAAAGGCAAGGCCATGTCTCTAAAAGAATATCTGAGTGATGCAGTAGGTGCCTATAGTCCCAGCTATCCAGGAGGCTGAGGAAAGAGAATTGCTTTGAGCCCAAGAGTTTGAGGTTGCTATGAGCTATGACACCATACGGCACTCTACCAAAGGTGACACAGTGAGACTCTGTGTCAAAAAAAAAAAAGAAAGAAAGAAAAGAAAAGAAAGAAAGAAAGAAAAAGAAAATGAAACCACCAAAGGAACATAATAATTGTCCAATAACTAATCTCAAAGAAATATAAATTTATAAACTGCTTGAAATGGAATTCAACTAAGAATCTTAAGGAAACTCACTGAGGTACAAGAGAATACAGGTAGCCAATTAAATGAAATCAGAAAAACAATTCATAATCTGAATGAAAGATTCAAGGAAAAGATTAATACCATAAAAAAGAAACAAGTACAAAGCCCAGAGTTGAATAATTAAATGAATGAAATAAAAAATACAATTGAGAACTTCAACAAAAGATTAGCAAAAAGAAAGAATCTCTGAACTTGAAAACAGGTCTTTTGAAAGAACCCAGTCACAGGACAAATAGAAAACAGAATGACAAAGAGAAAAGAATGCTTATAAGACCTGTGGGGCCCACAAAGCAAGAACTTGTTTCTATTATGGGAGTTTCAGAGGGAGAAGAGAAGGAGTAAAGCACAGAAAGTTTATTTAATAAAATAATTGGTGAAAACTACCCATATCTTGGGAGAGACATTGACATTCAGATCCACAAAGCTCAAAGATTCCCAAACAGGTTCAACCCAAAGAGGTCCTCACCAAGGAACTTTGTATCAACATATTGAAAGTCAAATATAAAAGAGAGAACTATAAAAGCAGCAAGAGAAAAGTGTTAAGTGATATACAAAGGAATCTCCATTAGACTTCCAGTGGATTTCTTAGAAATCTTGTAAGCCATATGAGAATGGGATAATATATTCAAACTGCTGGGGAGGGGAACCCTGTCATCCAGCAGAAAATTAAAGAGAAATACAATCTCTCCCAGACAAGCAGAAGATGACAGAATTCATCACTATTCCGCTAGCTTTACAAGAAATGCTTAAGTTCTTCAACCAGAACTAAAAAGAAAATAATTACTATCATCAAAACAGATGGAAGTATAAAAGTCATGAGTAGCGGTTAAATTCATAGTCAAATTCAGAATGCTCTATTACTTTAATAGTGATGTGTAATTCTTTCAAATCTCTAGTATAAAGGAAAAAAATGAAAATGATCAAAAATAACTATAATGACAATAAGTTATTAAGAAATACACAATATAAAAAGATGTAAATTGACACACAAAAATATAAATGGGGCAGTAAAATTCCAGAGTATTTGTATGCAAACAAAGTTAAGTTGTTATAACCTTACTATGGTCTACTGTAACTATGTTCTATGTAAGCCTAATGGCAACCACAAAGCAAAAATTACAGCAAATACGCAAATAAGAAAGAGAAAGGAATCAAACTTTAACACAATAGAAAATCACCAAATCACAAAGGTAGACAATGAAAGAGGAAGAAAGGAATAAAAGAGCTATAAAATAACCAGAAAACAATTAACAAAAAACCAGGCATAAATTCTTACCTGTCAATAATAACCATGAATTTGAATGGATTAAATTCTCCAAACAAAAGGCCTAGGGTGACTGAAAAGATTTTTTTTAAGAAGAAAAGAACATCTAGGGGGCAGAGACAAGATGGCTGACTGAAGCCAGCTTTCCACAGAGACTCCCATCCAGAAGGAGAGTTAAAGGACAGAAATTTAGCAAGTCACCTGGTGGATTAGATCTGCACCAAGAGAGAAGGTTGAAGAATGCACATCAACCCCACTGAGGTGAGCTGCGACCCCAAGGATACAAACAAAAGCTGAGACTTCAACTGAGAGTAACTGTTTCACTAGGGTTGGACAGAGACCAGCTGAAAACAAGACAGAGCCACTTAGCCCCACCCCACCAAACAGGTCCCCAGTTTCTCAGGCCGTAGCACTGCACAGATCCTCGACAAAGCTCCAGGGGAAAGTCAAATGGTATAAAATAATCATGGGGCGGAATCAGCGGAAAAACTCTGGTAACATATATAACCAGAATAGATCAACCCCCTCAAGGAAAGATATGGCAGATGTAACTGAAGATTCCGTTCATAAACAGCTGGTCGAGATGTCAGAAATTAATTTCAGAATTTGGATTGCAAACAAGATTAATAGAATGGAGAAAAATTTGGAATTAGAAATTCAAGGAGTAATTCAAAAGTCGGAATTAGAAATTGGAAGAGAAATTCAAAAATTGTCTCAAGAATTAAACGAATTTAAAGACAAAACCACCTAAGATTTTCACACAATGAAGCAAGAATTTGCAGCCCTCAAAGATCTGAAAAATACAGTAGAATCCTTCAGTAACAGAGTAGAGCAAGCAGAAGAAAGGATTTCTGACATTGAAGACAAAGCTTTTGAATGCTCCCAAACTCTCAAAGAGGAAGAGAGATGGAGAGCAAAAGTGGATCATTATCTCAGAGAGCTCTGGGATAATTTGAAGAAGGCTAATATCCGCCTCATTGAAATCCCTGAAAGTGTTGAACTGGCTTTGCAAGGCACAGAGGCTCTTCTCCATGAAATTATGAAAGAGAATTTTCCAGACATGCCAAGAGATTCTGAAATTCAGATAGCAGACAGTTTCAGAACCCTAGCATGACTCAACCTGAATAAGACATCCCCCAGGCATATCATAATTAATTTCACTAAAGTTAATATGAAGGAGAAAATTCTAAAAGCAGCCAGATGTAAGAAATCCATTACCTACAAAGGGAATAATATTAAAATGACTGCAGATCTCTTTGCTGAAACTTTTCAAGCCAGAAGAGGGTGGTCATCAACTTTTAATCTCCTAAAACAAAAAAACTTTCAACCCCAAATCCTGTATCCAGCTAAACTGAGTTACATTTATGATGGAGAAATTAAATACTTTAATGACACTCATATGTTGAAGAAATTTGCCATAACCAAACCAGCTTTTCAGGATATTCTCAGACCTATCCTGCATAATGACCAGCCCAATCCTCTACCACAGTTTTGATCAAACTCCAAATTCCACAGTGGCAAAAGGATTAAAAATGTCCACTGGACTTTTGAAAAACTCTATACCCAAAATGTTACCAAACTTATCAATATTCTCCCTTAATGTGAATGGCTTAAACTGTCCTCTAAAGAGGCACAAGTTGGCTGACTGGATACAAAAACTCAGGCCAGATATTTGCTGCATACAAGAATCTCATCTTATCTTAAAATATAAATATAGACTCAGGGTGAAAGGATGGTCGTCCATATTTCTGGCAAATGAAAATCAGAAAAAAAGCAGGTGTTGCAATTCTATTTGCAGATACAATAGACTTTAAACCGACAAAAGTAAGGAAGGATAAGAATGGTCACTTCATATTTGTTAAGGGTAATACTCAATATGATGAGATTTTAATTATTAATATTCATACACCGACCAGAATGTGCCTCAATTTATAAGAGAAACTCTAACAGACATTGGCAACTTGATTTCCTCCAGCACCATAATAGTTAGAGATTTCAACACTCCTTTGGCAGCATTGGATAGATCCTCCAATAAGAAGCTGAGCAAAGAAATTTTAGGTTTAAACCTACCATCCAACATTTGGATTTAATAGACATCCACAGAACATTTCATCCCAACAAAACTGAATACACATACTTCTCATCAGCCCACGGAACATACTCCAAAATCGATCGCATCTTAGGTCACAAGTCTAACCTCAGTAAATTTAAAGGAATAGAAATTATTACTTGCATCTTCTCGGACCACCATGGAATAAAAGTCAAACTCAGTAACAACAGGAATCTGCATACTCATACAAGAACATGGAAGTTAAATAACCTTATGCTGAATGATGGCTGGTCAGAGATGAGATTAAGACGGAAATTGCCGAATTTTTGGAACAAAATGACAATGAAGACATGAATTATCAGAATCTCTGGGATACCATAAAGGCAGTCCTAAGAGGGAAATTTATAGCACTGCAAGCCTTCCTCAAGAGAACAGAAAGAGAGGAAGTTAACTACTTAATGGGACATCTCAAGCAACTGGAAAAGGAAGAACATTCCAACCCCAAATCCAGTAGAAGAAAAGAAATAACCAAAATTAGAGCAGAATTAAATGAAATTGAAAACAAAAGAATTATACAACAGATCAATAAATCAGAAAGTTGGTTTTTTGAAAAGGTCAATAAAATAGATAAACCTTTGGCTAACCTAACCAGGAAAAAAAGAGTAAAATCTCTAATCTCATTAATCAGAAATGACAAAGATGAAATAACAACAGACTCCTCTGAAATTCAAAAAATCCTTAATAAATATTACAAGAAACTTAATTCTTAGAAATATGAAAATCTAAAGGAAATTGACCAATACTTGGAAGCACATCACCTTCCAAGACTTAGCCAGAATCAAGTGGAAATGTTGAACAGGTCAATATCAAGTTCTGAAATAGCATCAACCATACAAAATCTCCCTAAAAAGAAAAGCTCAGGACCACATGGCTTCATGTCAGAATTCTACCAAACCTTTAAAGAAGAACTACTACCTATATTACTCAACCTGTTCCAAAATATAGAAAAAGAAGGAAGACTACCCAACACATTCTATGAAGCAAACATCACCCTGATCCCCAAACCAGGAAAATACCCAACAAGAAAAGAAAATTATAGACCAATATCACTAATGAATATGGATGCAAAAATATTCAACAAGATCCTAACAAACAGAATCCAACAACACATCAAAAAAATTATACATCATGACCAAGACAGTTTTATCCCAGGGTCTCAAGGCTGGTTCAATATACATAAATCTATAAGCATAATTCAGCAAATAAACAAATTTAAAAACAAAGACCATACGATTCTCTCAATTGATGCAGAAAAAGCTTTTGATAATATCCAGCATCCCTTCATGATCAGAACACTTAAGAAAATTGGTATAGAAGGGACATTTCTTAAACTGATAGAGGCCATCTACAGCAAACCCACAGCCAATATCATATTGAATGGAGTTAAATTGAAATCATTTCCACTCAGATCGGGAACCAGACAAGGCCACCCATTGTCTCCACTGCTCTTTAACATTGTAAGGGAAGTTTTAGCCATCACAGTTAGGGAAGAAAAGGTGATCAAGGGTATCCATATAGGGTCAGAAGAGATCAAACTTTCGCTCTTTGCAGATGATATGATTGTATATCTGGAAAATACCAGGGATTCTACTACAAAACTCTTAGAAGTGATCAAGGAATACAGCAGCGTCTCAGGTTACAAAATCAACATTCATAAATCGGTAGCCTTTATATATACCAACAATAGTCAAGCTGAAAAACAGTTAAGGACTCTATTCCATTCACAGTAGTGCCAAAAAGATGAAATATTTGGGAGTTTATCTAACAAAGGACGTGAAAGATCTCTATAAAGAGAACTATGAAACTCTAAGAAATGAAATTGCTAAAAATGTTAACAAATGGAAAAACATACCATGCTCATGGCTGGAAGAATCAACATTGTTAAAATGTCCATAGTACCCAAAGCAATATACAATTTTCATGCAATCTCTGTTCAAGCTCCACTGTCTTAAAAAAAATGACTTCATTTTATAAGAATCAGAAAAAACCTCGAATAGCCAACACATTACTCAGAAATAAAAGCAAAGCAGGAGGAATCACGCTACTAGACCTCAGACTATACTATAAATCAATAGTGATCAAAACAGCATGATACTGGCACAAAAACAGAGAGGTAGATGTATGGAACAGAATAGAGAACCGAGAGATAAACCCAGCTACTTACCATTATTTGATCTTTGACAAGCCAATTAAAAACATTCAGTGGGGAAAAGATTCCCTATTTAACAAATGGTGCTGGATGAACTGGCTGGCAACCTGTAGAAGACTGAAACTGCACCCACACCTTTCACCATTAACTAAGATAGACTCTCACTGGATTAAAGATTTAAACTTAAGACATGAAACTATAAAAATACTAGAAGAGAATGCAGCGAAAACCCTTGAAGAAATCGGTCTGGGTGAGTATTTTATGAGGAGGACCCCCCGGGCAATTGAAGCAGCTTCAAAAATACACTACTGGGACCTGATCAAACTAAAAAGCTTCTGCACAGCCAAGAACACAGTAAGTAAAGCAAGCAAACAGCCCTCAGAATGGGAGAAAATATTTGCAGGTTATACGTCCGATGAAAGTCTAATAACCAGAATCCACAGAGAACTCAAACGTATTAACAAGAAAAGAACACGTGATCCCATCTTAGGCTGGGCAAGGGACTTGAAGAGAAACTTCTCTGAAAAAGACAGGTGCGCGGCCTACAGACATATGAAAAAATGCTCATCATCCTTAATCGTCAGAGAAATGCAAATCAAAACTACTTTGAGATATCATCTAACTCCATATCACAAAATCCCAAGACCAGAGATGTTGGCGTGGATGTGGAGAAAAGGGAACACTTCTACACTGCTGGTGGGAATGAAAATTAATATATTCCTTTTGGAAAGATGTTTGGAGAACACTTAGAGATCTAAAAATAGATCTTCCATTCAATCCTTTTTTTTTTTTTTTAATTTTTTTATTAAATCATAACTGTATACAATGATATGATTATGGGGCATCATACACTCACTTCATAAACCATTTGACACATTTTTATCACAGTGGTTAACATAGCCTTTCCGGCGTTATCTCAGTTACTGTGCCAAAACATTTATATTCTACATTTACCAAGTTTCGCAAATACCCCTGTAATATGCACCACGGGTGTGATCCCACGGATTCCCCTCCCTCTACCCACCCCCCCCTTTCCCACTTCCCCCTATTGTTAAGTTGTAGCTGGGTTATAGCTTTCATGTGAGAGTCCCAAATTAGTTTCATAGTAGGGCTGTGTACATTGGGTATTTTTTCTTCCATTCTTGGGATACTTTACTAAGAAGAATATGTTCCAGCTCCATCCATGTAAACATGAAAGAGGTAAAGTCTCCGTCTTTCTTTAAGGCTGCATAGTATTCCATGGTATACATATACCACAATTTATTAATCCATTCGTGGATCGATGGGCACTTGGGCTTTTTCCATGACTTAGCAATTATGAATTGGGCTGCAATAAACATTCTGGTACAAATATCTTTGTTATGTTGTGATTTTTGGTCTTCTGGGTATATGCCCAGCAGAGGAATTACAGGATTGAATGGCAGATCTATTTTTAGATCTCTGAGTGTTCTCCATATATCTTTCCAAAAGGAATGTATTAATTTGCATTCCCACCAGCAGTGCAGAAGTGTTCCCTTTTCTCCGCATCCACGCCAACATCTCTGGTCTTGAGATTTTGTGATATAGGCTAGTCTCATTGGAGTTAGATGATATCTCAAAGTAGTTTTGATTTGCATTTCTCTGATGATTAAAGATGATGAGCATTTTTTCATATGTCTGAAGGCCGTGCGCCTGTCTTCTTCAGAGAAGTTTCTCTTCAAATCCCTTGCCCAGCCTGCAATGGGATCCCTTGTTTTTTTCTTGCTGATGCGTTTGAGTTCTCTGTGGATTCTGGTTATTAAACCTTTGTCAGAGTTATACCCTGCAAATATCTTCTCCCATTCTGAGGGCTGTCTGCTTGCTCTGCTTACTGTGTTCTTAGCTGTGCAGAAGCTTTTTAGTTTGATCAAGTCCCAGTAGTGTATTTTTGAAGCTGCTTCAATTGCCCGGGGGGTTCTCCTCATGAAATACTCACCCAGACCAATTTCTTCAAGGGTTTTCCCTGCATTCTCCTCTAGTATTTTTTTTTTTTTTTTTTTTTTTTTTTTTTTTTTTTTTTTTTTTTAATTTTTTTATTAAATCATAAGTGTATACAATGATATGATTATGGGGCATCATACACTCACTTCATAAACCATTTGACACATTTTTATCCCAGTGGTTAACATAGCCTTTCCGGCGTTATCTCAGTTACTGTGCCAAAACATTTATATTCTACATTTACCAAGTTTCGCAAATACCCCTGTAATATGCACCACAGGTGTGATCCCACCGATTCCCCTCCCTCTACCCACCCCCCCCTTTCCCACTTCCCCCTATTGTTAAGTTGTAGTTGGGTTATAGCTTTCATGTGAGAGTCCCAAATTAGTTTCATAGTAGGGCTGTATACATTGGATATTTTTTCTTCCATTCCTGGGATACTTTACTAAGAAGAATATGTTCCAGCTCCATCCATGTAAACATGAAAGAGGTAAAGTCTCCATCTTTCTTTAAGGCTGCATAGTATTCCATGGTATACATATACCACAATTTATTAATCCATTCGTGGATCGATGGGCACTTCGGCTTTTTCCATGACTTAGCAATTATGAATTGGGCTGCAATAAACATTCTGGTACAAATATCTTTGTTATGTTGTGATTTTTGGTCTTCTGGGTATATGCCCAGCAGAGGAATTACAGGATTGAATGGCAGATCTGTTTTTAGATCTCTGAGTGTTCTCCATATATCCCTCCAAAAGGAATGTATTAATTTGCATTCCCACCAGCAGTGCAGAAGTGTTCCCTTTTCTCCGCATCCACGCCAACATCTCTGGTCTTGAGATTTTGTGATATAGGCTAGTCTCATTGGAGTTAGATGATATCTCAAAGTAGTTTTGATTTGCATTTCTCTGATGATTAAAGATGATGAGCATTTTTTCATATGTCTGAAGGCCGTGCGCCTGTCTTCTTCAGAGAAGTTTCTCTTCAAATCCCTTGCCCAGCCTGCGATGGGATCCCTTGTTTTTTTCTTGCTGATGCGTTTGAGTTCTCTGTGGATTCTGGTTATTAAACCTTTGTCAGAGTTATACCCTGCAAATATTTTCTCCCATTCTGAGGGCTGTCTGCTTGCTCTGCTTACTGTGTTCTTAGCTGTGCAGAAGCTTTTTAGTTTGATCAAGTCCCAGTAGTGTATTTTTGAAGCTGCTTCAATTGCCCGGGGGGTTCTCCTCATGAAATACTCACCCAGACCAATTTCTTCAAGGGTTTTCCCTGCATTCTCCTCTAGTATTTTTATAGTTTCATGTCTTAAGTTTAAATCTTTAATCCAATGAGAGTCTATCTTAGTTAATGGTGAAAGGTGTGGGTCCAATTTCAGTCTTCTGCAGGTTGCCAGCCAGTTCACCCAGCACCATTTGTTAAATAGGGAATCTTTTCCCCACTGAATGTTTTTAATTGGCTTGTCAAAAATCAAATAGCGGTAAGTAGCTGGATTCATCTCTTGGTTCTCTATTCTATTCCAGATACCTACTTCTCTGTTTTTGTGCCAATACCATGCTGTTTTGATCACTATCGATTTGTAGTAAAGTCTGAGGTCTGGTAGTGTGATTCCTCCTGTTTTGTTTTTATTTCTGAGTAATGTCTTGGCTATTCGAGGTTTTTTCTGATTCCATATAAAACGAAGTAATGTTTTTTCAAGATCTTTAAAATATGACAGTGGAGCTTTAATAGGGAGTGCGTTGAAATTATATATTGCTTTGGGTAGTATGGACATTTTGATAATGTTGATTCTTCCTAGCCATGAGCATGGTATGTTTTTCCATTTGTTAACATTTTCAGCTATTTCTTTTCTTAGAGTTTCATAGTTCTCTTTATAGAGATCTTTCACGTCTTTTGTTAGATAAATTCCCAAATATTTCATCTTCTTTGGCACTACTGTGAATGGGATAGAGTCCTTAACTGCTTTTTCAATTTGACTGTTGTTGGTGTATATAAAGGCTACCGATTTATGAATGTTGATTTTGTAACCTGAGACGCTGCTGTATTCCTTGATCACTTCTAGGAGTTTTGTAGTAGAGTCCCTAGTGTTTTCCAGATACACAATCATATCATCTGCGAAGAGCGAGAGTTTGATCTCTTCTGACCCTATATGGATACCCTTGATCGCCTTTTCTTCCCTAATTGCGGTGGCTAAAACTTCCATTACAATGTTGAAAAGCAATGGAGACAATGGGCAGCCTTGTCTGGTTCCTGATCTGAGTGGAAATGATTCCAATTTAACTCCATTCAATATGATATTGGCTGTGGGTTTGCTGTAGATAGCCTCTATCAGTTTAAGAAAAGTCCCTTCTAGACCAATTTTCTTGAGTGTTCTGATCATGAAGGGATGCTGGATATTATCAAAAGCTTTTTCTGCATCAATTGAGAGAATCATATGGTCTTTGTTTTTTAATTTGTTTATGTGCTGAATTACATTTATAGATTTACGTATATTGAACCAGCCTTGAGACCCTGGGATAAAACCAACTTGGTCATGATGTATAATTTGTTTGATGTGTTGCTGGATTCTGTTTGTTAGGATCTTGTTGAATATTTTTGCATCTATATTCATTAGTGATATTGGTCTATAATTTTCTTTTCTTGTTGGGTCTTTTCCTGGTTTGGGGATCAGGATGATATTTGCTTCATAGAACGTGTTGGGTAGTCTTCCTTCTTTTTCTACATTTTGGAACAGGTTGAGTAATATAGGTACTAATTCCTCTTTAAAGGTTTGGTAGAATTCTGACGTGAAACCATCTGGTCCCGGGCTTTTCTTTTTAGGGAGGTTTTGTATAGTTGATGCTATTTCTGAACTTGATATGGGTCTGTTCAACATTTCCACTTGATTCTGGTTAAGTCTTGGAAGGTGGCGTGCTTCCAAGTATCGGTCTATTTCCTTCAGATTTTCATATTTCTGAGAATAAAGTTTCTTGTAATATTCATTAAGGATTTTTTGGATTTCTGATGAGTCTGTGGTTATTTTGTCTTTGTTGTTTCTGATTGATGATATTAGAGATTTTACTCTTTTTTTCCTGATTAGGTTGGCCAGAGGTTTATCTATTT
Source organism: Nycticebus coucang (assembly GCF_027406575.1). Lineage (NCBI taxonomy): Eukaryota > Metazoa > Chordata > Mammalia > Primates > Lorisidae > Nycticebus > Nycticebus coucang. The sequence goes on along the minus strand of NC_069781.1, from coordinate 146,499,372 downwards.
TATTGACCTTTTCAAAAAACCAGCTTTTTGATTTATTGATCTGTTGTATTATTCTTTTGTTTTCAATTTCATTTAATTCTGCTCTAATTTTGGTTATTTCTTTTCTTCTACTGGGTTTGGGGTTGGAATGTTCTTCCTTTTCCAGTTGTGTGAGATGTCCCATTAAGTTGTTAACTTCCTCTCTTTCCGTTCTCTTGAGGAAGGCTTGCAGTGCTATAAATTTCCCTCTTAGAACTGCCTTTGCAGTGTCCCAGAGGTTCTGATAGCTTGTGTCTTCATTGTCATTTTGTTCCAAAAAATTGGTGATTTCTTTCTTAATCTCATCTCTGACCCAGCTATCATTCAGCATAAGGTTATTTAACTTCCATGTTTTTGTATGGGTATGCAGATTCCTGTTGTTATTTAATTCAAGTTTTATTCCATGATGGTCCGAGAAGATGCATGGAATAATTTCTATTCCTTTAAATTTACTGAGGTTAGACTTGTGACCTAAAATGTGATCAATTTTGGAGTAAGTTCCGTGGGCTGATGAGAAGTATGTGTATTCAGTTTTGTTGGGATGAAATGTTCTGTAGATGTCTGCTAAATCTAAATATTGGATGGTTAGGTTTAAATCTAAGATTTCTTTGCTCAGCTTCTTTCTGGAGGATCGATCCAACACTGCCAAGGGAGTGTTGAAATCTCCAACGATTATGGAGCTGGAGGAAATCAAGTTACTCATGTCTGTTAGAGTTTCTCTTATAAATTGAGGTGCATTCTGGTTGGGTGCATAGATATTAATAATTGAGATCTCGTCATATTGAGTATTACCCTTAACAAATATGAAGTGACCATTCTTGTCCTTCCTTACTTTTGATGGTTTAAAGCCTACTGTATCTGCAAATAAAATTGCAACACCTGCTTTTTTCTGATTACCATTTGCCTGAAATATGGATGACCATCCTTTCACCCTGAGTCTGTATTTGTCTTTTAAGTTGAGATGTGACTCTTGTATGCAACAAATATCTGGCTTAAGTTTTTGTATCCAGTCAGCTAACCTATGCCTCTTTAGAGGACAGTTTAAGCCATTCACATTGATGGAGAGTAAGGATAAGTCTGGTGGAATTTTGGGTATCGAGTTTTTCAAAGGTCCAGTGGACATTTTTAATCCTTTCGCCAGTGTGGAAGTTGGAGTTTGATCCGAAGTTTCTGAGTGAGTTTACTTTTGTGGTATACGATTGGGTTGGTCATTGTGGAGGATAGGTCTGAGAACATCCTGAAGAGCTGGTTTACTTATGGCAAATTTTTTCAACATATGAATGTCATTGAAGTATTTAATTTCTCCATCATAGATGAAACTCAGTTTAGCTGGATACAAGATCCTGGGTTGAAAGTTTTTTTGCTTTAGGAGATTAAAAGTTGATGACCAGCCTCTTCTTGCTTGAAAAGTTTCAGCAGAGAGATCTGCAGTTATTCTAATATTCTTACCTTTGTACGTTATAGTTTTCTTTCGCCGGGCTGCTTTGAGAATCTTCTCTTTCATGTTAACTTTAGTGAAGCTAATTATGATATGTCTGGGAGATGGCTTATTGGGGTTGAATCGTGCTGGGGTTCTGAAGCTGTCTGCTATCTGAATTTCAGATTCTCTAGGCATGTCTGGAAAATTTTCTTTCATAATTTCATGTAGAAGGGCCTCTGTGCCCTTGGCTGCAACTTCATCAGTCTCCGAAATTCCTATAACCCTTATGTTATTTTTTTTCGAATTATCTGAGAGCTCCCTGAGTGAGTGATCCGTTTTTGCTCTCCATTTCTCTTCCTCTTTGAGAGATTGGGAGCGTTCGAAGACTTTATCTTCAATGTCAGAAATCCTTTCTTCTGCTTGCTCCATTCTGTTACTGAGGGATTCTACTGTATTTTTCATATCTTTGAGGGCTGTAAGTTCTTGTTTCAGTGTGTCTAAGTCTTTGGTAGTTTTGTCTTTAAATTCATTAAATTCTTGAGACAGTTTTTGAATTTCTCCTCGAATTCCTAATTCCATTTTATTAATCTTGTCTGCAAACCAAATTCTGAATTCGACTTCTGACATCTCAGCCAGTTGTTTATGAATGGGATCTTCAATCACATCTGCCGTATTTTTTCTTGGGGGGGTTGATCTATTCTGGTTATTCATGTTACCAGAGTTTTTCCGCTGATTCCGCCCCATGGTTTACTCCCTTTGGTTTTTCCCCTGGGGTTTTATCGAGGGCCCGTACAGTGTTGTGGCCTGAGAAACTGGGGCCCTGTCTGGTGTGGTGGAGCAAAGTGGTTCTGTCTTGTTTTCAGCTGGTTTCTGTTCGATCCTATTGCAACTTCTACTCTGGCTTGAAGTCTCAGCTGTGTGGAAAAATCAGCAATTAAGTCACCCCGCCTGCCCACCTCTGGCCCCAGTTGGAAAAGGAGAATCAAACCTTCCTGCAATCGCACACCCAGGGCACCACCTGAAAAGTCCTCAGTCTATTAGCCCAGTTCAAAAGGTCCGAATCAACTGTCTCAATCGGCACTTGTCTCAGGTGGAAGGGTTCAAGAGGTCTCTGGGAACTGGATCACAGGGGCCTGGTGACTCCTCTGACACAGCTCACCCCAGTGCAGCGTGGAGTCAGGAGGAGCCACCCCGCAAACAGAGCATTCTGGGAAGGTCGACGTCTCCTTCCCCACTTTGCCCCTCCGTCGGACCCAGTCACTGGTATCTCTGCAGATGGCTAACCCAGTTGCCTGCAGTGAACAGACACTCCAGGGGTTTGCACCTGCCTGAATCGCGAGGAAGTCTGCCAGGCCCCCGCAGACTGCCGCTATCTAGCAGGAGGAGATGGGGCCTGACATCTTTGAGTGTTTGATGCAGGTGATGGGAAGGAGGTGTTCACTCAGGCTTAGCCCCGTCCCTGATGCATGCTGCTAACAGAACAGAACAGAACAGAACAGACAACTTTGTGAGGTTCTGTCTCTGTTCCTGTCGTCGCCTACAGGAGACGGGCTGTTTTGAGTTCAAACGTCTTTGCTGCTGGAGAATTGCGTCTGAACACCTCTCTGGGTCGGCCCCGCCCTGGAGGCTTCCGGGTTTGTGAGCCGTGTCACCGGTGGCCTCCTCTGGTTGCCCAGGGAGACAGGGGGTGTGGCCTCAGAATATCCAGAAGTGAGCGTTCTGCCGTTAAAGCAAAAACGGCTGTTGATCTACCTCCAGGGAACTGCTGCTCTGGTGTGGGCACTCAGGCGACCCTTTTCTCCTCTGTCCCGCGCCCCAGAGTCAGCACTGAGCGGCCGCAGTTTGTGCTGGGTCCACACCCCTTAAGAGATCCCCCAAGAATCAGAACTCTTGGGGGATGAGCCCCCAGACCCTGATTGGGAGTGGGGCGGGGGGAAGCTAGAGTTTCATTCAGTTTCACGCAATACTACGGTCGGGGAGGGCTCCTGCACTGCACCGCAGGGAAGTGCCGCCAAGGCTTGATTTCCCCTCAGCGGAGTGCCCTCTCCTCGCTCACGTGTCCCAGAGTCAGCGCTGACCTGACGCAGCTCAGGCACTGTGCACTCCCCTTGAGTAATCACCCAAGGAGCCGAACTCCTGGGGGATAGGCCCTCAGACCCCGAGTGAGAGTAGGGGTTCTCAGCTCTCAGCGGGGAGGCCAGAGTCTGATTCAGTCTTGGGCCCCGTATGCCCGGGGAGGGTTGGTGCACTGCACCGCAGGGAAGTGCCGCGAGGCGTGACTCCCCCTCAGCCCGGTGCCCTCTCCTCACTCGGCGCGCCTCAGAGTCAATGCTGACCAGTCGCAACTCGGGGACTGTCCACTCCCCTTGAGAAATCACCCAAGAATCTGAAGTCCTGGGGGACAGGCCTCCAGACCTCAGTGGGCGGGAGGGGAGCGCCGGGGATTCAGGGTTGCCGGCAAAGGATTCCCAAAGTTTTATTCAGCCCTATGACCGGCAGGAGAACGCCACGGCACCCCAGTAGGGGAGGTAGGTCCAGTTTTTAGAAGGTCTCTCCCGTGGAGTGTAGTGGGAGGGCCTTTAATTTCTGCCCGCTTGTTCAATTGTGGGGCTCCAGAGCCGGTCTCATGGGGGAGGGGGACTCCCGTCCGCTTGGTGGTGGATTTTGTACCTTTTGTTTACGTCCTTGTGATCACAACTTGCCTCAGCGGTGTTGATGTGCGTTCTTCAGCCTTCTCTCTTGGTGAGGCTCAAGTCCACCAGGATACTTACTAAATTCCTGTCCCTTAACTCTCCTTCTGGACGGGAGCCTTTGTTGAAAGCTGGCTTCAGTCCGCCATCTTGTCTCCCCATGTCCATTCAATCCTTTAATTCCTCTACTAGGTATATACCCAGAAGACCAAAAAGCACATTATAACAAAGATATTTTTACCAGAATGTTTATTGCAACCCAATTCATAATTGCTAAGTCATGGAAAAAGCCCAAGTGCCCATGAATCCATGAATTGATTAATAAATTGTGGTATATGTACACCATGGAATATAATGCAGCCCTATTGTGGTATATGTACACCATGGAATATAATGCAGCCTTAAAGAAAGATGGAGACTTTACCTCTTTCATGTTCACATGGATGGAGCTGGAACATATTCTTCTTAGTAAAGTATCTCAAGAATGGAAGAAAAAGTATCCAATGTACTCACCCTTACTATGAAACTAATTTATGGCTTTCATATGAAAGCTATAACCCAGTTATAACCTAAGAATAGGAGGAAGGAGGAGAGGGAGGGGAGTAAGAGGGGAGGATTGTTGGAGGCAGTGTGATTGGTGGGATTACACCTGCAGTGCATCTTACAAGGGTACATGTGAAAGTTAGTAAATGTAGAATATAAATGTCTCAACACAGTAACTAAGAAAATGCCAGGAAGGCTATGTTAACCAGTGTGATGAAAATGTGTCAAACGGTCTATAAAATTAGTGTATTGTGCCCCATGATCGCATTAATGTACACAGCTATGATTTCATTAAAAAAAAAAAAGAAAATATCTAACTGTATGCTACCTACAAGAGACCCATTTTAGTTTTAAGGACATACTTAGTTTAAAACAGTGGTTTTCAACCTTCCTAATGCCGCAACCCTTCAATAAAGTTCCTCTTGTTGTGGTGAGCCCCCAACCATAAAATTATTTTCATTGCTACTTCATAACTGTAATTTTGCTACTGTTATGAATTGTAATGTAAATATCTGATATGCAGGATCTATTTAGGTGACCACTGTGAAAGGGTTGTTCAACCCTCAAAGGGGTCGTGACCCACAGGTTGAGAACCACTGGTCTAAAAGTAAAAGGTTAGAAAAAGATATTCCATGAAAATAATAACAAAACAGAGCAGGAGTGGCTATACTTATATGAGATAAAATAGATTGCAAGTCAAAAACTGAATATTAGACAATTAAATGAAATCAGAAAAACCATTCATAATCTGAATGAAAGAAACAAACGAGGTCGTTAATTAATGATAAAAGGGTCAAATGATTAAGAGGACTTAAGAATTGTAGATATATTATACACCACCCAACATCTAAGTCCCCAAGTGAATAAGGCAAATATTAAAGGACAAGGAGGAATAAATAGACTGCCATACAATAATAGTAGGGGACTTTTATATGCTACTTTAAACATGAATACATCAACAAGACAGAAAATTAATAAGAAAATGCTGGACTTGAGCTGCATTTTAGACCAAATGGACCTAACAGACATATAGCATTTTCCATCCAACAGCAGCAGAGTATACATTCTTCTCCAGTGGCCATGGGACATTTAACAGGAATTCACTATGTATTAGGCCACAAAACAAGTCTAAACACATTTTTAAAAGACTGAAATTATATCTAATATTGTTTGTACCCACATAATATGAAACTATAAATCAATAACAGGAGGAATCTTGGAAAATTTACAATTATGTGTAAACAATATGCTTCTAAACAGCCAATGTGTCAAAGAAGAAATCGAAAGGGAAATTAAATAATATCTTAATACAAATGACAATTGAAACACAACATATCAAAACCTATGGGATGCAGGAAAAGCAGTTATAAGCAAGAAGTTTATAGCAATAAATGCCTATAAGTAAAAGGAAGAAAGATTCCAAAGAAATAGCCTAACACTATGTCACAAGGAACTAGAAAACGTAAAGCTGATTAACCAACTTAGCAGAAGGAAGGAAATAATAAAGACCAAATAGAGATTAAGCAAATAAAAAAAAGAGAAAAAACATAGAAAAATTAATAAAACCAAGAGTTGGTGCTTTGAAAAAAAAATAAGCAAAGTTGACAACCCCTAGCTGTACTCAGAGAGAGAGAGAGAAAGCAAAAGAAAGAGAGAGTACCAGAAAGAGATTCATGTTCTCACTTAAACTTGAAGACTAAATATTAAAATAATTGACAGAGAGTAGAATGATAGTTACCAGAAGCTGGGAAAAGTAGCAGGGAAGAGGGTGAATAAAGTGGGGCTGGTTAATAGATGCAAAATATAGCTAGGTAATTAGATAGAATGAACAATATTTGATAGCACAACAAAGTGGCTATAATCAATAATAAGTTACAGTATACTGTAAAATAAGCAAAAGAATAGAATTGGGATATTCCCACACAAAGAAATGACAAGTGTTTGAGGCGATGAATACTCCAGTTACCCTGCTTTGATAATTAAACATTGTATACTGGTATCAAAACATCACACGTACCCTATAAATGCATACAACTATTATGCACCGATAATAATCAAGAATTTGAACAAAACTTCTCAAAAGAGAAGACTTAAATAAATAAATAAAATGAGAAATCCAGATGGACATATTATTATAAAACAGTCATCTCAGAAGTAAAAAGGATCATAAAGGACCATTATGAACAATTATATGCCAAAAAATTGTATAATTTAGAGGAAATGGGTAAATTCCTAGAAAAATGTGATCTCCCAAGATTTACAAATGACAGGAAGAAATAGAAAGCCTGAACAAAGAGATTTAAAAGTAATTAAAAATCTTCCCATAAAGAAAAAGCCAAGACCAGATGACTTCACAGCTGAATTCTACCAAATATCTAAGGAAGAATTATTACCACTACATCTTAAACTCTTCTAAAAAATAGAGCTAGAAACAAATACTTCTTAAACACACTTTATAAGGCCAGTATCACCCTGATACCTAAACCACATAAAGATACCACAAGAAAACAATAGAGAATATTGATATAAAAATGCTCAATAGAATATTAGCAAACTGAGTTCAACAAGACATCCTATAACCAAATGGGATTTTTCCCTGGTTTAACATATGCAAATCAGTCAATGGCACACATCACAGTAACAGCATGAATGATAAAACCACATGATCATCTGAACTGATGCAGAAAAATGCATATAATAAAGTTCAGCATACTTTATTGATAGAAATTCTCAACAGTTTAGGTATAGAAAGAAAGTTTCTCAACATAGCAAAGGTAGTTTGTAAAAAACACATGACTAATATCATAATCAATGGACAACTGAAAGTTTTCTCACTAAGATTCACTGCAAGGCAAGGATGCCCACTCTTGCCATTTCTGTTCAACATAGCATTGGAAATAGTAGTGAGAGCAATCAGAGAAGAGAAAAAAAAAAAAAACAGGCATCCAACCTGGGAAGTAAATAGTAAAATCTCTATTTGCAGACAGCATGATCCTTCATGTAGAAAACCCCAAAGATCTTACAAAAAAAAACCTGTTAAAACAAGTAGGTTAACTCAGTAAAGTTGCAGAACAAAAAAATCAACATATATATATATATATATATCAGTAACATTTCTATACACAAATAATAGCCTAGCTAAAAGAAAAAATCAATAAAACAATCCCATTTATGGTAGCATTGAAAAAATAAAATACTTAAAAGTAAATTTAACAAAGGAGATGGAAGATTAGAATACTGAAACCTGGGTGGCACCTGTGGCTCAGTCGGTAAAGCGCCAGCCCCATATACCGAGGGTGGCAGGTTCAAACCCGTCCCGGCTGAACTGCAAGAAAAAAATAGCTGGGTGTTGTGGCCGGCGCCTGTAGTCCCAGCTACTCGGAAGGCTGAGGCAAGAGAATCGTTTAAGCCCAGGAGTTGGAGGTTGCTGTGAGCTGTGTGATGCCATGGCACTCTACCGAGGGCCATAAAGTGGCCCTGTCTCTACAAAAAAAAAAAAAAAAATACTGAAAACTATAAAACATTGATGAAAAAGATTGAAGAAGACTCTGTCTCTACAAAAAAAATAAAAAGAATACTGAAAACTATAAAACATTGATGAAAAAGATTGAAGAAGACAGAAATAAATAGAAAGATATCCCATGTGTATGCATCAGAATAATTAATATTATTGAAATGTCCATACTACCCAAAACAATATACAGTCTTAGTGTAATCGCAATTAAAATTCTAGTGGTATTCTTCACAGAAATAGAAGAAAATAATCCTAAAATGTATAAAGAACAACAGAAAACCCTGGATACTCGAGGCAACAGAAAGAACAAAGCTGAAGGCACCACACCTCCTGATTTAAAGCTGCACACATGTTAGAGCTATAATAATCAAAACAGTGTGGCATTGGCAGGAAAAGAGAAATGCAGCCCAGTGCAACAGAATGGAGCCCAGAAATAAATCCAAACATTTCAGGTCAACTGATCTTTTTTAAATTTCAGAATATTATGGGGTGCAAATGCTTTGGTTATATGAATTGCTTCCATACACTTAGAGGCAAAGTTGTAAGTGTGGCATCACTCAGAGAGTGTGCAGTGTACCTGCGAGGTGTGAGTTTACCTATCCCCTCCTCTACTCCTGGCAGGTAGTGGGGGAGCAAGGCAACTCGGGAATGGACTGGGACGAGGCTTTGCAAGGCCTGTGTGGGCTCAGAGGTTGCCTTTCTGCTGCAAGCAGAGGGGGCCACTGTTATAAAGGTCAAAGCAGAAAGCTGTTCCTGAGGGAGGAAATAAACTTCAGCGCTGGGCCCTGGGCCAGGGTCTTTCTCCCGGTGTCCACTACTGCAGTTTCTCTGCTGACTGGGTGGGCGCCCTGCCCAGTCGTCGCTCCCGGGAGCTTCACAGCTCTGCCATCAGGTCAGCCCGTAAGTCCCTCACCGCAGAGACCACCTGTGGAACACTAGGGCGGGGGTAGGTGATTCTCCAATTGTGTACAAGACGCCACCAGAAGGGAAGCAGGCTCTGCCTGCAGGAGCCTCAACAAGCCCCCCACCCCCAAGCAGCGACTTTAGAGGTCCCAGGCTCCAGCTGCACTCCCCGAGGAGGTGGGGGAGGGGTCTGCTGAGCCCGCTGTGCCCCAGACCCAAGGCACTTGGTTGCCAACTCACTGGAGGGCCACCCTCCTGTCCAGTGTGGTGGCCCTCGGGACACGCGAGCCCACGGACCCCCTTTCCTTAGCACCCCTCCACACCCTCCCGTTGGCTCTTTCCACAGGGCCTTCCTAACCACCCAAGTCGGGGACCACAACCTCTTCCCTGCTTCTCCCCGCACCATCTCACGTCCTGGGGCACCAGGTCCAGCCCACAGTGGAAGCCCCCAGCACACAGTAGGGTCAAGGGCCCGCAGCTGGGAGGCTCTCGAGCTCCGGAGGTCCCACTCTCCAGCAGCCAGAGTGCCTCCGCCCTGGAGAGCCCGCGCTCCGAGCTTCTCCATTCCGAGTACCCTCCAGTTGCACCTGCCCACGGCTGCTGGCTGCTGACCTGGTGTTGTGCATAGAGCAGGCGAGGAGGTGTCTCGGTGAAAGACCCCTGGCCTTGTGGCTCTGGCGGCCCTCTCCTGTCCGGCTCTCCTTTTGGATGCCCAAACCCGTGGGGTTCACTGGTCGCCCCCCTGTTTTCTATTCAGCCATTGAGGGTGGTAGCACCTCCAAGGCATTTTCTGCGGGCTGGTGACCGAGGGCACCCACGTGGAGGAGGGGAACCTCTCTCCTCACCGTGGGCTGTGAGCCTCTCTGCGCTTGGTCCACACCGCAGACTTCTCCTTTTTCTCTCTCATCTTGCAGTTTTTCTCGGGAGGGTTCCCAGGCGTCTTTGTTATCTCTCCCTGAGCTATGACTGTGCTTCGTTCTGCTTAGGACCAAATTCCACATCCAGCCAGGACGTTCTCAGAAGCAGCGGCTCTCCCAACAGCCATCTTACTTCCTTCTCCAGGTCAACCCATTTTCAACAAAGACACCGAGAGGATGGGAAAGGGTAATAAATGGTGCTGGGTCATCAGCCCACGGAACTTACTCCAAAATTGATCACATTTTAGGTCACAAGTCTAACCTCAGTCAATTTAAAGGAATAGAAATTATTCCATGCATCTTCTCGGACCATCATGGAATAAAACTTGAATTGAGTAACAACAGGAATCTGCATACCCATACAAAAACATGGAAGTTAAATAACCTTATGCTGAATGATAGCTGGGTCAGAGATGAGATTAAGAAAGAAATCACCAATTTTTTGGAACAAAATGACAATGAAGACACAAGCTATCAGAACCTCTGGGACACTGCAAAGGCAGTTCTAAGAGGGAAATTTATAGCACTGCAAGCCTTCCTCAAGAGAACGGAAAGAGAGGAAGTTAACAACTTAATGGGACATCTCACACAACTGGAAAAGGAAGAACATTCCAACCCCAAACCCAGTAGAAGAAAAGAAATAACCAAAATTAGAGCAGAATTAAATGAAATTGAAAACAAAAGAATAATACAACAGATCAATAAATCAAAAAGCTGGTTTTTTGAAAAGGTCAATAAAATAGATAAACCTCTGGCCAACCTAATCAGGAAAAAAAGAGTAAAATCTCTAATATCATCAATCAGAAACAACAAAGACAAAATAACCACAGACTCATCAGAAATCCAAAAAATCCTTAATGAATATTACAAGAAACTTTATTCTCAGAAATATGAAAATCTGAAGGAAATAGACCGATACTTGGAAGCACGCCACCTTCCAAGACTTAACCAGAATCAAGTGGAAATGTTGAACAGACCCATATCAAGTTCAGAAATAGCATCAACTATACAAAACCTCCCTAAAAAGAAAAGCCCGGGACCAGATGGTTTCACGTCAGAATTCTACCAAACCTTTAAAGAGGAATTAGTACCTATATTACTCAACCTGTTCCAAAATGTAGAAAAAGAAGGAAGACTACCCAACACGTTCTATGAAGCAAATATCACCCTGATCCCCAAACCAGGAAAAGACCCAACAAGAAAAGAAAATTATAGACCAATATCACTAATGAATATAGATGCAAAAATATTCAACAAGATCCTAACAAACAGAATCCAGCAACACATCAAACAAATTATACATCATGACCAAGTTGGTTTTATCCCAGGGTCTCAAGGCTGGTTCAATATACGTAAATCTATAAATGTAATTCAGCACATAAACAAATTAAAAAACAAAGACCATATGATTCTCTCAATTGATGCAGAAAAAGCTTTTGATAATATCCAGCATCCCTTCATGATCAGAACACTCAAGAAAATTGGTCTAGAAGGGACTTTTCTTAAACTGATAGAGGCTATCTACAGCAAACCCACAGCCAATATCATATTGAATGGAGTTAAATTGGAATCATTTCCACTCAGATCAGGAACCAGACAAGGCTGCCCATTGTCTCCATTGCTTTTCAACATTGTAATGGAAGTTTTAGCCACCGCAATTAGGGAAGAAAAGGGGATCAAGGGTATCCATATAGGGTCAGAAGAGATCAAACTCTCGCTCTTCGCAGATGATATGATTGTGTATCTGGAAAACACTAGGGACTCTACTACAAAACTCCTAGAAGTGATCAAGGAATACAGCAGCGTCTCAGGTTACAAAATCAACATTCATAAATCGGTAGCCTTTATATACACCAACAACAGTCAAATTGAAAAAGCAGTTAAGGACTCTATCCCATTCACAGTAGTGCCAAAGAAGATGAAATATTTGGGAATTTACCTAACAAAAGACGTGAAAGATCTCTATAAAGAGAACTATGAAACTCTAAGAAAAGAAATAGCTGAAAATGTTAACAAATGGAAAAACATACCATGCTCATGGTTAGGAAGAATCAACATTATCAAAATGTCCATACTACCCAAAGCAATATATACTTTCAACGCACTCCCTATTAAAGCTCCACTGTCATATTTTAAAGATCTTGAAAAAACATTACTTCGTTTTATATGGAATCAGAAAAAACCTCGAATAGCCAAGACATTACTCAGAAATAAAAACAAAACAGGAGGAATCACACTACCAGACCTCAGACTTTACTACAAATCGATAGTGATCAAAACAGCATGGTATTGGCACAAAAACAGAGAAGTAGATATCTGGAATAGAATAGAGAACCAAGAGATGAATCCAGCTACTTACCGCTATTTGATTTTTGACAAGCCAATTAAAAACATTCAGTGGGGAAAAGATTCCCTATTTAACAAATGGTGCTGGGTGAACTGGCTGGCAACCTGCAGAAGACTGAAATTAGACCCACACCTTTCACCATTAACTAAGATAGACTCTCATTGGATTAAAGATTTAAACTTAAGACATGAAACTATAAAAATACTAGAGGAGAATGCAGGGAAAACCCTTGAAGAAATTGGTCTGGGTGAGTATTTCATGAGGAGAACCCCCCGGGCAATTGAAGCAGCTTCAAAAATACACTACTGGGACTTGATCAAACTAAAAAGCTTCTGCACAGCTAAGAACACAGTAAGCAGAGCAAGCAGACAGCCCTCAGAATGGGAGAAGATATTTGCAGGGTATAACTCTGACAAAGGTTTAATAACCAGAATCCACAGAGAACTCAAACGCATCAGCAAGAAAAAAACAAGGGATCCCATCGCAGGCTGGGCAAGGGACTTGAAGAGAAACTTCTCTGAAGAAGACAGGCGCACGACCTTCAGACATATGAAAAAATGCTCATCATCTTTAATCATCAGAGAAATGCAAATCAAAACTACTTTGAGATATCATCTAACTCCAATGAGACTAGCCTATATCACAAAATCTCAAGACCAGAGATGTTGGCGTGGATGCGGAGAAAAGGGAACACTTCTGCACTGCTGGTGGGAATGCAAATTAATACATTCCTTTTGGAGGGATATATGGAGAACACTCAGAGATCTAAAAATAGATCTGCCATTCAATCCTGTAATTCCTCTGCTGGGCATATACCCAGAAGACCAAAAATCACAACATAACAAAGATATTTGTACCAGAATGTTTATTGCAGCCCAATTCATAATTGCTAAGTCATGGAAAAAGCCGAAGTGCCCATCGATCCACGAATGGATTAATAAATTGTGGTATATGTATACCATGGAATACTATGCAGCCTTAAAGAAAGATGGAGACTTTACCTCTTTCATGTTTACATGGATGGAGCTGGAACATATTCTTCTTAGTAAAGTATCCCAAGAATGGAAGAAAAAATATCCAATGTACACAGCCCTACTATGAAACTAATTTGGGACTCTCACATGAAAGCTATAACCCAGCTACAACTTAACAATAGGGGGAAGTGGGAAAGGGGGGGGTGGGTAGAGGGAGGGGAATCGGTGGGATCACACCTGTGATGCATATTACAGGGGTATTTGCGAAACTTGGTAAATGTAGAATATAAATGTTTTGGCACAGTAACTGAGATAACGCCGGAAAGGCTATGTTAACCACTGGGATAAAAATGTGTCAAATGGTTTATGAAGTGAGTGTATGATGCCCCATAATCATATCATTGTATACACTTATGATTTAATAAAAAAATTAAAAAATAAAAAAAAATAAAAAAAAAAATAAATGGTGCTGGGAAAATTGGATTTCCACTCACAAAAATAAGATTTATGCCACACACAAGCAACTCAAAGTGGATGAAAGGGCTAAATGTACGACCTGAAACCATAAAACTCCTGGAAGAGCAAAAGAAAAGCGCCTTGACGTCGGTCTTGGCAGTGATTTTTGGGATATCCCTCAGTCTACAAAAGCAAACAAATGTCCCTCCACTGAACTAAAAAGCTTCTGCACAGTGGCAGAAACGGACAAAAAGGAAAGGCAAACCACAAACTTGAAAAAAATACTTGCAAATCGCATATCTGATAAGGGGTTCAGATTGAAAATTTATTGAGCACTCTTAGGAATCAATAGCAAAAAAAAAACAAATAGTCCAATTTTTAAAAGGAAAAAGGTTTGGTAGGTACAAGGAGCACTGGGTCAGTGACACAGGCACTGACAGGATGTCTCAGTGTGTACCCTGTGGATGTATGTAAATAAAATAAACGTTGTGGGGCGGCGCCTATGGCTCAGTCGGTGGGGCGCTGGCCCCATATACCGAGGGTGGCGGGTTCAAACCCGGCCCTGGCCAAACTGCAACCAAAAAGTAGCCGGGCGTTGTGGCGGGCACCTGTAGTCCCAGCTACTCGGGAGGCTGAGGCAAGAGAATCGCTTAAGCCCAAGAGTTGGAGGTTGCTGTGAGCTGTGTGAGGCCATGGCACTCTACCGAGGGCCATAAAGTGAGACTCTGTCTCTACAAAAAAATAAATAAATAAATAAATAAACGTTGTGTACCCTGTGGATGTATGTAAATAAAATAAAAAGAGAAAAGGAAAATTAAAATGGGCAAAGGACGTGAAATACACACATTTGTGCCAAGAAGAGATAAAAATGACCAAAGGGTGCATGGAAAGGTTCTCGACATCACTAATCATCAAATGCAAATGAAAACCACTATGGGGCATCATCTCACACGCTTTAGGATGGTCACCTCAGAAAGACGAGGAACAGCAAAGGGACATCATCTCACATGCTTTAGGATGACCACCTCAGAAAGACAAGGGACGACAAAGGGACGTCATCTCACACGCTTTAGGATGGCCACCTCAGAAAGACAAGGGACAGCAAAGGGACGTCATCTCACATGCTTTAGGATGGCCACCTCAGAAAGACAAGGGATGACAAAGGGACGTCATCTCACACGCTTTAGGATGGCCACCTCAGACAAGGGATGACAAAGGGACGTCATCTCACATGCTTTAGGATGGCCACCCTCAGAAAGACAAGGGATGACAAAGGGATGTCATCTCACACGCTTTAGGATGGCCACCTCAGAAAGACAAGGGATGACAAAGGGACGTCATCTCACAAGCTTCAGGATGGCCACCCTCAAAAAGACAAGGGACGACAAAGGGATGTCGTCTCGCACACTTTTGAATGGCCACCCTCAGAAAGACAAGGGATGACAAAGGGATGTCATGTCACACGCTTTAGGATGGCCACCTCAGAAAGACAAGGGACAACAAAAGTTGGTGAGAAACCTGGTGTACTATTGGCAGGATATATAGATTGGTGCAACCGTTATGGAAAACAGTTTGGAGGTTCCTAAAGAATTCAACATAAAAGGACCCATCAGTCTCTCTTCTGAGTATAACCAAAGGAGGTAAGATCACCACCTGGTTAAGACGTCAGTCAGCCTGGCCGCATTCACTGCGGTATTCTTCACAATAGCCAAGGCATGGAAGCGGCCTGAGTGTCGTCAGTGGGTGAATTAACAGGACACGTGAGAGGTACATAGATACGCAGCATATGTGCCTGTACATGGCCTGGAGTGTTTCTGAGCTTTACAAAAGGAGGTCCTGCCATTCGCTCAACATGAATAGACCCAAAGGACATTATAAAAAGTGAAATACAGATGCCAGGGCACTCTACTGAGGGTGACAAAGTGAGACTCTGTCTCTAAAAAAAAAAAAGAAAAAAAATGAAATACGCCAGACACAGAAAGAAAAATATTGCATTATCTCACTTATACGTGCAATCTTAAGAAAAGGTCAAATTTTCAAAGATAAGAATAAAACTGCAGTTACAAGGAGCAGGGACAGGGAAGAAAAATAGGGAGATGTGTGTCAAAAGACACCAAGTAGCAGATATGTAGAATGAACAAGTGCAGAAATTAATGCACAGCATGAGGACTGTGATTAATAAAATCATATTTGGAAAAAATAAAAGGGTATTGTAGCTGGAAAAAACAGCATATGTATTATATTACGTATCTTCTATCTATCTATGTGAAGGGATATTTATCAAAATGTTGTTAGTAGTTCTCTATGAATTTGGAACCATCAAGTATTTTCATTTTATTCTTTGTTTATCTCTTTTTAAAAATTCCCACAATTAACTTTGTTTGCATATATAAAAATATTTGTTTCAAGAGATATCCATGGAGATGAGAGAAATTCCAAAAAGAGTAGTGCTTTTTGGATTTGAACCAAGGATTTTTAATCCGTAAATTGGGGGAGGGATTACCTTCCCTACACAGTCTACAATACTCCCAGGGAAGAAAGCATAAGATATGTGTGTAAAGAGTTTGAAATCCATAAATCTCCCTGTAGCTTTTAAGAAGTGGAAGACCATGAAAGTGTTATTTCCCCTCAGTTGCTTACCGAAAGAAAAATTGCTTCAGTACCATGACAGCAAAGCCACCTAGTAGTTTTGGAAAACTTGTCCCATCAAAGGCAAGTGAGAGGAACAAAGTTTTAAACCAGCTTTTAAGAAATGTGCCGATCAAGGCAAGAACGTGTTTCATTAAAGTGACTGCAGAGTTAGCAATCGTTTAGTTACTAAAATACTCCTCCCTGCAGATATCTGCCCCCCCCCCACACCCTCTGGTGAGAGTAGCTGACAGCTGTGCTATTCTGCTGCTGCGCACTCCTCTCCACTCACACGGCTTGCCGGAAGCATCACAGTCACAGAGAACAGGATGCACACAAGGAACACGTCCTCTCAACAGCAGCACAACCACCCTTCCTGCCTTCCTAAACTTCAACTCTTCTTCAAATTGAGTGCATTGCTTCACGTGTACATGACACAGTAAAGGCCTCTAGAGTGCAAGGCAGCCACTGGAATTGTACAGCCTAGCCCGCCAAGCCCCCCACCCAAGCACCTTGCAGGGAAAAGACACACCCACGTCACCACTCCAGGTCAGCAAGGGGTGAGAGAGGGCCAGGTTATTTAGAGAGGGAGAGAGGGGACGAGCTGCCTCCAGAGATGTTCTCTGACCTTCAAAGCCCCCTCTCTTCCATTCTACTTCTACCAAGACCTGAATTTTACCTTTGAAGACATTCATTCATTTTACAGTAGTTAATGAAGAGGATGGTGCCAGGCACTACTCTAGGGATGCAGGATATAGGCAGTGAACAAGGCTGATGAGGTTTTTGCAATCAAAGGGTTGACATCCTAATGGAGGAGACAGACAGATAAAAAAAGATAATGATAGTTGCTATAAAGAAATTAGAAGAAGACCATGGGAGAAAGTGACAGGTGTGGGGGGAGGGGAGGCAACTTTGGATTGGGTGATAAAGGAAAGCTTATCTAAAGAGACCTGAAAGTAAGAAGAGAGACCAGGAAAATATCTGAGGGAAAAATTTTCCAGTGGGAGGGAATGGTAAGTTATAGAAGGTCTGAGTTCTTCTATGGATGAGCTCGGCATGTTCAGGGAACCAAAGAGTTTAGAATCAAGGCAAAAATGAATGAGACAGCCCCAGGAAGTGAGCAGAGGCCAGGTCATGTTGGGCTTTGTAAGCCATGACACAGAATTTGAATTGTGTTCTGTGTGCAGTGGGGAAGCCAATTGGGGGATCTGAAGAAAGGAAGTGGCATGATTTTATGTATGTTTCCACACTGAGAGTGTTGAGTAAACATATTTCAGTAACTTTACAGTTGACTTTTCCAGGTTTGCATTTTAAAATGCAAATATCCTCAAGGGAAGTAGCATCTTAACCAGAATCTATTGATCACACCCTCTTTTCCCATTCCCATTCCTGTCAGGGTGAAAGCACTGGCTGTCTGGGTAGGAGCTCTGAGTGCAGGGAAAATACAGCAAGAGCACACACCTGGGACCAAATGAAATCAACAAAGGCACATCTTAAAAACAGACCCTCCAGCAGGGTGAGAAGAGACTGTAAGCTTTGGAACAGTGCTATATTGAAAATATGGCTACTAACAGTGTGACCTTGGGTAAATTCCATTCCTAGAAAATTGGTTACAAAGGCATACTGATTAAGCATTACTTGGACATTTATGGAAATTCATCTCAGTTATCCCTGTGAATTCCTAGATTCGCTCCACACTATAGAAGCATGATAGGATTTGATCGATATCACCACTGAGTGTTTACAATATGCCCAGAACTATGCCAGGTGCAAGAGTTTCAAAGATGAATCAGACAGCAATAATATCCACATTCTTTTATACACAGTATTTTTCTCAGAAGGTGATGAAATTTTGGAAACAGATTTTGGCAAAGAAATCTTCTGAAGCTAAAAATAATAGGCAGGATGGATGTCCCACCCCACCTCAGTTTTCAAGTATTTTTAAATGTCTGTGTGACTCTCCACAAGTATAATAAGTTTATATTCTACTTTTTGCAATATCTCCTTTTTCTGAATTAATTAGCAAGATGAATTGGAGTCCTCATATAATTCTTAGATCTGGCAGGATGGCAGTAGTTCCTCGGTGTAAATTGTTTACTACTGATGTGAATGCCTGTGCATTTGATTAATGTGTGGTGGGCTGTTCAGCTGCTCTGGGGGAGAAGAGAAAGGAGCATTTCTCCTAATAATCAGTTTTATCCATGATTACAATGTCTACCTGCCAAATGAATTCACAAATATTATGAAAAAACAAGTCTACAAAACAATCAATTGAGGAACATGGAGAAATCTTTCACAAAAATGAACAGGAATGTGGGTGAAGAGGCAGAAATTGCAGAGACTACCAGAAAGAGAGGACCCCCCCGGCCCCCAGGGTCTAAATGAGGACCAAGCCCTGGGAAGGATGGAGACAAAGGGGCTGAAATTAATTATAAAGAGAAAAGGAACGGAGGAGGGAAGCCCTTGCCTTCTAATCACTTTCCCTCCCACAGATCCTGTCTCTCTTCCAAGGCAACACCACAGCCATGGACATCCGCATAGCAAGGAAAGCAGTTTGTTGGGAGGAACCATTCAGAGGCAAACCCTATGCTGTTCAGCTGTCCGAACATCTAAGCCTTTGCTGTTCCAAACAATCAGTTTTCCGTCTCAAACACACTTTGGTCACCTCTTCCAAACCACAGTCTTTCACAGATCTGAAATAAACAGACTTTCATCCCTCTAACTCAACTAACTAGGAATAAAAATACTTCTGGTCATAGTTATCTTTCTTTTAAAAGATGGAAGATTCCTTAGAAGTTTTGAAAGTTTAAGTTTTCCTTTAAAAGTCAGGTATGAGAGGGGAGAACCAAAATGTCAAAGTTTTCTGTACCCTCTTAGTTCACTGTCAAATGTATAATTGAAATATAGTTCAATTATATATTTGAATATATATAATTCAAATTATATATTTTGTATAATGAAATATAATTCAAATGAGTAAATAAATGATATCTTAGCAATAATTATCAAAAAAAATTTTTTTGTGATCACTTAAGTTTTTTTTTTTTAATTATTGGGCATCACTGAGGATATAATGAGCCAGGTTACACTGCTTGTGTTTGCTGGGTGAAGTCCCTCTATTAATAGTGTCCTGCCCCCAAGAGGTGTGTCACACACCGTGACCCCACACCCCCTCCCTCCCTCCTTCTCTCCACTCCTCCAATACCCCCTCCACCATGTACTAGCATCAATTGCCCTCGTATCAGAATTGAGTACATTGGATTCTTGCTAGTCCATTCTTGTGATGCTTTACTAAGAAGAATGTATTTCAACTCCATCCAAAGATGTAAAGTCACCTTCCTTTTTAGTAGCTGTATAGTATTCCATGATGTACATATACTGCAGCTTCTTAATCCATTCCTGGATTGGTGGCTATTTAGGTTGTTTCCACAACCTGGCAATTGTACATTGAGCTGCAATAAACAGTTTAGGGCAAATGTCCTTGTGATAAAAGGGTTTTTTTTCCTTCTGGGTAGGTGCCCAATAATGGGACTGCAGGATCAAATGGGAGGTCTAGCTTGAGTTCTTTGAGGGTTCCCGATACTTCCTTCCAGAAAGGTTGTATTAGTTTGCAGTCCCACCAGCAGTGTAAAAGTGTTCCCTTCTCTCTGCAACCACACCAGAGTCTGCAGCTTTGCGTCATTGTGATGTGGGCCATTCTCACTGGGTTTGGATATCTCAGAGTGGTTTCAATTTGTATTTCTCTGATAATCAGGGATAATGAGCATTTTTTCATATACTTGTTACCCATTCATCTGTCTTCTTTAGAGAAGGTTCTATTCATCTCACTTGCCCGTTGATATAAGAGACTGTTGGATTTTTTTGTTGTTGTTGCTTAATTTTAGTTCTCTGTAGATTATAGTTATCAAGCTTTTGTCTGATTGCAAATATCTTTTGCCATTCTGAAGGTTATCTATTTGCTTTGGTTGTTGTTTCCTTAGCTGTATAAAAGTTTTTCAGTTTAATTACGTACCATTTCTTTATTTTTGTTGTTGTTGCAATTGCCACTGGAGTCTTCTTCATAAAGTCTTTCCCAAGACTGGTATATTCAAGTGTTTTCCCTACACTTTCTTTGAGGATTTTTATTGTTTCATGCCTTAGATTTAGATATTTTATCCATCTTGAATCAATTTTAGTGAGTGGAGAAAGTTGTGGGTCCAGTTTCAGTCTTTTGTGATTATCCAGTTCTCCCAGCACCATTTATTGAATAGGGAACCTTTTCCCCAGTGAATGTTCTTGTTTGGTTTATCAAAGATCAGGTGGCTGTAAAACTTTAGTTTCATTTCATGGTTTTCTATGTGATTTCAAATATCTATGTCTCTATTTTGTGCCAATACCATGCTGTTTTGATCACAATGGCTTTGTAGTACAGCCTAAAGTCTGGAAGGCTAATGACCCTGGACTGTTTTTTTATTGCTAAGAATTCCCTTGCTATATGGGGTATTTTTTGGTTTCATACAAAATGAAGCATTATTTTTTCCAAATCTTGAAAATATGATGTTGGTTTTTTAATGGGGATTATATTGAATCTGTAGATTGCTTTGGGAAGTATAGACATTTTAACAACGTTGATTATTCCCAGCCATGAGCATGGTATGTTCTTCTATTTATTAACATCTCCTGCTATTTCTTTTCTTGGGGTTTTGTAGTTTTCTTTATAGAGGTCCTTCACCTCTTTTGTTAGGTATATTCCTAGGTATTTCATTTTCTTTGGAGCTACTGAGAAGTGAATTGTGTGTAGTCATTAAGCCTTAAATGGAGAGATGGGATCATTAGGCACTGACCCTAAACAAAATTCCCAAATGACAAAAAGATCTTCAAAAATCTCAAGAGTCGATCTTGGTAGTTGAGAACAGTAAGTAAGCATGAAATGAAAAAGATTGAGAAAGAAATATTTGTCTTGTGCCTTTGGGAAAAAGACTCTGACATGGAGGTTTGCAGGCCAGTGTTTATTAAAGTGTGATTTAGGAATCAGCACCCATTTGGGAAAGAAGGAAGTGGACGGGGTAAGGAGAAAAATCAGAACTTTACTGCAGGCACCAAAAGGCCTCAACTGACCCCTTGTGGAGCTCCATTCAGGTGGCCCTTTAGTCATCCAGCCTGAAGGGAAGCAGGCTGGACCTCACACTCCCTCTCTGAGTGGTCACTGACCTGACGAAGGGGCACGAACTTGGATGAGATGGTTTTCTTTGGCTGAGGGCAATTCCTACAAAGCAACTCACTTAAGAACCATTGGTTGCCATGCTCCCCACAGCTGAGGGAATAGAAGCTTCAAGCCTAAAGCAAATATGTGTGGCAAGCCACGCCACTTATGTCACTGAAAGCCAGCCATGCAGCCAGTTGGTCCAGGCTGGGACTGTGCCCTCACAGAATGCCTACCAACCTTTGACATTTCCATCCTGCCATCTGCCATTGGCTTAGATTCTCTATTCTAACAATGTTCTCTGACCCCTGACTCTAGCTGATATCCAAAGTGACTCTTTTATGTTCACTTCTGACAGCATTACCTCAAGTGCCCTTTGTGGAGGTAAGGCCTCCTGATCCACTGTATACTGGTTCCCTGGTTCTCATCCCTCTGCTTCTCCTCTCTGCTCTAATTGGTAGCACTCACAGGGCTCCTGATGTTCTGGGCACTGCACTCAGCCTGGAACTTGCAAAGATAAATAAGACATCAGTCTTGTCCTTAAATGTTGGGAGGTCTAATGCAGCCAACACAAACCCTTACCCCTCCCCGTCCTCCTTCTCTCCTATGACAAAGACACAAAGATGTGGCTCACCCACTCCTTGAGAAGTTGACACACCAAAACACCTTAACTTTCCAGGCCAGCTGTGGAATTTGCCCACTGCCCTACAGTCCCACTTAAAAGGGGTCTTTAACTTAACCCTGGGCACAGATGCGACCTTTGCCCTGCCCAGGTGGGTCACCCTCCCCTTTCAATAAACCTACCTGAACATCTCCACTGTGGCGTCCTCTCTGGGTGCCATCATTTACACCTTTCATTAAGGAACTCACAGTCTCTTAGAGGAAATAACGGAGACAAATTTCAAAACAATACAGTAAGAACAAAGTGTTTGAAGAAATTTTTTGAGAAACTAAATGAGCAATCTCTGCATGGGGAACATCAGAGAAAGCTCTCTTCCAGAAAAGATTGTCACTCTGCACTTTGAAAGGTGAGTTAAGAGCTGCCAGGTGGGGAAATGGAGGGCGACATGCAGCGTGTGCAGGGGGTTAGGGCTGGAGGCCTTTAGGTTGGGGTTAGGGAGCCAGGAAGTGTGGCATGGCCTAGGGCGTGGACCTGTTAGGCTGATAAATTTGGATTTTATTCTGTAAGGAATGGGAAACTAACCTAATGGAGGTTTTCAAGTAAACCCTGACAGACTCAAGTTTGTTTCTTATCAAAATATTTAGTAGAATTATGGAAAAAGACCAGAAATGAAGAGGAACTTCCAGAATGGAGATCAGAGACACAAAACATTTTTGTTATTAAATATTCCAAATGTAGAGAATGTAATGAACACTGGTTCACACTACACAGATTCAATAAATCTTAACCTTTGAGAATATTTGCTTCAGCTCTTCTTTTAAAATGAGAAACAAAAGCTCATAGACACTGTTGAAGCCCCTCGTGCATCTGTTTTTCTCTACTCCTTAATACCTCCCTTTCCCTCTCAGACAGGATAGGGATAGGAGACAGGATAGGAGACAGGGGATACATGCAGCCTATGATGGAAGGTTCTGGAAACAATCCAGGTGTGAGAAAATAAGGGGCAGTTGAAGGCAATGTCAATTAGAAACAAAATGAGAGAACAGATTCCAGGGACTTTCTGAATTGTAACTGACAAGGTTTGAGGGGAATAGACTAAGTGAAGGAAAAGAGAAAGAAAAGAGTAAGTTTGGGGCAACTCCCAGGCTTTTTGCTTGGATTGCAATTCAGTTACTGAGGCCAGGAAGGAAAGATCAAAATGGGTGTGGCAAAGGAAACTTGGGGGAAACAATGGAGAGTCTGATCTGAGCATTTTGGAGCTCTGTGAAGGAAGGGGGTGTCACACACGGACGGGTTCTGAGCCTTGTCACCCACAAACTCTGGCCTTGTTTTTGATTTCTGTCCTTATTGGAAACTACACAGAACGTAGCTTCTAAAGGAACTGATTGCCGGTACTGGAACTGTGGAGATACAGGGAAAAGAGCATTTGGTATCCAGGATTTGAACAGACCAAAGATGTATGGGAATTCCTCCTCCCAATTCTCACTCTCACCAGCATTGTCTATTATCATTTTGACAAACATTTGCTAATCTGATAGGCAAAGATGCTCCTCTTACTGTTGTTTAAATCTGCATGTCTCTGATTATACTGGAAGCTGAACATTTTTCCATATGCTTGTTTACTGCTTTGCATTTCTTATTTTGTGAATCATCTGTTCATGTCCTTTGCCCATTCATCTAGTGTGGTTTAAATGTTTCCATAACCAGTTTTAGGAGTCCTTTATCTAACAAAGCTATTAACCCAATGTCATGTGGCTGCAAATATTTTTCCTCAATGTGTTTGCCTTTTTATTGGAGTTTCATTTTTGTTTTACACACATTTTTCATCTTTCTTTCTTTTCTTTCCTTCTTCCTTTCTTTCTTTTTCTTTTATTTGTCCTTTTGCTTAAAATCTTCTCCACATTCAGCTCCTGAACATGGCATGCAGGCTCTTCAGAGTCTGATGCCTTCAGCCTCTCCTCTGTCAACCTCTCACACCTCTAGGACTTAGCACATTTGCCCTCCTGTCTTCGTCTACCAAAATAACTTCCAGTCCATCAGGACACACCTCGAGCCTCATGTCTCAGCCATCAGGATGGAGGGGCTCAGTGGGTAGGCTCTGGGCAAGAGGCTCTCGTTTACTAGCTGCTTTTGCTGATTGGCCTTAACTATCTTAGCCTCCATTTCCTCATCTGTTAAATGGAATAAAAGTGATTTCCCAAAATGTGAAACCACAAGAATTACCACACAACCCAGAAATTCCACTCTTCGAACTGAAAACTTACTGCTAAAGCGTTCAACGTTTGTGCCCAAATCATATATTGAAAATCATATGTTGAAACCCAACCCTAAGGTGGGCCCTTTGGGAGGTGATTAAGTCATTATTGGGACCAGTGCCCTTTCAAGAGATCCCAGGGTGCCTAGCTAGCCCCGTCCATCCTTCCACCATGGGAGGACACAGCAAAAAGGCAAAAAGGTGCCACCTGAGAGCCAGGAGATGTGCCCTCCTCAGGCACTGAACAGGCCAGCACCTTACCTTGGATAGCTAACCTCCAGAACTATGAGAAATAAGCTCCTGTTGTGTAAGTCACCCATTGTTACTGATATTTCAGTACTCTTTCTTGAGGCTGCATCAGAAAAAACATGAAGAAGTGGTTTTTGAGAAGAAGGGAAGGGAAATTACTTTGCCAGCAAAGGAGGAAAAAACAGGAGACTGTTAATCTCAAAATACTTGTTGTTCCTGGACATAAGCAGAAACGTTGAGCTTTTAAAGGTTCTGGTCTCATAATCCCATGTTGGTCCACGACAGTCTTGTGGCCTATGCCTGAATCTATCCCATCTTCAGCTAAGAGGCTCTGGTGACCTCCACCTGGATTCATCCCATCTCTAGCTAAAGGCTCTGGTGACCTCCACCTGGATTCATCCCGTCTCTAGCTAAGAGGCTCTGGTGATCTCCACCCAGACTCATCCCATCTTCAGCTAAATCAGGCTGGTGGCTTCCACCTGGATTCATCCCATCTTCAGCTAAGATGGTCACACATCTCTGCCTGTCTTCTCTTTAGCTAAGAAGACCTTGTGAGCTCTGCCCAGATGGTTCCCTGGGGCACAAAGGAGGAGAGAGTTTCCCTGCCCCTGCTGACCACTGGCCTGAGGCAGGAATGCAGGTTTCAGTTCCCCAAAAGGTGGGGAGACAGAAAAATTTTTTGCCATTTTTTTTTTTTTAGGCCATTCCCGCTGCAACATCAGTGTGTGGTATTTTGTTAACAGTAGCCAGGTAGACTCACACAATCACCAGGAGGATGTTGGATGCCTGCTCAGAATTGCCTCACCCACAAGAAAGAAGCCCCAAGTGATGGATGGGCAAAAGTGAGTGGTGAAGGCGCAGCAGCCGTCTCCTTTCTTTCCTCTGCCTCTTGTCTTT
Source organism: Nycticebus coucang (assembly GCF_027406575.1). NCBI lineage: Eukaryota > Metazoa > Chordata > Mammalia > Primates > Lorisidae > Nycticebus > Nycticebus coucang. The sequence continues at coordinate 146,473,758 of NC_069781.1, read as the reverse complement.
CTTTGCTCACACCTGCTCTAGCTTTAGAAACATTTCTCAGGTATTGTTTAAATAAGCAGGAGAGCAGGTTCTATGAAGAGCCAGAAGGGAGTAAAATGGGCATGGGGAATACCTGAAGGCCAAAACCAATGTCCTGGTTTGTAATGCAGAGCAGCCTCTTCCCTCGCTCACCCCCAGGGTGACCTTTTCCTGTAAATTAATCCCTTGAATGGTTTAAGATACATTCTTAGTGTATCTTAATCCATAATTAATGGATTATTTTCTATTGCAAATGCTCCTACTGTCTTTGTTATGCCTGAAATTATTTTATTTTTAGTTAACACATTTAAAAAACTAGAATTAAATGCTAATCTTGCAGAGCTCATCTGACTCTGTAAAACTTAACTGCATAAAAATTTCAATGTGTTATTTATATCCAGATATGCTGCAGCTGAATTGCACATGGAAATGTACAGAATTCCAAGTTCCTTAACTGAATTTTTTTTTTAAATCTCTCTTCATCACTTTTCCTCATCTTTTACTGAACAGCCCACTAACACCTAGGAAGGAGAGCCAAGTCTTGCTCCCCGTCTTGCCCCAGCCATGGGGCCTTTGACAGTCATACGATCTCAACAAGGAAGTGAAGGCAGATGATGAGTTTTGCTCCCTGGAACTCTGAGTTCTAAGATTCCAGGAGTTTACTTGGGGGTAGTAGAAGGCTCCAGTAGGAAGGGGCCTGGGTGCTCCCTCCCCACCCCCAGGGCAGTAACCCTACAGGCCCTGGGAGTTCTAGAGCTAGAAGCAGTTTCCTTTCCAGAGCAGGAAGATGAGAGTGAGTTGGGCTTGTGAGTAGGCTGTACCTCTGGGGAGATGCCTCACTCTGCTGTCAGGGACTCAGGAAACATCCCCAGGAGGGGGTGAGTTGCAGGAGTAATCAGTGTGAAACTCTTCTTAAGAACAAAGCCAAGAGCCTCAGCCCCTCAGGGTCTTAGGGGAGGGAACTGTGCCCACAGAAAGTAGAGAGGCTAGACACCAGGTGTAGGGGAGACCCCTAGGGTCATGGCACCCCACACCAATGGGCAGGGCACTCCAAATGAGCTGGGCCCGCAGAGGGGGACGCTCAGCACCAGACAGGGAAGTGATTCCCAAGTGAAGGGTGAAGACCCAGGCACATCCCCCAAGGATCAGGCTGTGGGTGGGAGAGGGCTGGACAGAGACCTCCCTAAATCTCAAAGATTATGGGTAAGGAGTGAGTGGAAAGACCCCATAACTGCAAACACTATTAAACATGACAGTAATATGACAGCTCCGCTGTTAAAGGCTTAAACTACTCATGTGACGCCATGCAGGCATCCCCACGCAGTTACTGCACTTAATCTTCCCTGATTCCCAAGGTGTGGATAGTGCCCTGTGTTCTGGAGGGGACCGGGAGGCCCGCAGGTAGTCAGCCAAGACATCCCGGCCAGGTGGTTCCTGCGGGATCTGAAAGAACTTGAGTTTCACCCTTTCAGAAGGGACGCGAGTATCTCATCCTTGTTGCCCCTCCTGCCTGAGCTTTCCCAATAACCGAGCGTGGGTATCGGTCCTGGGAGACAGCAGGTGTGGCGACGCTGCTGCCACTTGGAAGCGGCAGAAAACGCGATGGGAGTTTGGGTCGGATCAGTCCCGGGTGGCCCCTCTGCGCGCGGCCTGACCCGCAGGGCACCGGCTGCCCCACCCTGGGCCCCGGGTCTCGGTGCGGCTGGACTGGAGCGGGCCGCCCCTGTGGCCGCAAACCCTGGGGAGGGAAAACTGCCCAGGGGACCCCGGTGCTGCCGGCGGGGAGCGGGTCCGGGCCGGCCACGGTGGGAACGCGCGAGCCCGAGCCCGGGGGTCCTGGGCCGGACAAGCCTGTGCCCCCCGCCCTCCTCTGCCAAGGACCCCCGGCTCCCGCCAGGTCCCCCGCGCCTCCAGGACGCAGGTGACCAGCCGCCACCCCGCCAGGGCACACGGGGCTGGCGGGTGGAAGCCAGGACCCAGAGACCAGTCCAGGGAAGCTGCCCGCAGGTCAGCAGGGGCCCAAGGAGGGTTCACCAAGGCGGGATGAATAAACCTGCTCAAGGGACAGGCGTGAAAAGAAGACACCAAATCACCGTTAGAGAGACCCTCGCGAGGAGAGCGAGTCCCCGGGAGCTGTCGCGGTTCCCCAAGCTCATTACGGTTCCGTGTTCACTTCCGTTCTACCTCCTTTTTTACCTTAATTTTTTTTCTCTCTCTCCAAGGCTGTTGGATTTAGACTGGGGAGGAGAGTGGCAGCAGTCAGAGACTGAACGTGACCGGCGGTGGGTGGGGACGGAGGCCGCGGGAGGACAGAGAGCCGCCAGGGTTGGGGACCTGGCCCGCCACCTCCCCTCCCAGCCCCCAGGCTCCCTCCAGGCAGAGGCGATGCGGGGACAGGTGGGCAAACCCCCCAGGCTGTCCTCTGCTCGTCCCCGTGGGCTCCTTGTGCAGGAAGAGCCCGCATGCCTTCCAGTGGCAGCGCTGTCCCATCAAACCACAGAACATTTGTGCCTGTTTCCAATCTGCCAAAAACCGGAATAATACCAGCTCCCTTGCTTGAGTTGTATTTATGTATTCTTTTCTATTATTATTGAGAAATAAGATGTACAAAGAGAAAAGTGGATGAAACAAGGTCCCAGGGATGTTTCAGGAGAAAATGAAATAATGCCAGAGAAGGGACCTTGGGGTCAAAGGCGCTGAATCCACCTGACTAGTCCCAGAGTTGCAGCCAGAGGTTTTCACACCTTCAGAGGGAGGGTCTAGGTTGAGCATCTGTGTCCCTTTTGGGCCCTCTTAAGGGACTTATGTGGCTTTTAAGGTGGGCAACAGTGGAGGCCCAGAGCTAAGCTCTAGTACTGACCTGATCAAGTGGCATTTGGGGCAGTCAGGAGTGGATGGGAGGTTGGGGGGGGGGGCCAGCAGTGACAGGAGTGACGCTTTCGGCTTTCCAGCCTCACTTGCTGCTCTGCAGAGCTGGGTTAAGGGTGGTGTAGGGGAGATTCTGTGGGAGTTGGGGAACATGTTGCCCTCTCCTCCTCAGGGACAGGATGGAGGGCCTGAGGCACTCACCCAAATGCCCAGCAACTCCCAGTACCTCAGATAGGAGCTTCCTTGACAGAGTCAGGTTGACATGACCCACTGCCTCCAAACTGTGTGACCTGCGTATGTCACCTTACCTCTGTGAGCCCCAGGAATGACAGGATTGTGGCAGTTATGCAGCACCTGGTGACCAGGCTCACTGCATCCCTGGCTCTGTGGCACACATTCTCTACCCTCCCTCAGGGGTGGCTCTCATGGAAACTAGCTCACCACCCTTCCCCAGGGAGGAAACTGCCCAAAGCCCACCTTCCCCCATGTCACAGAGGTGATTTATATATATATATATTTTTTTTTTTGTAGAGACAGAGTCTCACTTTATGGCCCTGGGTAGAGTGCCATGGCATCACACAGCTCACAGCAACCTCCAACTCCTGGGCCTGAGCGATTCTCTTGCCTCAGCCTCCAGAGTAGCTGGGACTACAGGTGCCCGCCACAACGCCCAGCTATTTTTTGGTTACAGTTCAGCCGGGGCCGGGCTTGAACCCACCACCCTCGGCATATGGGGTCAGCACCTTACCAACTGAGCCACAGGCGCCACCCACACAGAGGTGATTTTTAATAGAAATCTTCATGGTTCGTAAGGTGAGTAGCCACGTGCTGAGCAACGTCCCTTGACCCCAGCCTCCTGGAAGAACCCCTTTCCCTCCTGACACTGAACATGGTGGGGAAGAGGCTTGTCCCTTGGGAAATGTCTTTTTTTTTTTTTTTTTAATGAAAATAGGAAACAGCTCAGTAGTGGTGCCTGCATCCAATATTTATCCAGGATCTGATAGAAGTAAATCTCTTTCCAGGTCTCTGGAAAAAAATTTGTCAAGGATTTTAAGTCTGGCCCAGATAATCAACTTGACTACCCTTGATCCTGCTCTGTCTGGCTGGGTCAGCACAAGGCCTTGGGCATGACAACTCCAAGTAGCTGAATGGGTCCACCCCAAAGAAGTAGAGGATGGCAAAGAACCTCCCAACCCCAGCCTGCTAATCATTTAGATCTGCTTTTCAACCTTTTTTATTTCATGGCACACTTGAACCTATAGTTAACTACTACAGCACACTTAATTATGTTAATCAAGAAAAAAAGGAGTAAGAAACTTCTTTCAAAAAATCTTTAAAAATGTTCTCAGCACACCTAAGACCCTCTTACAGCACACCAGTTGAAGATCACTGATTGAGATGGCAGGGATTATCCACAGATGGGCCTATAGTGTTTCTAAGTACCCTGAGATCGTTTATAAGCCTTTATCCATCATTTATTCTCAGGAGGACCTACACCCCTCAAAATATTAAGAAAAAATGAAGAAGAATCAGGAGTCCAGAGCACATATCCACAGAAACCACAAAGCCACTATCAGTGTCAAGTAGGCTGAATGGGGTGGAAGGGACTAGGAGAGACATGGAGAGCTGGGACGCACACGCACATTTAAAACGTATATAGTGGAAACGCTCTTTAGGACACACTAAACCGGCTGTGAATGCCAGGCTACATTTGGCCTGCTGGTCACTAATTTGCAAACACAACCAACAAAGAGAAGGCAGCTGGTGGCGGTACCACACCTGGGCCCTTTGACACCAGGGTGGGGGGAGGCGAAGGTCTTTCCTTAACACCCCACAGCTGCTCTTATATCCACAAATGAGGACTGACAGAAGACTGGGCTCCGATGCACCCACCCAGAAAAGAAGTAGGAATGAGGGTGGCCCAAGGAAGCCTCTCTCATCGGACATGAGGCCTCAGCTGCATTTTGATGGATAGAGAATAATTACATTTGTCAAAGAAAATATAACTAAAACAGATGACTGTGAGGCATTTGACTAAAGAAGCTAAGAGTAAAGGTAAAAATCATCAAAAGAGAAACCTGAAAACACGTTATTGCCTAATTAATCCTGTGGGACAGACAAGGGAAGACAAAGGCTTCAGGGAGACAGGCTTCTCGGAGGTGCTGGTGGACATTGGTTGGGAAGTTTTGAGGTGAATCTAGTTTGGAAAATGGTTCCACCCAAGGACACCAATGCTCAAGCCACACCTAAGCCAGATAGCAGCTTGGCCCGCGTGTTAGTCTGAGTCAGGAAAATGAACGTGGGTTGTATCCATCATACAGCTGCTACAGCAGGGGAAAAATAAACGATCAGTCAGGTGGTCTCAGGGAGGAGGGTGACACTCCCGTGTCCTCCAGGTGACTGGGGATACAGAGAGGGCTGGCTCCAGGAGCCGGAGGCTGACAGCTGAGTCACCCAGCCCAGCCTTGGGCAAGGACAGGGTTAGCATACCTCATTCAGAACAGCAAGGAGCTGCCATAGTTAGCGGACAGTGTGGGGAAGCTTCCACCACTCTCTCCACTCCAGTGGTGCTGATGCAGCTACTGACCAAGCAGGAGCACATGGCTGTGGGATCACCCTGGTGTACATTCATCCTTCACCCATTGTCATGAGTAGCCCTGCTCACCTCCTCTCCCAGTCTCACTGTAAGTACCCCTGCTCACGTCCCCTCTCAGTCTCACTGTGAGCAGCACTGCTCACCTCCTCTCTCAGTCTCACAGTGAGCAGCCCTGCTCACCTCCACTCTCAGTCTCACTGTGAGCAGCCCTGCTCACCTCCACTCTCAGTCTCACTGTGAGCAGCCCTGCTCACCTCCTCTCAGTCTCACTGTGAGCAGCCCTGCTCACCTCCTCTCTCAGTCTCACAGTGAGCAGCCCTGCTCACCTCCACTCTCAGTCTCACTGTGAGCAGCCCTGCTCACCTCCTCTCTCAGTCTCACAGTGAGCAGCCCTGCTCACCTCCACTCTCAGTCTCACAGTGAGCAGCCCTGCTCACCTCCACTCTCAGTCTCACTGTGAGCAGCCCTGCTCACCTCCTCTCTCAGTCTCACAGTGAGCAGCCCTGCTCACCTCCACTCTCAGTCTCACTGTGAGCAGCCCTGCTCACCTCCTCTCAGTCTCACTGTGAGAAGCCCTGCTCGCCTCCTCTCTCAGTCTTGCCCTAGTGAGTAGCCCTGCTCACCTCCTCTCAGTCTCACCGTGAGTAGCCCTGCTCCCCTCCTCTCAGTCTCACCGTGAGCAGCCCTGCTCACCTCCTCTCAGTCTCACCGTGAGCAGCCCTGCTCCCCTCCTCTCAGTCTCACCGTGAGCAGCCCTGCTCACCTCCTCTCAGTCTCACCGTGAGCAGCCCTGCTCCCCTCCTCTCAGTCTCACCGTGAGCAGCCCTGCTCCCCTCCTCTCAGTCTCACCGTGAGCAGCCCTGCTCCCCTCCTCTCAGTCTCACCGTGAGCAGCCCTGCTCCCCTCCTCTCAGTCTCACCGTGAGCAGCCCTGCTCCCCTCCTCTCAGTCTCACCGTGAGCAGCCCTGCTCCCCTCCTCTCAGTCTCACCGTGAGCAGCCCTGCTCCCCTCCTCTCAGTCTCACCGTGAGCAGCCCTGCTCCCCTCCTCTCAGTCTCACCGTGAGCAGCCCTGCTCCCCTCCTCTCAGTCTCACCGTGAGCAGCCCTGCTCCCCTCCTCTCAGTCTCACCGTGAGTAGCCCTGCTCCCCTCCTCTCATTGTCAGGGCTGGGTATCTGCGTTACCTTTTCCAGGTCTTCTCCCTACTCTGTTTGCTGGGGTAGGAAGCTTCCCTGTGGCCACATTAACTGGTGTCCACATCCTTTCATCCAGTGGTGCAGAGGGAGGGATGAATTGAGGTAACCCATGATCCAGTTGTCTAATTTTATATAAAAACTAGTATCCACACACTTTTACAAATGCACTTGAAATTACTTGGAAGGCTTTTAAAACATTAGAAACTAGTGACAGTTAACTAGGGAAATGTGATGATAAACTCTTTTTGACAAATATTTGTGTTTGAATTTTTTATTAGCACACATTTAGGAATTCTTTTTGCCACTTAAACATTAAGGACGTGCATTAGACATCTGTTGTGCTTTGGCATGTCAAGGGCAGTCTCCCTTTGCAACTTCCCACCAGCGGCCTCCAGGGCACTGTGGCTTGCTGAGGCCACATCTGCACATGCTGTCTCAGTTCCCTACACGGCAGAGGTTGAAGAGACCAAATCTGTTCTTTGCAGTGTAGTGTTCTAGATGTGACCTAGGTTCTGTCGGTTAGTCACATATTCCTGAGACCACCCAGAGCAGGGTTGTGTGCAGACAGCATTTGCAGAGCTAAGGCCCCCATGTCATCCACACAGATGTGGGCACAGCAGCCTGTCATGGCGCAGCAGCTTCCTGTCTGCGGTGAAGTGTCTGCTCCTGCGGGTTCTCGGGGCTACAGTCTACTTTCAGACGGGAAGACCAACCTAAGCTCTCATGTTAGGATGCTCCGGAGAACAGAACCAGCAAGATATATACATACATAGTAGAGAGAGAGAAAAGGGGATTTTTTTTAAAAAAAAAAGGAATTGGCTTACAAACCCCAAGATCTTCAGAGCAAGAAGGCAAACTTGAGGCCCAGGGAAGCTGATGGTTTAGTTCCAGGTGAGTCCAAGGCTTTGAGAAGCTGGAGGCCAATGGTGCGGTGTGTTCAGAGGTGGGCAGGCTCGAGGCCCAGGAAGCACTGATGGTTCAGTTAGACTCTAAGGGCAGAAAAGGCAGTGACTCAGTGAGAAGACAGTGAGGCAGGATAACTCTCTCTTATGCAGGGAAGGCCTCTGGCTGACTGGATAAGGCCCACACAGGTGGAGGATTATCTGTTTCCCTCAGTCGACTGGTTACAAGCACCTCAAGAAATTCCCAGAATAATGTTTGGCCAAGTGTCTGGGTCCCTGTCGCCTAGCCTTCTAAATAATTCTGTGATTTACCTATGGCTCTTAATAAAGGCCTTTTCCTTACACTAGCTTAGTGTAACTAAAAATTTCAACCAATAGGAAAACCCACAAAAGCAGTTGCTTTAAGACCAAAAGACCTCCAGGGATTGAGAATGTAGAATGGACTGGCTCCATGACCGGGTTTGAGTTAGTGAAGATCTAATGACCAGCGGAAGATCACACCTCGTGGCCCTTGGCTCCTGTATGAAAAGCCGTGTGGCCTTTTGGAATCAAAAACCTATTGAAACGAAGTCTGAGGTGCACAGAGTGGCTAATGGGATAGACAGGTCCCTGTGGGTTCATGAAGCATGAGGGGTGCACAGAATGGCTAATGGGATAGACAGGTCCCTGCGGGTTCATGAAGCATGCGGGGTGCACAGAATGGCTAACGGGATAGACAGGTCCCTGCTGGTTCATGAATCATGTGGGGTGCACAGAATGGCTAACGGGATAGACAGGTCCCAGGGGGTTCATGAACCATGTGGGGTGCACAGAATGGCTAATGGGATAGACAGGTCCCTGCGGGTTCATGAAGCATGAGGGGTGCACAGAATGGCTAACGGGATAGACAGGTCCCAGGGGGTTCATGAAGCATGCGGGTTGCACAGAATGGCTAACGGGATAGACAGGTCCCTGTGGGTTCATGAATCATGTGGGGTGCACAGAATGGCTAATGGGATAGACAGGTCCCTGTGGGTTCGTGAATCATGCGGGGTGCACAGAATGGCTAATGGGATAGACAGGTCCCTGCGGGTTCATGAAGCATGCGGGGTGCACAGAATGGCAAATGGGATAGACAGGTCCCTGCGGGTTCGTGAATCATGTGGGGTGCACAGAATGGCTAACGGGATAGACAGGTCCCTATGGGTTCATGAAGCATGCGGGGTGCACAGAATGGCTAATGGGATAGACAGGTCCCTGGTGGGTTTGTGAATCATGCGGGGTGCACAGAATGGCTAACGGGATAGACAGGTCCCTGTGGGTTCATGAAGCATGTGGGGTGCACAGAATGGCTAATGGGATAGACAGGTCCCTGTGGGTTCATGAATCATGCGGGGTGCACAGAATGACTAACGGGATAGACAGGTCCCTGAGGGTTCATGAAGCATGCGGGGTGTACAGAATGGCTAACGGGATAGACAGGTCCCTGTGGGTTCATGAAGCATGCATGATACAAAGTCCTTTTCACCATCTCAAAAAGTGTAAAGGGAAGACTCCAGGCCCAGGATGCATGTCTTCCGTTCAAGGCATAACAGAAGAGCCAGGGAGATTCTGTAACTAGTACAAAAGAGTCTTTTTTCTTTCTTTCTTTCTTTTTTTTTTTTTTTTTTTTGTTTTTGAGACAAGTCTCACTTTTTCACCCTCAGTAGAGTTTGGTGGAATCATAGCTCATAGCAGCTGCAAACTCTTAGACTCAAGTGATCCTTCCCAAGTAGCTGGGACTATAGCTGGGACTATCTGCCTCAGCACCTGGCTATTTTTTAGGGACAGGGTCTCTGGCTCAGGCTGGTCTCCAAACCCTGAGCTCAACCAATCCACCTTCCTTGGCCTCCCAGAGTGCCAGGATTACGATCATGAGCCACTGGTTAGACAGAAGTAAAAATAAAAATAAAAATCTGACCGTAGGGACTGCTGAATTCATTCACTCTTTTCTGAAGCTTTAGAATTTAGGAATTAGAGCATTAGATGGGTAAGAAATGGTACCTTGAGAACTGGAGTGGTGATATCAGGCAGGTGTTTGCTGAATCTGAGTTCCCTAAATACCCAACCCCCACTGGCAACCCTTCAGCAGCTGTCCAGAGCGTGCGATGCTCTTCTGTCACGGAGCCCCTAAGGATCTCACCTGAGGTGCTTGCACTGCAAGGGGACATTAGTCCCTCATTTCCCAGACCTTCCACTGCCTTTAGGCTGCACTCCAGTCTAAATGTCAGATCAAACTCCACGTCAAACCCACAGGTGAAGGCCAGAACACTACAGATAGTTGCAGGGTTTGCAGATTTATCAGTGAGACCTGGGGGTGAGTAGCTGAGTCCTGAGGGTGCAGTGCAGGGGCCAGACACAGTTTCAGCTGCAGCCACATCTGTCCACAGGCAGCGCTCCCAGGGGCTGGATTCAGTGTGCTGGACACAGCTAATTGTGGTTCTGGTGTCCGCTTATTTGGTTGAGTGAAACTGGACTACATGGTGACTATCAGGGAATGTAGTGCAAATCCCAGAAACTCCTTGGCATTGCGATATAGGAGAAGAAATTCACAGACACAGCAAGATGGGAATGTTGGACCAGATGCCTCATGTCAGATAAAAGGTGCAGGAGGCTGCTGGCTTGGACTCAGCTCCCGCAATAGGTCCAACAGACAAACCACATTCAAGCAGCCTGTCCAGAGCTCCACGCCACCACGCTGAAAGGAAGTTGTTTGTCTGAGCTTCTCAGAAATCAGGAGAGAAAGAGATTAACAGCCAATCCCCGAACAGGCTAGTTTTAGCCAGCATGACTTTAAAAAGTCCCCTCTGCTTTATAGTCTCTAAGAAAAGTAGCTTTGAAACAACCGTCCACTCTTCGTTCTGTTTCTGCTTTCCTCAGCCCTTTGTAGTCTGTAAAACCAAGCTCCTCTGCTTGGCTCAATGGAACAATCATTCTATTTTATAGAATAAGTCTTTACTGGGCTCTAGACTTGCAGATAAAAGCCAATTAAGATCTTTAAAACGAAATTTGATGTAATTTTGTCTTTTGACAATCATATGTGACCTGCTCGCCCAACCTTTAACTGTATTTTCCTAGAGGGCCCAGGGGACCCCTTCTCCACCAGGGCACTGAGAAATAGCATTGCACTTCTGGGTGTGCAAACCCAAGCTGAGCTCTTGCCTCTCTCCCGTCCCATATCTAATCCATCAGTAGGTCATGACTCTGCTTTCAGAATACATCCGTAATCCAAACACAGCTCTCCACCACCACTGCTGTCTCTGCTGGGTTTCTCACCAGCGCCCGGCTGTCCTTTGCACCTGCTGCTGCTCTCCTGCGTGCCTCCCTCCAGACAACAGCCAGGGTGACCTTGTGTTGTACCTTTTTTCCCATCACCAATTTTTCAATTCTCTGATACCAACTGAGTTTCCTACAATTCACCAATTCAATTCTGACATTAACTCCCCAGAGTTGAACAGACCTCCATAAGACAGGACCCAGCCACAAATGGGGCCCCCAGGATACCTGCACTCCCACCTAGCCAGCTACAAATACAAGGGTTTCCATGACCCAACGTCCCTGCCTTAGGTTGGATAATTCTCTACAGTGACTCACAGAACTCAGGAAAGTGCTACACTTGCCATTATAATTTTTTGACATCTGAAATTTTTTTAATTTCAAAATATTAGTGGGGTACAAATGTTTTTGGTTACATGTATCAATTTTGTTATGTTTGAGTCAGGGTTGTAAGAGTGCCCATCACCCAGACAGTGTTCATCTGTACCCCTTAGGAAGGTTTTCACCCCCTTACCCCTGCTTGATTTCCACGGAGTTCACTGCCCTTTGGGCACACGTGTTCTCCACTTTACCAGTGATACACGTGGTGTTTGCTTTTTCATTCTTTAGATAATTCACATAGGATAATTGTCTCCAGTTCCATCCAAATTGTTGCAAAAGGCCTTAATTCATCCTTTTCCATGGCTGTGTAATATTCCATTGCATTCATGTACAACATTTTGTTAATCCATCATGAATTGATGGGTACTTGGGTTGATTCCACATCTTTGCAGCCGTGAATTGTGCTGCAGTGACCATTCGTGTGCAGGTGTCTTTTTGATAAAATAACTAGCCATTATAATTTGATTATAAGGGATAAAACTCAGGCACAGCCAAATGGAAGAAATGCATAGGGCAAGGTTTGTGGTTTTGGGGGCAGGGTGGCCAGAGCTTCCATGCCTCCTGCAGGCAATCTGCCTTTCCAGTACATGAGTATGTTCCTGACCTGGAAGCTCCCCTCCCAGAGTTTTAATGGAGGTCTCATTCACAGCCACAGTTGATTAAATCATTGGCCCAGTGGAGAATGGACTCAATCTCCAGCCCAGCTCTCTTCCCCAGAGGTTGGAGATGAGGCTGGAAGTTCTAACCTTTTTATCACAAGGTTGTTTTTTCTGATGTCCAGCCCCCATCCTGAAATTCTCCAGGCTTCCTCACTCCAGCCCACCCCCACGGATCATCTCATCACCATACAAAAGACCATCCTATCACTTAGCAAATCCCAAGAGTTTCAGGAGTTGTATGCTAGGAACTGGGCATGCAGACCACATTTTTATTTATTATACCATATTCTGCTAAATCACAAGGCACATCAGGTCATGTCACCACTCTGTTCAAAATCCTCATTTCTTTCAGAATAAAAGCCCAGGTTTCCACAATGGCCCACGAAACAATACATCTTGCCCCAATTCCCCTCCCGTAACTAACTCCCCTCCAGCCATAAAGGCCCTGAATCATCTAGACAGTTCCCCACCACAGCCTCCTGCACGGCCATTGTCTCCTCCAACCAGATGCTGGCCCAGGAAGGCAAGCTGGCACCTCCTCTCCCTCCTCTTCTCAAAGATCACCTGAGCTGAGAGCCTTCCTCAACCTCCCTATTTAAACTGTGACTCTCTCCTAACACACCACAGTTTTCTTCCCTGTTGTATTTTCCTCCAGAGCACATTACCAACTTGCACACTATGTCCTAATTTGTTTATTATCTGACTACTCCATATATTGAAATATAATAGTTGTACGTATTTGGGGGGGAACATGTGATACTTTGATACCTGTACATAAATTGTAATGATAAAATCAGAGTAATTGTGATATCCATCACCTCAAACATTTAACTTTGCTTACAGTTCTTCTCTTCTACCTATGTTGAAATACACAATGAATTATTGGTAACTATAATTTCTAGATTGCTAGAATTTATTCCTTCCAAGTGGAGCTTTGTACCCCTTAGTCGCCTTCTCTGAATCCCCCGCCCTGCTCTCCCAGCCTCTGGTAACCACCACTCTACTCTCTGCTTCCATGAGATTAATGTTCTCAGCTATCGCGTGTGGCGAGAACATGCAGTGTTTGTCTTTGTGTGCCTGGCTTATTTCATTTAAAACAATGACCTCCAGTTCCATTCACTTGGCTACAAATGACAGAATTTCATTCTTTTTTATGGCTGAATAATATTCCACTGTGTGCATGTCTATAGCACATTTTCCTTATTTGTTTCTCCATTGATGGACACTCCCTGGCCAATGATCATGGGAGTCAGATGTCTCTTCAGCATACCAATGTCCTTCCTCCTGGACATCCAGCCAGCAAGGGGACTGCTGGGTCACATGGCAGTTTTATTTTCACAGTCTAAGGACCTTCCATGTGGTTTTCCATGGTGGCTATCCTTTCCCGTTAGTGGCGCATGGATGTTCCCTTTCTCTGTGTCATCTCCAACAGTGGTTATTTTTTGATTTTTTTATAACAGTCATGCTGAGGTTGAGATGATATCTCTTTGTGGTTTTAATTTACATCTCCCTGATGATTAGTGATGTTGAGCATTTTCTCATATACCTGCTGGCAATTTGTATGTCTTCTTTTGAGAAATACATATTCAAATCTTTTGCCTGTTTTTCAACTGGGTTATTTGGGGGTTTTTTGCTAGTGACTTGGTTGAGTTCCTCATATATCCTGGTTAGAATGCCATGTCAGACAGATAACTTGAACACTTTTTTCCCCATTCTTAGGATGTCTTTTCACTTTGTTGATTGTTTCCTTTGCTATGCAGAAGCTTTTAAACTTGATATAATCCCAATTATCTATTTTTGCTATTGTCATCAGTGTTTTTGAGGTCTTACCAAAAAAATCTTTGCCTGGGCAAAAGTCCTATACCATTTCCCTAGTGTTTTCTTTTAGTTTTAGGTCTTGCTTAAATGCATTTGAGTTGAAAGATGAGAATCTAGTTTCATTCTTCTGCATATGGATATCCAGTTTTCCTGGCAAAAGTTATTAGAGACTCTCCTTTCCCCAAGATATAGTCTTAGAACCTTTGTTGAAAATTAGGTGGCTGTAAATATGGATTTATTTCTGGGTTTTCTATTCTGTTCCGTTGTTTTGTCTGTCTGTTTTTATGCCAGTACTACACTATCATACAGTTTGGAATCAGGTTTTATGATGCCTCTAGTTTTGTTGACTTTGTGTCCTGTAACATTAAATGATCAGTTCTAGTAGTTTTTTTGGTAGTGCCTTCAGGTTTTTGCTTATGATCTTTGTAAGATCATACCATCTATAGACAAATACAATTTGATTTTTTCTTCCTTCCCTATGTGGGTATGTTTTATTTTTCTCCATTTCTACTTGGGCTAGTTGGGACTTCCAGTACTATGCTGCGTAAAAGTGGTGAAAGTGGGCGTTCTTGTCTTGTTCCAGATCTTAGTGGAAAGCTTTTTGATTATTTCTCATTCAAAGGAGATATTAGCTGTAGGTTTGTCATATTTTGCCTTTATTGTGCTGAGGCATATTGCCTCTATTACCCAATTATTTGAGAATTGTTTTCATGCACAGGTATTGAATTTTAAGAACGCTTTTTCCACATGTATCAATATTAGCACACAGCTTTTGTACTTGATGCTATCCGTGTGATGCATCGCATTTAATGATTTGTGTATGATGAACCCTTCTTGCATCCCAAGGATAAGTCCTACTTGATCATGGTGAATGATCTTTTTATCATATTGTTGGATTTGGTTTGTTGAGAATTTTTGTATCAGTATACGTCAGGTATATTGGCCCATAGTTTTCTTTTTTGTTGTGTCTTCGGTTTTGGTGTCAGAGTAAGGCTGATCTTGTTGAATTAGTTGAGAGATATTGTGCCCTCTTTAATTTATTTGATGAGTGAGCAGAATTTGTATTAGTATTTTAAATGTTTGGTAGAATTGAGCAGGGAAGCCGTCGGGTCCTGGGTTTTTCCTTGATGGGAAATATTTATTATGGCTTCAATCTAACTGCTCATTATTGGTTTGTTTGAGGTTTCTGTCTCTTCATGGTTTAATCTTGGTAGGTTGTATGTGTCTGGGAATTTATCCATTTCTTCTAGGTTTTTCAATTTTGAGTTATATGCTTGTTCATAATAGTTATCAATGATTCTTCGTATTTCTATCGTCTCAGTTGTAATGTGACCCTTATAGTTTTTGATTTTATTTATATGAGTCTTTATTTTTTTCTTAGTTAGCCTAGCTAAAGTTTTTTCAGTTGTTTATCTTTTAAAAAAAAATATTTTCCCCTGATTTTCTGTATGTTTTTAGTCTTGTTTTCACTTATTTCTGCTCTGATATTTATTATTTCTTTCCTTTTATTACTTTTGAGTCTGGTTTGTTCTTGCTTTTCTGGTTCCTTGAGGGATATCTTTAGGTTGTTTATTTGAAGTCTTTCTACATTTTTGATGTAGGCAATTATTCCTGTAAACTTTCCTGTTATTTTACTGCTTTCAGTGTATCCCACAGATTTTGATATGTTGTATTTCCATGTTGAGAATTCCCTTTTCACTGTCTCCAGTGACCCCTCGATACTCAGGAACAGGTTGTTCAATTAATATGCGTTTGTGCAGTTTTCATGGGGCTTCCTGTCATTGACTTCTAATTTTATTGCCTTGTGATCAGAAAAAATACCTGATGTAATTTGTACTTTTGTGAATTTGTTGAGACTTGTTTTGTGGCTTAAGAAATGGTCTATTCTACAGCACGTTCCATGTGCTGATGAAAAGAAAATGTACTCTGTGACATCTGGGTGCAGCCATCCATAAACGCCAGGCCTGTTTGATCTATGCACAGCACAGCTCTGCGTTACTTTCATATCTGGAGGATCTGCTCGTTACTGAGAATGGGGGCCAAAATTCCCTATTATTATTGTATTGCAATCTATCTTTCTCTTTAAAGTTTTCTTTATACACTTGGATGTTCCAGTGTTAAGTGTATAAATATTTGTAATTGTTATATCCTTTTGCTGAATTGACCATTTCGTTATCATTATATAAGTAAACGTCTTTGTCTCTTTTTATAGTTTCTGATTTGTAGTCTATTTTTTCCCATAATAACTATTTATTTTCTTTTTTATTCCAGTTGCATGGAATTATCTTTTTAAACCCTTCCCTTTCAGTATGTGTCTGTCGTTATCGGTGAAGGGAGATGCTTGATAACCCATTTCACTTTTAGTTGGACTTTTTTTATTGATCCATTTAGCCACTCTTTCCCTTTAATTGCAAATTTTATCTATTTACATTCAATGCTATCATTAGAGTAAGGACTTACCACTGACATTCTGTTGCTTGTTCTCTGGTTGTTTTATAACTACTCTTTCCTCCTTTCTTCCTTCGTGGTTAAGTGATTTTCTCCAGTAGTATGTTTTTAGTTTGTTGCTTTTTATTTTTAATGTACCCATTATAGATTTTTATTTGATAGTTACCATAAGGCTTGCAAAAAAATCTATAATTACAAATTATTTGAAACTGATATCAACTTAACTTTGATCCAAAAAAAATAAAGAAAACAGAAACAAACAATCCATGTTCTTCTCCCCCACAATTTGGCTTTTTGATGTCACAATTTGTATTTCTTATATTATCTCTCTTAAAAATTTATTATAGTTATTTTTGATAGTTTTCTTTTAGTCCTCTTAGTCAACATAAGTGGTTTATAAACTATGATTACAATATTATTATAACAAACACAGCATCCTTTTCTTTTAGTGTAAAGGACATCCTTTAGCATTTCTTTTAGGACAGGTTTGGTAGCACTAAATTCCTGCAGCTTTTGTTTGTTTGAGAACATCTTCATCTCACCTTCATTTCTAAAGCAGTATTCTGGGTACAGTATTCTTGGCTGCAATTGTTTTCCTTCAGCACTCTGAATATTTCCTTCACCCACTCCTAGCCTGTAAGGTTTCCACTGAGAAGTCTGCTGCTAAGTGCATTGGATCCTTCTTTCGTGTTATTTGTTTCTATTAGAATCATCTCTTTGCCTTTGACCTTTGAGAGTTTGATTATATGTCTCTGGGGACTCTTATTTGTGTTGAATCTGATTTGTGACCTCTGATCTTCCCATGTCTATATCTTTCTCCAGGTTTGGAAGTGTCTGTTATTATTCCAAATAAGATTTCTAGGCCAGGTACAGTGACTCACACCTGTCATCTTAGCACTCTGGGAGGCTGAGGTGGGTAGATCACCTGAGCTCAGGAGTTTGAGACCAGCCTGAGCCAGAGCAAGACCTCATCTCTAAAAATAGCCAGGCATTGTGGCAGGTGTCTGTAGTCTCACCTACTCGAAAAGAATCGCTTGAACCCAAGAGTTTGAGGTTGCTGGGAGCTGTGCTGCCACAGCCATGGCACTCTACCAAGGGTGACAAAATGAGACTCTGTCTCAAAAAAGAAAAAAAAAAAGATTTGTGCTTCTTTGTAGGCATGGATGTCATCCATTCATGACAAGATTTTCTTCCTTTTTAAGGCTAAAAAATATTCCATTATATATATATTTTATGTTTTGTTTATCCATTCATCCATTAGTAGACATTCAGTCTGCTTCCACCTCTTGGTTGTTGTGAATGGTACTGCTTTGAACATGGGAGTGCAAATATCTGTTTGAGATCCTGCTTTCAATTATTCTACATATATAACTGGGAGTGGGATTGCTGGATCATGTGGTAGTTCTATTTTTAATTTTCCAAGGAACTACCATACTGTTTTCTATAGTGGCTAGAGTCCCAGAGGTCCTCAAACTTTTTAAACAGGGGGCCAGTTCACTGTCCCTCAGACTGTTGGAGGGCCAGACTATAGTTTAAAAAAAAAAAAAGAAAAAAACTATGAACAAATTCCTATGCATACTGCACATATCTTATTTTGAAGTAAAAAAACAAAATGGGAACAAATACAATCACACTGCCTCATGTGTCCCACGGGCCGTAGTTTGAGGACCCCTAGTAGACCATTTTATAATCCCAATCAAAACATAAGGGTTCCAACTTCTCTACATCCTCACCAACAGTTGTTATTTTATGGGTTTTTTTTTTTTTTTTTTTTTGTAGAGACAGAGTCTCACTGTACCACCCTCGGGTAGAGTGCCGTGGCGTCACACGGCTCACAGCAACCTCTAAATCTTGGGCTTACGCGATTCTCTTGCCTCAGCCTCCCAAGCAGCTGGGACTACAGGCGCCCGCCACAACCCCCGGCTATTTTTTGTTGCAGTTTGGCCGGGGCTGGGTTTGAACCCACCACCCTCGGCATATGGGGCCGGTGCCCTACTCACTGAGCCACAGGCGCCGCCCTTATGGGGGTTTTTTTATAACCATCTTAAATGGTGTTGTGTTCATTGTACTTTTGATTTGCTTTTCTCTATTAGTGATATTGAAAATCTTTTTATGTAATTTGTGTATTTGTATGTTTGGAGGAAGGTCTGTTCAAATTTTTTGCCTGTATTTTAATTGGGTTTCCTGTTTTTGTATTGTTGAATTTTAGGAGTTCTCCACATATTTAGGATCTCTTATCAGATATATGATTTACAAATATCTTCTTCCATGGTGTAGATTGCCTTTTCACTCTGTTGATTGTGTCCTTTAGT
Organism: Nycticebus coucang; assembly: GCF_027406575.1. Lineage (NCBI taxonomy): Eukaryota > Metazoa > Chordata > Mammalia > Primates > Lorisidae > Nycticebus > Nycticebus coucang. The sequence goes on along the minus strand of NC_069781.1, from coordinate 146,455,267 downwards.
GGGGAGAAGTTTTTGAGTTTGATGTCTCATTTGTCTATTTTTATTTTCATTGCCTGTGCTTTTGGTGTAGTATTCAAGAAATCATTGCCAAATACAATGTCAGGAAGATTTTCCCCTAGGTTTTGATTACTTTGAACGCTTGGTTGTATGTTTTAAAATCAAGATGCTTGAGTCCTTCAGCTTTGTTCTTTTTCAAGATTGTTTAGGCTATTTGAGGTCCCTTAAGAATCTATGTAGAATTTGGGGATTTTTTTTTATTTCACAAAAATTATCATTGAGATTTTGCTAGAGATTGTGCTGAATCTATAGATTGCTTTGGGTAGTATTGGCGTATTCACAATATTAAGTGTTCTAATCCATGGAACATGGCAATCTTTCCATTCATTTTTGTCTTCTTTTATTTCTTTCAGCAATGTTTTGTACCTTTCGGTGTCAAGGTGATTCAGCTCCTTGGTTAGGTTTATTCCTACATATTTTATTCTTCTTGACACTATTGTAATTAGAATTATTTTCTTAATTTCCTTTTCTGATTGTCCATTCACTATTAGTGTGTAGAAATGCAGCTGACTTGGGTGTTAACTGTGTGTCCTATAACTTTGCTGAATTTGTTTGATGGTTCTAAGAAGATTTTGTGGAATCTTTAGGGTTGTCTACATGTAAGATCATGCCATGTGTGAACAGAGACAGTTTTACTTCTTGGTTTCCAATTTGGATAATCCTCCCCCCATTTTCTTGCTTAATTGCTTATGCAAGAACTAATACTGTATTTAATAAACAGGCAAGGGCAAGTATCCTTGTCTTACTCCTAATATTGGAGGAAAAGCATTCAATCTTTCATCACTGAACACAATGTTAGCTGTGGGATTTTTGTATATTGTCTATCCTTTTACTTCTTTTTCTTTTATTTATTTACTTTTTATTGTTGGGGATTCATTGAGGGTACAATAAGCCAGGTTACACTGATTGCATTTTTTAGGTAAAGTCCCTCTTACAATTGTGTCTTGCTCCCAGAAGGTGTGGCACGCACAAGGCCCCGCCTCCCTCCTGCTTTCCCTCTCTCTGATCGTCCTTTCCCCACACCTCCCTCCTTCTTTCTCTCTCTGCTCTCCCCTTCCCTTAACCCCACCATGACCGTAACTGTCATATCAAAACTGAGTACATAGGATTCATGCTTCTCCATTCTTGTGATGCTTTACTAAGAATAATGTCTTCCACTTCCATCCAGGTTAATACGAAGGATGTAAAGTCTCCATTTTTTTTAATGGCTGAATAGTATTCCATGGTATACATATACCACAGCTTGTTAATCCATTCCTGGGTTGGTGGGCATTTAGGCTGTTTCCACATTTTGGCGATTGTAAATTGAGTCTAGTACAAGTGTCCTTATGATAAAAGGATTTTTTCCCTTCTGGGTAGATGCCCGGTAATGGGATTGCAGGATCAAATGGGAGGTCTAGCTTGAGTGCTTTGAGGTTTCTCCATACTTCCTTCCAGAAAGGTTGTACTAGTTTGCAGTCCCACCAGCAGTGTAAAAGTGTTCCCTTCTCTCCACATCCATGCCAGCATCTGCAGTTTTGAGATTTTGTGATGTGGGCCATTCTCACTGGGGTTAGATGATATCCCAGGGTTGTTTTGATTTGCATTTCTCTAACAGATAGGGATGATGAACATTTTTTCATGTTTATTAGCCATTCATCTGTCTTTTTAGAGAAGGTTCTATTCATGTCTCTTGCCCATTGATATATGGAATTGTTGGCTTTTTTCATGTGGATTAATTTGAGTTCTCTATAGATCCTAGTTATCAAGCTTTTGTCTGATTGAAAATATGCAAATATCCTTTCCCATTGTGTAGGTTGTCTCTTTGCTTTGGTTGTTGTCTCCTTAGCTGTACAGAATCTTTTCAGTTTAATGAAGTCCCATTTGTTTATTTTTGTTGTTGTGGCCTTTATAGTTAAAGTGGACTTCTTATGGAAAACAAACATACAGCAAGTCTTTTTTTTTTTTCTATTCTGATAGTCTGCCTTTTAATTAGAATGTATAGAATGTATATTGAAAATGGTTGAGATAGTTTGATTATCTACCATATTTATAATTGTTTTTCACTGTTTTCATTTACTACCCTTGTTCTGTTCTTTCTTTCTTTCTTCTCTCCTTCATTTCTTTTTCTTTTTCTTTCTTTTTGTCATCCACTCTTTTTCTGCCTTTTGTGGTTTTAATTGAGCATTTTATATATTAATAATTCCATTTTTGCTCCTATGTCAGTATATCAATTAAACTTCATTTTACAGTATAGAGGGTTCTCTACAGTTTGCGATACAAATTTATGACTAATCCAATTCCACTTTCAAATAACACTACAACCACTTCACAGGCAGTGCAAGTGTCTTTTAATAAAGTATTCTTGATTCTCCCCTCCATTCATTTTATCTATGAATTATAATAACTAAATGTGTTGCTGCTATTATTATTTTGAACAAAGTATTATCAGTTAAATCAATTAAGAATAAAAAAATATTTTACCTTCATTTTTCCTTTTCTAGTGCTCTTCTTTATGTATATCTAAGTTTTTGACCTATATATTTTTTTCTCCCTTTTAACATTTTTTGCAAGATGGGTCAGCTAACAACAAATTTCCTCAATATTTATTGTCTCAAAAGCTTTTTATTTCTCCTTTAATTCTGAAGGATAATTTTGCTTGATAGGGAATTCTAAGGTGATGGTATTTCTTACATTGCCTTAAACATTTTGGTCCACTCTATTTTTGTTTGCATTGCTTCTAAAGAGAAGTTCCATGCAATTCTTATCTTTCTTGAAATTGGGTAAGTTTTGTTTTGTTTTGTTTTCCTCCTCTCTGGAGTTTTTCAAGATTTTCTCTTTGAGTTAGTTTTTCTGCAGTTTGAATACACTATCCCTAGATGTAAACTTTTTTGTCATATGACCTGCCTGACCTTCCTGGATGTATGGTTTGGAACCTGTCATTAATTTTGGAAAATTTTTACCCATTATTGCTTTAAATAGTTTTTCTGGTTTTTTTTTCTCCTTCTGGTATTCACATTATATAAATGCCACACCTTTTCTACTTGTTCTACAATTGTTAGATATTCTACTTCATCTCTTTTATTTTTGTTTCATTTGCATTTCATATCTTTTTTTTTAATTAAATCATAGCTGTGTACATTGATATGATCATGGGGCATCATTCACTAGCTTCACAGACCATTTGACACACTTTCATCACACTGGTTAACATAGCCTTCCTGGCATTCTCTCAGTTACTGTGCCAAGACACTTACATTCCACATTTTCCTTTGCATTTCAATTCACACAGTTTCTATTGGCATATGTTTTTCTTTCTTCATTTAGGCTCCTGAAGTGGGAGCTTAAATTATTGATTTCAGATTTTTCATTTTTCCTAATGGTATTTATTGCTATAAATTTCCCTTTCAGAATTTATTTAGCTTTGTTACACAAATTTTTATATGCCACTTATTTTCATTTTCATTTAGTTCAATGTATTTTTGATTTGCCTATGGACTTCTTCTGTGATGCATGAATTACTTAGAAGTACATTCTTTAGTTGCCAACTGCCTGGAGATTTTCCTGTTATCATTCTTTTACTGATTTCTACTTTGATTTTGTTGTGTTCAGAAAACATTCTGTCTGACTTCAGTTCTGTTAATTTTGCTGGAGTTTGTTTTATGGCTCAGAACATGGTCTGTTTTGGCATATTCCATTGAAAAGAATGTGTAGTCTGCTTTTGTGGATAGAGTCTACTATAAATATTTTTAGGTCCAGTTAGTTGACAGTGTTGTTCAGTTCTTTTATTGGTTGCTGCTTTTCAGTCTAGATGTTCTGTGGTAATTTGTATATTTCGCCTCTCAGTTCTATCAGGTTTTGCTGCACGTCCTTTGCAATCCTGTTGCTTTGTTTACATACAGTTAGGATGGTTGTGTTTTGTTAGTAGATTGACACTTTTATAACTATACAGTGTTCCTCTCTATCTTTGGTAATTTTATTTGCCCTGAAGTCTATTTTGTCTGATATTAATATGGTCAATCTAACTTTCTTTTGATTAATAGTTGCATGATGTATTTTTTTCATCTTTTTACTTTCAACCTGCCAATGCTATTACACTTGAAGTGAGTTTCTAATAGATTTTATATACTTAAGTCACTTCCTCTATCTATTCTGCCAGTTTCTCTTTCAATTGGCTATATGGACCATTTACATGTAATGTAATTATTTGTATGTTAGAACTTAATTCTGTTTACTTTGTTTTTTTGTTTGTCCTCTCCATTCTTTGTATCTCTCTGTGTTTTTTCTCCCTACCTAATTGTGGGTTACATGAACTTTGGTTGTTTTTTTTTTCACAGTTCCATTTTGATTAATCTATAGTGATTTTAAGTATATCTCTTACTAAAGTTTCTTTAATACAATCAATTCTAACCTACAAGCGTATTCATAATGCTCACTGGAGAATTTTTACCATGACTGCTTTAAAGATTTTCTCATGTAATTCTAAAATTTCTGTCATCTTGGTGTTGACATGTACTGATCAACTTTTTCATTTAGTTTGAACTATTTCTGGTTGTTCCTGTTGTGATAAGTGATTTTATTGAAAATTAAAGGCTTTTAAAAACTTTCAGGCTCGGCGCCTGTGGCTCAAGCGGCTAAGGCGCCAGCCACATACACCTGAGCTGGCAGGTTCAAATCCAGCCTGGACCCACCAAACAACAATGATGGCTGTTGGCTGCAAACAATGATGGTTGATGGCTGCAACCAAAAAATATCCAGGCATTGTGGCCAGTGCCTGTAGCCCCAGATACTTGTGAGGCAGAGGCAGGAGAATCGCTTGAGCCCAGGAGTTGGAGATTGCTGTAAGCTGTGATGCCATGGCACTCTACCCAGGGGGACAGCTTGAGGCTCTGTCTCAAAAAAAAAAAAAAGAAAAGAAAAGAAAATTAGACATTTTCATATTATGTTACAACTAATTTTAAACTTTTTAAGCTGTGATTTTTGATGCTGCTCTGGAATGGGAAGTTGGGGCACTGCCTTGTTACTGCCAGGTGGGAGTAGAAGTTCAGGCTCCCCGCTCAGCCTCCACTGACACCTGTGTGTGGACAGTAAGCAGGGGTGGGATTTCCAGGTCTCCACATAGTTTTCACTGACCCTCCACTAGTCCTGCTTTCATGCCTCCCCAGGGGCACCGCGAAGAATGCATGGAGAGTCTAGGCTCTGCATGGCCCCCTGGTATCCCAGGGCATGAAGCCCCTGCTCCCCGCTTAGCCTGCTCTGACACACCTTTTGGGGGCTGTGTTGGGCTGCCTTTTTATAGCCATACAAGAGTGGAAGTTGAGACTCACCGCTTGGCCTTTGATGGCATCGGTGTGGATGGGGACCACAATTTTTTCCATGGTGTTTGGCTGCAGTGGTAAGATTGTTGCCTAAATCTTTTCTGTCTTGCTAGGCTGCCCCTTTCCTGAAGTTTTGTGGAGACCCTTTTCTTTCTTTTTCCTTTTTTCTTAAGATACAGGGTCTTTCTCTGTTACCTAGGCTGGAATGCAGTGGCACAATCGTAGCTCACTGCAGCCTCAAACTGCTGCCCTTAAACAATATTCCACCTCAGCCTACCAAGTAGCTGGGACTTCAGGTATGTACCACAGTAATTACATATTTTAAAAAACATTTTTTTAGAGGACCTACTAGGATCTACTGCCAGATCCTACTGCTCTAGCTGGTCTCAGACTCCTGGCTTGAGCAGTCGTCTTGTCTCGCCAAGTCCCTAGGTGACAGGAATAAGCCACTGTGCCTGGAGGGTTTTGTTTGTTTGCTTATACTCATTATTATTTTCAGGTTGCCAGCTTCTTGAGCTCCAAATCTGGGATATATTGGGTGAAAAGAAAACCCAAAGAACTCAGTATCATGTTGCCCTCACTTCCAGAGGTCCTTAGCTGCCCTGCCATCTCTTGGCGTTTGTGTTCCTGTGTGGTTTGACGTAGTGCCAGGGATTTTAACTGTGCTTAGAAAGAGGAACAGAGGAAAGCGCGTCTACTCCCTCATCCCAGAAGTGGAGGAACAGCTTTTGTGCTTTCTCAAAATTAGATTTGTGTTATTGAGTTCTAAGAGTTCTCTGTGTTTTCTAGCTATGAGTTCTTTTTTCATATTTTTACTACATCTTTTCTGTTAATTTTTGCTTCCCCTTTTGTTTTTTCAGGAATGTCTTTTGAAGAGTGAATGAATGGTTTTATTTTGATGAAGTTCAGTTTACAAATTCAGTGTACTTTTTGTGTCATATTAAATACATGTTTCCAAACACAAATAATTAAGATTTTCTCCAGTGTTTTCTAGCTTTATTATTGTAGGTCTATAGTCCGTTTTGTGTCATGAGCCATTGTACATTTATATATGAGGGAAGGGTCAAGTGCCCTGCTCCCTGAGGATATTTAATTCTTCCAATACCATTTGTCAAAAACTAAATGGCCATATATATGTGGGTCTATTTCTGGAGTCTAGTCTATCCCGCTGGTTTACATAATAGTCTTAAGTTCAGAACCACGTTGTTTTGATTCCTGCAGCTATTTAATAAGTCAGAAAACCAGGTGATAAAGTCTTCTTTCACCATTAAGTATGATTTTAGCTGTATTTTTTATAGCTGTGCTTTCTCAGGTTGAGAAAATTCCCCTTATTACAAATTTGTTGAGAAGTTTGTTTTTAATCATAATAAAATGTTGGATTTTTTCAAATGTTTTTTAAATATTCATTGATGATGTGGTTGCTCTTTCTCTGTTAGTAAGGCGAATTACTCTATTTGATGTTCAATGAATATTTGTATTATTTTTGAAGAGAAATATAGAAGCATCTTTTATAGTCAGGGGATTAAGGCCACCTGTAAAAGGTCTTCCTTTTTCAATTAGGTTGATGTTATCTAGAAGTGGCGGCAGACACCGGCCGCATGTCCAGGCCCTGAAACCGGCTGAGCGTGGATTCTGTGATTGGCAGTGGAGCCTGAGCAGTGATTAGAAATGTGAACTGACATCTGAGGGAAGTCGCTTGCTCACTGGGGTCTCTAAGACCAGAACACTGACCAACTCTTTGGTCCCATTTGCTCTGTATGATTGATCACACTGTGGGCTGACAGATAGGACTTGTTTGAGTCACTACAAAAAAAAGAAATCACAGTCCATTACTCCATCCCAAGGCCTGAGTCAATTCATAGACCCTGAGTTCCTGGAACAAGAGGGGGCCAGGTAAACACTGAATAAGGACATTAAGATAATGTGAATGGGTTCCAGAAATCTCTTTTCCTTGCCAATGGAACTAGCAACCAAGGTAACTGATCATCAAGGAAATGGAAATACCAGCACCATTCAGGAAATTACCAGATGCTACCTGTGAGTCAGCATTAACTCCTGGAGAATTCCAGAGTGGCACTGGTCAAGAGTGTGGGCTTGGAACATTTTCTCCATCCCAATAACTTTGGACTGGCTTGATTTAGAGGTTTTAGAATCCAAGACAAAAAAACTCCTACCATGGATTGCAACAATGTTTATATTGATTTGAAAGTTGAAAACTTCATATGATCCCCAACTGGAGGCTCAGGCCTGTAATCCTAGCCCTCTGGGAGGCTGAGGCAAGAGGATCACTTGAACTCAGGAGTTGGAGAAAACTTCATAACATCATTTTGAACTCTTCTTGCCACTGTATAAATGACCAAAATATGGCCATATTGGTGGAGGAGACTGATCCTCATTTTCAGCATCAGGGATGCTGCTACATAGAGATAAGAAGGCTATGTTAACCACTGTGATAAAAATCTGTCAAATGGTTTATGAAGCGAGTGTATGATGCCCCATGATCATATCAATGTATACAGTTATGATTTAATAAAAAAAAATAAAATAAAAAAATAAAAAAAAATGCTTCAATAAAAGTTTATAACTTTCTCCACACAAAAATAAAATAAAATAAAAAACAAAAAAACAAACAAAAGAAACTAACAAAAAAACCCCAATCTAAATAAATATTTTGAGTAAAAAATGCCATGAATAAGACAAAATAACTGGGTACACGATGTGTGCTGGGGAATGTAGGTAAGGTGAGCTTTTAGATGCAGTAGACAGATAAAACCTTTCTGAGCTGAAACCTAAGGGAGAAGACATAAGAGCCTCTCAAGACATAAGTCAGGCAAAGACGTAAGAGCCTCTCAAGATGGAAAACAGCAAAGAAAAAAACCACAAGCTGGAATGTGTTGGCATGTTTAAACTAACTAGTGACCTAGACTAATTAGAACATAGTGAACCAGGGGTCAGATCACATAGCTGTTACAAGCCATGGCAAAGATTTTATTCTGAGTGGGATAGTATATTACTAGAGGGAGTGATAGCATATGATATGAAATATTTCCCCTATTTTTTATTGGGGGTAAAATACATATAATATAAAATTTATTATCTCAACCATTTTTAAGTGTATAATTCAGTGGTATTAAATAAAATCACAATGTTGTACAACCATCAACACCACCCATCTCCAGAACTCTTTAATCTTGTAAAATTGAAAGTCTATACCCATTAAATGCTAACTTCCCATCTCTCCCTCCATAAGCTTCTGGCAACCACCATTCTACTTCCATCTATGATTTGACTTAAGTGCCTCAAATAAATGAGATCACACGGTAAAAAAAAAAAAAAAAAAAAGAAGGAATGTTTCTGGACACAGAAGACAGTTAAAGAAACTCCTGATGGACATTGTGCTGTGAACAGTCTTGGTAGAAATGTAAATACAAGTGCACAAAAAGGTTCCATCGTTCTTTTTTTAACACCCCGACCCCCAACAGCTACCAAGGAAGTGCACATGGATGACATCTAACTGATCAGAAAACTATCTTTTCTTTTAAAAGATACCAGATGAAAGAAATGGTTAGAACTCAGTCACTCCGGCTGCACTACCCCAGACAGGAAAACACTAGCTGTCCAGTAATACCCATGGCCCCGTCTCAAAGCTTCACAACGCTGAGCCCTGCAAGTTGGACTATGAGGTGAAAAAGAAAGTGGGTGACCTGCAATTAGGCGGGAGGGGCGACCGGCCTGGCCACACCCCGGCCCAGCTCCGGTGAGTTTGTTCTCATAGCCTCTGAACTCGAAAGTCTCTGACAATTAATTTTTGTCTTGATCTGGGGTCTGGGTCCACCCTTTCTGTCAGTTCAGTGATCACTACAGCCAACAAAGTAACTGCAGTTCTAAATGCCCTTTGGTGAATAAAATCCAGAATCAGCCTTCAGCCATTGCATTAGTTGAGAGGAAGTCAGTTGACAATCTCCTGAAAAAGCAATTATGGAGGAAAAGGGATATAAGTGTTTTGGAGGAAACTCCAGGAGACTATGGAAAAACTTTGTCCCCAACTGAGAAGGACCAGAGAACGCGTCAGGCAGTGCCCACTCGGTGAGTCGCTAAGTTTATTTGCGACATTGAGGTAGGAAGCTCATCCTGGCACAGTTCTCCTGGGTGTGGCAGGAGTTCTGCTGAGAGTAAAACGCACCACCTGCCTGCAACGTCACCTCGAAACCCTCTCCAGAGAGGACACAGAGGTCCAACCTCGTATCCTCGCGCACTTCTACATCGCAACAAATCAAGCAAGGGCCGCCCCATCGCGTGTCTTTATGCCACCCAAGCACGTTAGTGGTGTTACCATTTCCCACGAGGCGGAGATTTTAGTGTCACAACCTGCCGAAGGGGACCAGGGGTCAGCTAAGGTGGTTCTAACGCGGTGTCAGGCTGGTTCAACTGGCAGCCCCGCGCGCAGGCAGCGCCTCCCCGTCTGTGTCGCGACCCTTCCGCGGAGCCGAGCGGGGCCGGGGTGTCGCCAGGCCGGTCGCCCCTCCCGCCTAATTGCAGGTCACCCACTTTTAGCCACTTTTAGCGTGGCTATCCAGCTTCCCTAGAGCGTCAGCAGTGGCTAACTCCTGGCTAATGAAAAGTAAACAGAAGTGATCCGTTCAGCTTTCAGATCACACCCTCAAAAGGCGGGCACGACCCCGCTCGCTCTGCCCGCTGGACACCAGCTGGTCCGGGTGCACGGCGGGGCGCGGAGGGCGGAGCAGAGAAAACGTCCCGGGTGGGGGGTGTCTTACTAAACCAGCCAGAACCGGGGCGTGCGCGTGTCCTGCAAGTAGAGCTGAGACGCCAGAAGAGAAGCTCAGAGCACGGTGCGAAGGCCTGGCCTGGAGGGGGACCGTCCAGCGCCGCCCCCTGTGCCGCAGCCCCCGCCTCTGACCCGAACCCCCAGTGAAGCTGGGAGCGTGCAGGCCCCGCACGGCAAAGAAAAGAAATGCAACAGCTACAATCAAGCCCTGCCGGGGGTACGCAAATTCATGGAGAATGTAAAAGAAAAACATTTGTTACGGCGACAGTGTTACCGGGACAATTCCAAGCACTTTTATTTATTTATTCATCTATTTTGCCTTGGAATGTTCACCAAGACGTTTGTGTTTTTAAATAAGTTCTTACACGTTTAGTGCCACAATTCCATCTGCCTCCTCCTGCTGAGCAGTCATAACGCCGGGGCTCTGTTTCCATGGGGACGATCGTCCAGCGGCAATTCCAGCATTATGACTTCTGGGTGTGTTTGAGAAGATGGCTCAAGCAATGCAAATCCTTCAAATGCACACTATCTGTTGTTGTTCTGATAACCAGCAGCTACAGGAATGATGCTGTCGAAGACAGAGCAGGGACCAGACAGATGCCCACTGAAGTCTGAGGTCGTTTTTTCTGATTGTTGAAAGGGGCACTTACCCCCGAAGCCTTTCCTTTCTGAAGCTTTTGGTCTATTTCACTTTAAATTGTTTGTTTTAGTTTTTAATACAACATAATTTGTATTAGGCAACTCATTATCTACTCATTGCCTGTCCTAAATCTTTCATCAGGGCGAGGACTACATTAAGCTCATCCTGAATAATGGCATCTGTTATTTAAATCCATTATTCACATTCAATTCCGCTAAAAATCTGTCACTCCTACTGCATCTGCAAATATGGAAACTTAAATGCAGAGGTCCCTCCTGAAATTTTCCACAGGTTAAAAAAAAAAATCATCCATTCAAAGGCATGCTTTGGGCACAGCAAATTCTGCAAGAATGCAACTTTAAACAACTCATTTCTACTGTTCTAAGAAATGACATTTTTAATATCAAAATTGGAATTTTAAATAATTTTGCTGATTATAAAAGAAATTCATGTTTACTGTAAAAATGAAAATCAAACACTGGAAAAATCTAAAAGTAGAAAGTCAGTACCCAAAATTCTACCCTCACCAAGAAATGTTATTTCTTCACCCCCCTTTTTTAAATTTCAGAATATGAGCATACAATTAGGTTGAATTCCTTGCGATTGTTTGCGTTTGTCAGGTAAAGTGCAAGTTACAGCTGATCCTTTACCCAGGAAGTATGCCCTATACCCCTACACTGTGCCCATTGGGTGAGTCTTAGCAAGACCTCTCCCTCCTTTCTCCTCCCTCCTCCCTGCCACTATAATTTGTCTTCACCCGTTTGAATCTGAGCAGGACTTTGGATTGCTTCAGTCAACAGAATAGAGCTGACATAATGTTATAATAATTTTGTGCATAGCCCTTAACTGTCCAGGCAACTTCCACTCCCTGCTTCTTGGAAACCAGCCATTATGTAAGAAATAGGGCTTTCCTGAGACCACTGTGCTGTGAGGAGGCCTCAGAAGGCCTGGATTTCTTATTGAGAGGTAAAGAAAGCAAAGTGCACCAAAGTACCAAACATTCGAGGGAAGACATCTCTGAAGTGGATCCTTCCATTCAAGCTGACCCAGCTGACTATAAGACAAACCATCCAACCTCCTTGATTTCTGTTCTATAAAACTGGAAGCAGAATAAAATAGTTGCTTTAACCCCCTAAGTTCTGGCATTGTTTATAACATTAACAACAAATAACCAAAACTCACACTTTGAACATTTTTTTATGTTAAAAAAAACTGAACCCACCTCATCTCTTTTTATGGCTCTCATTGTGTTCCATTTTATGCATTTATTAGATATAAATTAACTCATACCTAAAGCTGTGCTTTTTTACTGTTGTCCCTTTTATTACTTTGCAGTGAACATTTCTTAATATTTATCTCATTGCACCTGTCTGGTTTTCAAGGGTGAATTCTTTGGGTTTTTTTTTGAGACAGAGTCTCACTTTATTGCCCTCGGTAGAGTGCCATGACGTCACAGCTCACAGCAACCTCCAACTCCTGGGCTCAAGCAATTCCCTTTTTCAGCCTCCCAAGTACCTGCGACTACAGGCACCTGCCACAACGCCCAGCTATTTTTTTGTTGCAATTTGGCCAGGGCCGGGTTTGAACCCACCACCCTCGGTATATGGGGCCAATGCCCTACTCACTGAGCCACAAGTGCCAGCCGGATTGTTTGATTTCTTATTCTTGAGCCTTATAACTCAAGAGTTCCTTATATATTCTAGGTTCAAGTCCTATGTCTACTGTACGTTTTATGAAAAAAATTTCTCCCCGTCTATGTCTTGCTTTTTGTGTTTTTTTAAAATCTAAAAGCTTTTAGTCTGAATGAAGTTCATTTTATCCATTTTTAATTCACATTTTATGTTTTTATCATCTATTCACAAAGATTTCTCTCCTGTTTTCTTCCAGAAGCTTCATAGTTTTTACATTTATGTCTGTGATCCACTTGGAGTTAATTTGTATGTGCATGTGTAGAGTTAGGCCAGGGTATTAGCTCATCTTCTTGGCATGTGAATCATACCAGCATCATTTGTTGAAAGACTGTCCTTTCCCCACTGACTTGCTTTGTGCTCAGCGGCTCATATCTATAGGTATGGGTCTGTTCTGCACTCTGGTCCATTCCATTGGTCTATGTGACTGTCCTTGTGCCAATTTTGATTGCTGTAGATTGAAATCAGATAGTATGCCTTCCAAACTGATTCTTCCTTTTCAAAATTGTATTAGTTATTCTAAGGCCTTTCTATATTGCTTGTCAATTTCTTCAAAAGGTCTCTGGGTTTTCATCTTCCCAGACCCATCTTAGATGCAGAGCACAGCACCAGGTGGTGTGGTCACTGAGGCAGCCCAGGGAGTAGGCTTGCCTTCCTGCCTGAAGCAATTAACAAATTGGACACAATGTATTAAATGAAGTTTTTCAAGACATGGGACACTAGGCAAAGGACAGTGGTTCCCAGGATATAGTCTACAAAGGAGGTAAACCCTCCGGTTGCATTAGCTACGGACTGGAATGAATTTCCAGGCACGGCACAGAGAGAGGCAAGTTGGGGCAGCACAGCACCTCCCTAAGCTTGGCTAGGATGGGGTTGGGGGCTCAGGGGCTGCTATGCACAGGGACAAATAAAGAAAACAAAGCTATGGGGCAGTGCTGGTGGCTCAGTGGGTAGGACACTGACCCCATATACTGAGGGTGACAGGTTCAAACCCAGCCCAGACCAAACTGCAACAAAAAAATAGCCGGGCATTGTGGTGGGTGCCTGTAGTCCCAGCTACTCCAGAGGCTGAGGGAAGAGAAACTCCTGAGCCCAGGAGTTGGAGGTTGCTGTGAGCTGTGTGACGCCACAGCACTCTCCTGAGGGTGATAAAGTGAGATTCTGTCTCTACCAAAAAAAAAAAAAGAAAGAAAGAAAGAAAAAGAAATCAAAGTTGCAAAGAAAGAGAACTCTTGAGATCTGCAAGGGTCCTGGAACTCTTCAGCACATGTGTGTGAGAGAACTATCAAAAGATCAGGAGAAAATCCCTGCAGAGGACCAAAATTGGGCCAAATTCACACCATCCGCAGAGAAAAATCCTCCTAATTGCAGGGATTGATAGAATATTCAAAAGACTTTTGCCTCATTGACAGAAAATTTTACCGCAAACTAAATGTTGCTCCATTCTCTCTAACAAAGCTTAAAGCAAGGCCCAACAGGGTAAAATTGTTTGCAAGTAATTTAACTGTGCCCTAGAATGAAGCTCCGGTGTATTTACAGGACTACTAACAGTACACAGCCCACAACAAAGACAGTTTCACAAAGCTCGGCAATGCTCAGGAATAATGAAGCATGCGAAGAAACAGGACAGATACAATCCATAATCCAGAGAAAAGACAGTCAAACTGAACCAGAAATGACCCTGAAGATAGAGTGACAAAGTCATTTATTAAAAATAAAAGAACTAAAAGGAGATCTACCTTTTGATCCAGCAATCTCACGACCAGGTATTTGCCCAAAGGAAAAAAAGGCATTTATATCAAAAAAAGAAAAGAAAAGGAGAAACTCTTGTATGTCTCTAGTAGCACAATTCACAATTGCAAAGATGTGGAAGCAACACAAGTGTCCCTCAGTACCTGAGTGGATTGATAGAACGTGGTGTGTGGAGCACTACTCAGCCATGAAAAATGGTGATCAGTATCGCTTGTAACAACCCAGATGGAACTGGAGACCATTTTTCTAAGCAAAGTATCACAAGACTGGGAAAACAAATACAACATGCACTCCATACTGAATTAGAATGAGTTGATCAACACTTTTGTGCACATACAGAAGTAAAACTCAACAGAAATCAAGTAGGTGGAAGGGGGGAGAAGGGGCAGGGTAAATTCACGCCTAACTGGTGCAATGCACATATTCCAAGCAAAGGGCACACTTTTAACTTAGACTTAAAATGTACAAAAGCAAAGTATGTAACCAAATAGGTGTACCCCATAATAGTCTGAAATTTTTGTTTTAAAAAAGAATACTTGAATAGTCTTAGTCTCTTGAGAAAATGCTCCATTTTCTTGTTTCTTTGTATGTTAGATCATTCATTTTGGATTGTATCCTGGATATTATGAATGTTAAGTGAAAATTGTGAATTCTGTTATTTTTCTCTTACGAGTATATATTTTTTATTACTATTTGAGACAGAGTCTTACTCTAACACCCTCGGTAGAGTGCCATGGTGTCATCTTAGCTCACAGCAACCTCACACTCTTGAGCTCAAGCCATCCTCTTGCCTCAGCCTTCCCAGTAGCTGGGACCTCAGGTGCCTGCCACAACACCCAGCTAATGTTTCTATTTTTAGTAGACCAAGTCTCACTCTTGCTCAAGCTGGTCTGGAACTCCTGACCTCAAACAATCCACCTCACCTGCCTCAGCCTTCCAGAGTGCCAGGATTACAGGCGTGAACCACCACTTGGCCTGAGTTGTTTTTTTTTTTTAACTCTGATTTAACAGATAATTTTCTGGCCTGGGCTTCAACTTCAAACTCTGTTTCTCAAGTAATGGTTCTGGTCTTGGTTCAGATCTTTTATCTTTAACTGACTTGCTTTGAGTTTTGTGTATGCCTGGTTTGACAGTAAGTCAGATGTGGGTCCTCAAGCACTTTCCCCATTCTCTTCATCATTGGCAGTGGTCCAGCTTCCATTTTCTAGTTGCCCAGGCCAGAAAGAAGGCAGGATTGTCTGTGTGCGCCACACAGCTGCCGGGAGCACATGTGCAGCTGCAGGGACAGGTGCGCCTCTCTCCCTCCAGACCTTCCCACTACGATCTGTGCTTCCCTTCTCCTCCCAGCCTTCAGGCAATTACTTTTGTATTATGTCCAGGTTTCTTAGTTGTTTTCTTTTGTATCATGTCCACATTTTATATTTGTTTCTGTATGGTGGGAAGGGTGAGTGGTTTATCAAGTATGGGTTTGTTCCAATGAAACTGGAAGCCTAGGAGAAACTTAGTTTTGGAAAAGCTATAAAATGGGAGTCGGTTATAGCTGGATGGAAATTTATTCCAGAACATTATTGACTAACCCATTTGTTCACATAAAATTAACAATTGCTGTTCACATGTCAAATTCTCAATATTAATAGTTATTTTGAAGTCACTTTTTTCTCAATGCCCATCTAAGTATGACATTGATTTAAAAAGTTTCTTCAGGCTGGTGCAGCGCTTCACACCTATAATTCTACTACTCTGGGAGGCTGAGGCAGGAGGATCACTTGAGCTCAGGAGTTTGAGACCAGCCTGAGCAACAGGGAGACCCCGTCTCTACTAAAAATAGAAAAATTAGCTAAAAATAGAAAAATTAGCCAGGCATTGTGGTAGGAGGCTATACTCCCAGCTACTCAGAAAGCTGAGCCAAGAGGATCCCTTGAGCCCAGGAGTTTGAAGTTTCTGTGAGCTATGACACCAGCGTACTCTAGCCTGGGCAACAGAGTGAGACTCTGCCTCAAAAAAATAAATAAATAAAAAGTAAAATAAGAACAGTGCTATCATGGTATAATCTTTTCTTTTTTTAAATTTGTTTCAATACCCCAATTTTAAACATGTGCCGGGACTGCCCAGGCAGCAATCCCCTCTCAAACTCATGCTCACTTCTCACTGTGGACGTGTCTCTGGATCCTCCTGCCAGTCACCTCCTGCCCTGGTATCTCATGATCAAGTTCTCCATCATAGTTATTCTTCATAGTTTTTTAGGTTATTCCTACGTACTTATTTTTACTATCTATATTCTAGGATTATTCATTCAGATTTTAAAACATCTGTATTACTACTTCAAACTGCACAAAGCTTATATATTTGTTTAGAGTACTGACACTTAAAAGTAAGTCATATTATTCAAGAAGAAGTTTTTGGGGAGGCCTTTCTATTTTCGGTAACATTTTATAATTATCTTCAAATAAGTCCTGTACCCTTAAAATAAATGTAAATTTTATTCTAAACACTATAAACCTGTCTTTCATAAATAATGCTTTCACGTTTTATGTAATGATTTCTACAGTTATGTCATTTCTTACATTATTTACATTCAGCCACATTTCCAAATTTTGATAGCTTTAAAAAAAATTTAAAAAACCCCACCCAGCCTGTGGCTCATTGAATAGGGCGCTGGCCCCATATACCGAGGGTGGCGGGTTCAAACCCAGCCCCGGCCAAACTGCAACACAAAAATAGCTGGGTGTTGTGGCGGGCACTTGTAGTCCCAGCTGCTTGGGAGGCTGAGGGAAGAGAATCGAGTAAGCCCAAGAGTTAAGAGTTAGAGGTTGCTGTGAGCCATGTGATGTCATGGCACTCTACCCGAGGGCGGTACAGTGAGACTCTGTCTCTACAAAAACAAACAAACAAACAAAAAAAAAACACCCAGCCTAACCTTTTAATTTTCTAAGTTTATAGATAAACTTTAGTGAAAACATAGTTGTTACTCCTTTTTTTTTATTCTCTAAATTTTTTTTTATTACTAAGTCATAGCTGTGTACATTAATGCAATCATGGGGCACCATACACTGGTTTTATAGACTGTTTGACACATTTTCATCACACTGGCATTTTCCTGGCATTTTCTTAGTTATTGTGTTAAGACATTTATATTCTACATTTACTAAGTTTCACATGTACCCTTGTAAGATGCACCGCAGGTATAATCCCACCAATCCCCCTCCCTCAACCCATCTCCCCTCTCCCTCCTCTCCCTCTCCCCCTTCCCCCTATTCTTAGGTTATACTGGGTTATAGCTTTCATGTGAAAGCCATAAATTAATTTCATAGTAGGGCTTGTTACTCCTTCTTTTCCCAATATTTATAACAGTTTTATTTCATGGTTTGTATTGCTGCCATTTTTAGAGACTCAATACTGAGTTACAAATACTGAAGACATCCCTGACCTATTGTCAGATTAACTGAAATTGGTTTATTTGCTGCTTAAGTTCATTTTTGCTATTGCTATTTTAAAATCATGATTTATAGTCATAATTCAAGTAGTTTCCTTTCATGGCTATTTTACTCACAATTTTAATAGCTACTGAATGTTATCAAATATCTTTCTGTATCTATTAATATAATATGATTTTATCAAATATCTTTCTGTATCAATTAACATAATATGACCTTCCCCTTTACTGCATTATTCCCTTTACCACATAATCCTAAACAAAGGATTACATTGAGAATCACAATATTGACCTTATATTCTTTGAATAAATAATACTTCAGTTATTGTTTTGATATAAAAATTCTAAAAGTATTATCAAATAGAGTTCAGCAATGCTTCTATATTTATAAGAAATATTGGCTTATAGTAAATTTTGTACAAGAATTATCATGAATTGGTGTTAAAATTACAGTGATTTCATTAAGTAAATGTGAGAGGTTTGCATTTTCCATGGCCGGAAATATCTAAATAACATCGGAATAATCTATTCTCTAAAGGCATGACAGTGGTGCCTTAGCAAGAGCAGAATTGAGTCAACTTTGAGGTTTTCCTGTGGTCATTGGTTTACTCAACTTTTCCAATTCCTGGGTAAAATTTAGTTATTTTTGTTTTGCTAGGAATTATTATTTTCTTTAGGTTTTAAATCTAGAAGTCATAGAGCTGCATACAGTATTCTTTTGTGACTTTTAAGTGGTTATTCCCCCTAGCTCACTACAAATATTGCCTATTTTTGTTCTCTCTTTATAGCCTTAATTCAGTTTGCAAGTATTTCTGCTTTATGGTTTTTTCAAAGAAACCAATTTCTGGATTTATCCTTTTCTGTTTTATTATTTCAATTCTTATCTCTAGTAATTCCATCTCCTTAGTTATTTACTTTATTCACTTACTTTTTCTAAATTTATGCTCTAATGAATATATTGTGACTTTAATATTTTTGCCTTTTTAAAAATAAAGGTATTTAAAGCTCTAGGATTTAGAAAGTTCACCTTTGAAGGTTACTTTATTTCATTTGTGATTTATTTTCATTTTTTCTGTCTAATCCAAGGATTTTCTAAAAATGTGTTTTTAATTTCCAAGTAATTAAGATAGGTCCTTTTAATTAACCTCGTTAGACAAAAGTAAAGACGAAGAATTTAAAGGCTAGGCATGGTAGCTCACACCTGAAATCTGAGCACTTTGGGAGGCTGATGCAGGAGAATTGTTTAATGCCAGGAGTTCAAGACCAGCCTGGGCAATATAGTGACAACTATCTCTACAAAAAAAAAAAAAAAATTAGCCTGCATGACTACAGTCCCAGGTATTCAGGGGGCTGAGGCAAGAGGATCACTTGAGTCCCAGAACTTTGAAGTTGCAGTGGGCTATCTAGCTTGGGTGATAGAATGAGGCTCTGTCTTTAAAAAAAATAATAATATTTTAAGGAATTTATAAAAATGAACAAAATTGGTCAGGTGAAAAATGGCTCACACCTGTAACCCTAGTGCTCTGAGAGGTCAAGGCAGAAAGATCACTAGAGCTCAGGAGTTTGAGACCACCCTGAGAAAGAGTGAGACATCATCTCTACTAAACATAGAAAAATTAGCCAGGCATTGTGGTGGCTGCCTGTAGTCACAGCTATTTGGGAGGCTGAGGCAGGAGGATAGCTTGAACCCAGGAGTCTGAGGTTGCTGTGAGATAGGCTGATGCCGTGGCATTCTAACCTGGGGCAACAAAGTGAGATGAAAGAAAGGAAGGAAGGAGGGAGGGAGGGAGAGAAGAAGAAAGGAGGGAAGGAAGGAAGGAAGGATCAAGAATTATGGGACTATGCAAAATGTTCAAATTTACAAGTCATAGGTATTACTGAGAAAGAAAAAGGGAAAGTAAAAAGTGTATAAAACCTATTGAGGAAAAGTTCCCTGGTGTTATAAGGAAATTAGACATCCAAATACAAGAGATTTCGGTGAATTCCAAGGTGATACATTATAAAAAGGTCTTCACCAAGGTATTTTGTTATCAGGCAATCTAAAGTCAACTTGAAGGAGAACAAGTTGTAAGACAAAATTTTCTAAAACTTCCCGATTACCTTTAAAGGAAAGTCCATCAGACTAACAGCAGATTACTCAGTAGAAACTTACAAGCCATTATGACAGGAACAGAAAATCAAATGTCAACTCTGAACATAAGCAGGCTGAATGCCTCACTTGAAAGGCATAGATTGGTGAAAAAGGTAAAAATGCAGAATCTAAATATCTTCTGTCTTTAAGAGACCTGTGTAACTGGGGGAAAAAATCTCTATAAATTCAAGGTAAAGGGTGAATAAAGCATATTCTACATAAATCAAAATCAAAACCAAGTGGGAGAAACTGCAAATATCAGATAAAACAGACCTTAAATCAACAGCAGTAAAAAAAAAAAAAAAAAAAAAAGACAAAAAAGGCCATTATATAATGGTAAAGGGAGCAATTTAACAAGATGATATAACAATCCTAAATATGACTCTAATACCAGAGTACCCAGATTCATAAAACAAATACTATTAGACCTAAGAAAAGAGACAGACAGTAATGCAATAATAGTGGGGGACTTCAACACAAATAGATCATCAAGGAAGAAAGTTAATGAACATGACTGCCATGGCAATTGCAACAACAACAAAAATAAACAAATGGGACTTCATTAAACTGAAAAGCTTCTGTACAGCTAAGGACACAATAACCAAAGCAAAGAGACAACCTACACAATGGGAAAGGATATTTGCATATTTTCGATCAGACAAAAGCTTGATAACCAGGATCTATAGAGAACTTAAATTAATCCACATGAAAAAAGCCAACAATCCCTTATATCAATGGGCAAGAGACATGAATAGAACTTTCTCTAAAGACGACAGACGAATGGCTAACAAACACATGAAAAAATGTTCATCATCTCTATATATTAGAGAAATGCAAATCAAAACAACCCTGAGATATCATCTAACCCCAGTGAGAATGGCCCACATCACAAAATCTCAAAACTGCAGATGCTGTTGTGGATGTGGAGAGAAGGGAACACTTTTACACTGCTGGTGGGACTGCAAACTAGTACAACCTTTCTGGAAGAAAGTATGGAGAAACCTCAAAGCACTCAACCTAGACCTCCCATTCGATCCTGCAATCCCATTACTAGGCATCTACCCAGAAGGAAAAAAATCCTTTTATCATAAGGACACTTGTACTAGACTGTTTATTGCAGCTCAATTTACAATCACCAAAATGTGGAAACAGCCTAAATGCCCACCAACCCAGGAATGGATTAACAAGCTGTGGTATATGTATACCATGGAATACTATTCAGCCATTAAAAAAAATGGAGACTTTACATCCTTCGTATTAACCTGGATGGAAGTGGAAGACATTATTCTTAGTAAAGCATCACAAAAATGGAGAAGCATGAATCCTATGTACTCAATCTTGATATGAGGACAATTAATGACAATTAAGGTTATGGGGGGGGAAGCAGAAAGAGGGATGGAGGGAGGAGGGTGGGGCCTTAGTGTGTGTCACACTTTATGGGGGCAAGACATGATTGCAAGAGGGACTTTACCTAACAATTGCAATCAGTGTAACTGGCTTATTGTACCCTCAATGAATCCCCAACAATAAAAAAAAAGAAAAGAAAAAAGAAAAAGAAAGTTAATGAACAAACACTTAAACTAGGAACTAGAACAAATAGACCTAACAGACATTTGCAGAACATTCTACCCAACAACAGCATAGACCATATGGTAAGCCATGAAACAAGTCTCAGTAAATTTTTAAAAATTGAAAGAATATCAAGTATCCTCTCAGACTACAATGAAGTAAAAGTAGAAATCAATTCTAAGAGAAACTCTCAAAATTATACAAATATATGGAAATAAAATAACCTGCTCCTGAATGATGTTTGGGTCAATGATAAGCTCAAGACAGAAATTTAAATTTTTTTAAATGAATGATAATAAGAACAAAATTTATCAAAACCCCTGGGATTCAGTAAAAGTAGTGCTAAGATGAAAATCTATAGTACTAAATGCCTACATCAAAAAGAAAGAAAGATGCAAAATTAATATCCTAACTTCAAACCTCAAGGAACTAGAAAAACAATTAACCAAACCCAAAGATAGCAGCAGAACACAAAAAATAAAAAAGATAGAGCAACTAAATGAAGTTGAAACTAAAAAAAAAAAAAAAAAAAATTACACTCAATGAAACAAAAAGTTAGTTCTTTGAGAAGATAAACAAAATTGATAGACCACCAGGTAGATACACCAAGAAGAGAGGATTCAAAATACATTCAATCAGAAATGAAAATTTGATATTCACTTGCAGAAGATAAAAATGAATCCCTAACTCTCACCATACACAAAAATTAAGTCAAGATGGATTAAGACATAAATGTAAGACCTGAAACCATTACAATTGTCATTACAACTGATACTACAGAAATACAAAAGATCATCCATGACCACTATGACCATCTCTATGCCCACAAAGTAGAAAATCTAGACAAAATGGACAAATTCATGGAAACATACAGTTTTCAATTATCACCAACCTGAGAATCAAATGAAGAACTCAATCCCATTTAAAATACCTGCCCCCCCCACCAAATGCCTTGGGATATAATTAACCAAGGAGGTGAAAGATCTCTATAAGAAAAACCACAAAACATTGATAAAAACATGCCAGATGACATGAACAATGGAAAAACATCCCATACTCACTGACTGGAATAATCGATATTGTTACAATGACTAAATTTTCCAAAGAAATCTTCAGATTCATTGGAATTACAATAAAAATATAACAAAATCATTCTTCACAGAATTAGAAAACACAATCCTAAACTTCATATGGAGCAAAAAATAGTTTGAATAGCCAAGGCAATCCTAAGCAAAGAGGAAAAAAGAGGCCTCACAGTGCCCAACTTCAAATTTTACTATGTATATATTAACCAAATATCATGTACTGCTATATCTATGTACTGACACAGATCAGCGGAACATGATAGAGAACCTATACACAAAGCCATATACCTACCACCAACTAATCTTCAACAAATCAGACAAGAAAATGGTGCTGGGAAAAATTGATATTCACTTGCAGAAGATGAAAATGAATCCCTAACTCTCACCACACACAAAAATTAAGTCAAGATGGATTAAGACATAAATGTAAGACCTGAAACCATAAAAATATTAGGAGAAAACCTAGAAGAAAACCTTCAATATTGGCCTATGTAAAGAATTTATGTCTAAGACCCCAAAAGCAAAAACAAACAAAAAAAATAATAAATGGATGTAATTAAACTAAAGTTCTTCTTCACAGCAAAAGAAATAGCGCTATACAGGAGCAAAGTTTGTGCATATTATTGAAGTTAAGTTGATACTAATTCGAATTAGACCATTATAAAACAAAATTTAAATGGTAATTTTCAGGACAACCACTAAGAAAATAACTCAAAATATGTGGCAAAGAAATGATAAGGACATTTAAATAATACACTTAAAAAAAGAAAAACCCTATTTAACACAAAAGAAAGCAGTAATGAAAGAAACGAGAAACAAGAAAGACATGACTGGGTGGCACCTGTGGCTCAAGGAGTAGGGTGCCAGCCCCATATACCAGAGGTGGCGGGTTCAAACCCAGCCCCTGCCAAAAGAAAACTACAAAAAAGAAAAAGACGACTTATAGAATACAAAGAGCAAAATGGCAGACATAAACCTTACCTCATGGGTAATTACATTAAATATATATGAACTAAAATCTCCAACTGAAGACAGAGATTGGCATAATTAATAAAAATAGATGATTCAACTATATGTTGCCTGTAAGAAAACACATTTTACATTTAAAGAAACAAATAGGTTGAAAGTAAAAGTTAGGGAAAGATATATGATAAAACAGTAACAAAGAAAGAGCTAGAATTGCTATGCTAATGTGAGACAAAACATACTTTAAGACAAAATTGTTATTAGGGATAAATAAGAACATTATATAATTATAGAAGTGTCAATCCACCAAGGAGATATAATAATTATAAATGTGTATATACCTAACAATAGAGTCCCCAAATACAAGAAGCACAAACAAATTACAGAATTGATGGTAGAAATAGGCAGTTCTACAATAACTGAAGATTTCAATACCCCATTTTCAATAATGAACAGAACAACCAAACAAATGACTGACAAAGGAACAGAAGGTTTGAACACCATTATAAACCAAGTGGACCTCACAAACAATGACACAGCTCCACCCAAACACAGAAAAAGACACAACTTCTCAAGTGTACATGGAACACTGTCCAGGATAGAATGCATGTTGGGCCATAAAACAAGTTTTAGTAAATTTAAAAGAATTTAAATCAGGTAACTTATGTCTTCTGACCACAGTGGAATGAAATTAGAAATCAATAACAGAAGGAAATTTGAGAAATTCACAAATATGTGGATATTAACACACTCGTTAATATGAGCCAATGTAAAAAAAATCATAAAGAAATTAGAAAATACTTGGAGGTAAATGAATAGAAAAACAGTGTACAAAAATTCAACACCTGCCTTAAAAAGAAAATCTTATATCAATAACTTAAACTTTGACCATTAGAAACCAGGAGAAAAAGAGCAAACTAAACCCAAAGTATGCAGAAGAAAGGAAATAAATATTAAAGTGAAACTAAATTACAAATTTAAAAAATAAGAAAAAATTTATGAAACAAAAGGTTTTTCAAAAAGATGAACACACTTGAAAACATTGAGCTGGACTGACCAAGAAAAAGAGAGAAGATTCAAATTACTAAAATGAGGAATGAGAGAGTGGACATTACTATCACCCTCACAGAAATAAAGTATTAAAAGGGAATACTGTGAATAGTTGTACCGAAATAAATTATATAACTTAGGAGAAGTAGACAAATTTCTAGAAAGAGACAAATTATCAAAACTGACACAAAAAGAAGTAAAAAAAATTGAATAGACCTATAGCGAATAAAAAAATTCAAAACTCTTATCACTCAAGAAAAGCTTAGAATCAGATGTTTCATAAGTGAATTCTACTAAACATTTAAAGAATTGAATTTACACCAATCTTCCAAAAGAAAAAAGAAGAGAAAGATATTCTAATATCAAAACTAGATGATCACAAGAAAAGGAAACTATATGGAAATAAACACAAAAATCCTCAACAGAGAACTAGCAAACTGAATCCAGCAGCATACGAAAAGGCGTATACATGATGCCAACTAGGATTTATCCCAGGAATTCAAGGTTGGCTTAATATCCAAAAATTAATCAACATAATACATTACCTCAATAGAATAAAATAGTGTTGGGGCTTAGAGAATGATACCCCAAAATATGGGACTCACTTTCATGCAGCCTCAGAAGGAAAGTTTCTCTATGACCTTCTCCTGTACTCCTGTCTCTCAAAACTCATTCTTCCCCAAGGCAAGCCACAGAAACCAAAATCCCTCTTCTTCAATGCAGTTAACATAACCAGAACGTTTTCCCATAGGCAGCTGTAGAACCTAAAAACAGTACTCCAACACCCCCCCACACACACACAAACACCTTTTTGTATAAGAGATAACCATGAAGAAATTCTCTGACCTCTGAAACCATTGTGCTAAGTGAAGAAAGCCGATCATAAAAGGTCCCATATCATCTGGTTCAATCAATATGAAAAATCTAGATCCGGCAGATACAGAGAGACAGAAAGAAAATTGGTGATTGTGTAGGGCTGAGAGGACGAGGTTGAGGATGATAAAGAGTACTCGGTTTCTTTCCAGTGTTTCTTTCTAGGGTGGTTTAAATGTTTTTAAATTGATAGTGATGATGGTTTTACAACTCTGTGAAACTTCACACTTCAAATAGGTGAATTGTATGGTATGTGACTCATATCTCAGTAAGGCTATTACCACAAAATAACCACTATCCAGGTCATCAAAAACAGGGAAAGCCTGAGAAGCCGTCACAGCCACAAGGAGCCTGAGAAGACCTAATGACCTGTTCTAATGTGGCATCCTGGATGGGATCCTGGACTGAAAAAGAACATTAGGTAAAAATTACAGAAATAAAAGTAAAGCATAATAATACACTAACACTACTCCATTATTGTAAGATGTTAACAATGTGAGAAACTGCATGTGGGTTATATGGGAATTCTGTGCTATCTTTCAATTTTTCTTTTATCTAAAACCATATTTTAGAAAAAGATATCTTTATAGTTCTGAGGGGGTAATGAGATGTCCACTTGAATTACATTGTTATCAATTCTTCCTTATTTTTGGTACCCACAGACTTGGCTTATGTTCTTCGTAAACTGTGGCTTTTATCATTCCCTGGAATCCTGTTTAGTGCTTTTACCCCCAAATCCCACCTCAGTCTTAACAGGGCCATTTGGGGGAGCCCAGCAGGGGTTTCCTCTGCATGAGTACAGTGCAGTGGGGTCGTGGCCTGCTTTTACCATCACCTTCATGCCCTCTTCGTTAGACCACTTCATAGTCAACACCACTTTAAGACTTCTAGGACTTTTTTGCTTCACCTGTGTTCCCACCTCCCAGTTCATAAATTTCCTAATAACTTATTAGAATCTCTTCCATACCCCTTTAGTTTCAAGAATTTTTATTTTTATTCTCTCTTATTTCACAGTGTGAATCTACCCATATCCATCCACAGATATTTTGTTACCTCATTTTTCTGGTTTTCTCTAACTTGAGTTCTCTGTTCTTTGGGGGAACTTAGTCATGTCGCCGGAAAAAAACCTAAACTCTGTTAAGTAATTTAAAGAGGTTTATTTTGAGCTCAATATGTGTGAGCATTGGCCAAGGGCACATAGTCTCTCCTAAGAAAATGTGCCTCAAGTGGCCAGGTTACACTTTGGTTTTATACACTCATGGAGACAAGACTAGATAAAACCATAAATTAATACTTGGAAGGTATACAATGGTTTTCCCCAAAAATGCTTGTGAACTAAAATAAAATCTTCATAGCCGGCCGCTGTGGCAGTCACCTGTAGTCCCAGTTACCTGAGAGGCTGAGGCAAGAGAATTACTTGAACTCAAGAATTTGAGGTTGTTGTGACCTAAGATGCCACAGCACTCAGCACTCTACCAAGGGTGATCAAGTGAGACTCTGTCTTCTGGGGGCAAGATATGATTGCAAGAGGAACTTTACCTACCAAATGCAACCAGTGTAACCTGGCTTATTGTACCCTCAATGAATCCCCAACAATAAAAAAAAAAAAAACCTAAAAATCTTAGGCTCCCCCTAGCAGCTGACTGACTGGACACTCTCTTAGCAAAGGGGCTCCCCTAAAACTGAGTTGCTAGCCATGAGTAAGGAGATCACACATGCCTCATCATGCCCCCTTTCTTCTTAGAGATGTCCTTTGAGACTCATTAACATACCTGCAGGTCGTCAATATACAAAACAAACTGCTTGAGTCTGGGCATGTGAGGGGTAGTTTGCTCCTAGACCCTTATCTTAATTCAGCATTCTTTTTCGCTGACTCCTGGTCTATTAGACAGAGCCTAACTCCATCACCCAAATGACAACTAAAGAATCTTTAAACCCGCATACAACCTATAAACTACTGCTTTGAGATGTCCCACCTTTTCGGGCCAAAAAAATGTACACCTTCCACGTATCGATTTATGAATTTATCTGTAATTCCTGTCTCCCTGAAATGTATAAAATCAAACTGTATCGGCACCGCCGTGAGTCCACTTGCTCAAAGCTTCTTGGTGATGGCTCAGAATGACCTCCTCAGATTACTTTACAAAGTGTGGCTTCTTTTCTGTTGACAGTCTGGACATACAAAAGTGAGGGCTGACAAGTGAGGGTTTTAGGGATTCTTTAGTTGGAAGTTGGTTGAAAGAGTTGAGCTCTATCTAGAGATCTGGAGTCAGTGGGGAGGAACACTTGAGTTAGGGGGCTGCTACCTGCCATGCGATGCTGGGCCATGGTCAGGCTGGACCACAGTCAGGCTGAACAACAAGCCAAAGGAGAAATAGAGCAGAGAGTCTAGAGCTCTGGCCAGGACAGGAGCCGGCAGAGCCAGCCCAGTGATGAGAGGCGGCTGACAAGAGGTGGCCCTTTCCTTTTTTTGCTCTCATCTGAGTTCTCACCAAGCAAAGTGTGGTTTTCCAAATAGCCTTCCTTAGAGATAAAATCCATGCCTTAATAAAAATGAATTCTTGTTCTGATACCACTCAGACTTATTTTAATGCATCGTTCCAAGCAAAGGAGAGGAAGGAAGGGGTGAAAAGAACCCAGAAGTTTCCTTATCTGTCTGCATGTGAATCCACTAGGCCTTTGTAAAAATCACACTTAACCTGAGATTATTTAGAAGAATGTACCACTTTGTTTTCCAAAAGAATGGTCAATACCTATAGATTTAATAGACCCAGAGAAAGAGGAAGAGATTAACATCAAGACCCTGACAAACTCGCCTGAAGTGTTCAGCCCCAGACACGGGGGGTCATGTCACGTGCACTCTCTGCCTTCCAAGGCGACATTCTAGGACCACTTGTCTGGGCCCCAGAGACTTATAATTTTCAGTACAATCACATTTTCTAAGATCTCCAGGAAGAGCCCTAGAGTATAATTTTAATTACAAGGTAATTTTAGCATTCAGCACTAAGAAATTATGACACACCTTGGCCTAAGCCAGACAGCTGAGTCCTGGGACCAGGTAGAGCCATGACACAATCTGTATGGCACCTCAGTTCCTCTTATCATCACAGGAATATGCAACATCTGTACCGTTGTTCTGAATTGCACTCTGATGGGAAGATGTGTGACTCACATAATGTGCATAACACATGATTGGTGTTTCATTAGGATCATCACTTGAAAGACACAAAAAGGGTACTCCAGGGTGCCACATATGAAACATTCATCTCTTCTCTTTAGAACAATCTGTTAAATGTTTTCACATATAACCCCAAGACGTCGCTACTGGGGAGTCAATGCACACGCATGGACCGTCGTTCTTCATGTCCTGGCTGGGGAGCTCTCCCTCATCCTTCCTCCATTTTCACATTCAACCCAGTTTCCTCTCCTTTTGAAATTCAGCAGGAGCATCTCTGCCTTGTGTTCTCTTGACCTCAAATCCAGAAATGATTCTCATGGGTTATTTAAGGCCACCCGCAACACAGAAGTTGGCCTGTAGTGAGCTGTCAGTAGTTGGTGTTTTTCTGTGATTACCATGCTTTGCATAGTCTTTGAGAGAAAAGAGACCAAAGGGACCAGTTCCTGCTGCCCTTGCTTCATCATCATCATCATCATCATCATTATTGAGAAACAGTGGGAGTCTGTGATTGGGTAGACTCTCTTCATTCAAAGAGCAAAGATGTCTCGAGTGGAGGAGTCCAGAGACCTGGTTCCTACCCATCTTGGAGAAGGCTTGAGGGCATCCTCAATCTCTGGAGCGTCAGTGAAAGAGCTCACCTTCTGAGCTTGTCTTAGCCCTTCTGTGCTGCCATAAAGGGAATGCCCGAGACTGGGCACTTTATAAAGAAAAGAGGTTTGGCTCACAGTTGGGCAGACTGTGCCAGCATGGTCCAGCCTCTGCTTCAGAGCCTTCCAGTTAAAGGTGGAGAGCAAAGCAGGATGGCTGTGTCACCAGCAAATGAAGAGACCAGAGAGGGAAGAGGGGCAGCTGGGCTTTTTTTTTTTTTTTTTTTTTACAGTTTCTGGCCGGGGCTGGGTTTGAACCCACCACCTCCAGCATATGGGGCCGGCACCCTATTCCTTTGAGCCACAGGTGCCACCCTCAGCTGGGCTTTTTTTAACAACCAGCTTTCACTGAACTAATGAAGTGAGAGCTCACTCATTACAAAGGGAGGGCATTCAGGAGGGAGCCGTCCCCCAAGGCCAAAACACCTCCCACCAGCCCCTCCTCCAACACCAGGAATCAAATTTCAACATGAGATTTGGAGGGGCCAAACATCACCCTTATCTACACTCAATTGCAGTAAGTTTCCTTAGCATAGCAGAAACCTATTGGGTTATCATCCCATTCTCCCAGTCAGGTGGTGACTGCAGTGACCTCCAGCAGGCCATTATAATCGCTTCCAAATTATACACACACGCACACACACACACACATACATTTTGTCAACCTACTCAGGGATTCATGGGCACTTGGGTTGATTCCACATCTTTGTGATTATAAATTGTGCTGCAGTAAACATTCAAGTACAGGCGTCTTTTGATAAAATGATTCCCTTTGGTAGATGCCCAGTAGTGGGTCTTTCTCCTCTTCTTTCTCACTTCCTGATTGGTTTTTGCCTTTAAGGACACACGTACATGTGTGTGTTATATGTAGATTTGCCAGTCCATATGAAAAAAGTAAAGGATATATTTATCCTATGCATGACCCAGGTGAGTCACCTCCAGCCCCTCACAGAGCTGAGGTCGTAGAATCTTTCATTTTTTAAGAAACCAGAAATAGAATTTTCTATAAGAAATCTCTTGGGGCGGCGCCTGTGGCTCAGTGAGTAGGGCGCCAGCCCCATATGCCAAGGGTGGCGGGTTCAAACCCAGCCCCGGCCAAACTGCAACAAAAAAATAGCCGGGCGTTGTGGCGGGCGCCTGTAGTCCCAGCTGCTCGGGAGGCTGAGGCAAGAGAATCGCGTAAGCCCAAGAGTTAAGAGGTTGCTGTGAGCCGTGTGACGCCACGGCACTCTACTTGAGGGCAGTACAGTGAGACTCTGTCTCTACAAAAAAAAAAAAAAAAAGAAATCTCTTGATTTTGAGTTATTGACTCAAGTTGTGTTTATATATGTAGAACTCCTCTCCCCGCAACCAACAACGTCTGTGGGCTGCTTAAGGTCTCCACTCCAGGTCCTGCTGTTCATAGGAGTGACCTATGAGGGGAGGGCCAAGAACGCCAGCACCCTCAGCAACCTGTGAAAAACTTAGACTCGTAGGTCCAGCCCAGAGCCGATAAAACAGAACCTGTATTGTAACAGGTCCCCAAGTCATTTGTCTGCACGTTGAAGACTGAGAAGTCCTGGCTGAGTTCACGTGTTCATAAATATGCCTTCATATTGAAATTACCCAAGGAACTAAAAAAAATAAAAAAGAAATACTGATATCTGGGACCCACTCCCAGAGATTTCGTTTTAATTAGTCTGGAATGTAGTCTGGGCTTTTTTTTTTTAAGCTCCCTGGGTGATTTTGGCATATAGGACCCACTAGCCGCCTGCAACACCCACACACCAACAGCTCCTTCAGAACACATCTTCCTCAATCCCTGAATTGGCAGCTCCTGGTCTCAGCGTCAAGCCTTCCACGGGAGTTCCAGCTGTGGGTCCACAAATACTGCCACAAGATAATCTGGGGGACAGGAAGGGGAAGGGTATTTCAACATTTTTTTAAATTTTGTCCTAAATTTTAAAACAGGACTTTCTCAAATGCCATAAAGAAATGGAGTATGGACACTTTAGAAAAATAAACTATTAGAGCCAAAAGTACTCAGTTACACAATACGAAGATTCCAAGCACACCAGGATAGCCAAGACCTGCTTCTTAGATGATCTCAGGCATTTGAACATCTCAGTTCTTTGAAAATTGGCCAAATGAGAAAGGAAAGAGTAACAATAGCAAAACCCCGAGGCTGAGCCCTGAGAGAAAGGACACCTAAAATTAGAGCACTGAGGAAACATCTTTTAAATTTTGACACCTAATCTCATCACTCTGATCATTGCTCCCACATTCCAGAAGCTAAACCAAGCTTTTTGTTTCATTCTGTGTGTGTATTATATAAAATCTCTCAGTACGAGAAACTTCAAGTAAAACCCAAACCCATAATTCTCTATCCTTTCTGTATCCACGTCCTGTGCAGTGTGACTTTCCACCCCCACCCTCAAGAGGAAAAGTTTATTGCCCAGTGGCTTCCTTTAGCCAATAGAATGGCCCAAGATGATGTGCCAGGTCTGAGCCTACGCTGCAGGACCCCTGCATGGTGCTTCTCTGAGAGTGCAGGTGCTGTAACATGAGCAAGCTTGATTAGCTGGACTTGGAGAGGCCCTGATGCCTGCTAGACCACCTAATAGCACCTTCCCCTCCACATCTCTGCCAGCAGAGTCACCCACATAGCCCAGAGCTGAACGAGCCCAGTCAAGACCAGGGGCATCGCCCGCTGGCCCACAGTACGTAATGAGCTGCAATGCACAAATCCTTGGAGTGATGTGTTACATAGCAATGGTTAACTGACATGCCCAGCCTAGGGAATTTCAATTTAGATATTAATGTCCTAAAGAAATGGAGTCCAAGGTTTAACTGGAAACGAGTTAAGCTGCATTAGGGAGCACCAAGGACAGGATGATGAGGGTCTTTTGTCAGTTTTGTTCCTCCATTGGGCCATTTTGGGACTGCTGTGTTCCTTTGTTAGGTCAAGGAGCTGAACAAAATCGGGGCTGGCCTGTGGGAAGTGATCACATTCAGAGTCTGCCCCGCGTGCCCAAATCTGACAGTGATTTGCAGTCCACTTCGCAAACTCTGTCTCCCCTATTGCTCCTTTTACATTTCTCTCTTAGAGTTATTGAGCATCTTAATTCGAAGGACAAATTTAAACATGAACAATGCTCACGTTCTGAATAATAGCAAGTCAAGTTCATGGATTTCTTAGATAATTCTTATGACTTGGCATCATTCCCCCAAAGATAGCAAGCATTATGTGTCCCAGGGTTTTTTTTTGCAAACTTCCTAAGAAAACTGTTTCAGAAGAATCTGCCTTCAATATTCTTGCTCGTTCTGAAAATCAGTTTAGAATTTCACTCAAATAGCAAAAGAAAATCAGCACGCATAAGATACATCTGTGTCAGAGGCTCAGTTCTGACAAATCAGTGGTGGTGTTCAATCCCTGCAATGCTTAGTAGGAGAGGAAATGTATCTGCTTGTAGGTCCCTGTCACGCAGAATGGAAGCTGGATTTCCGCACATTCCTCCTTGGCTTCCTTCAAAGCCAGCTCGAGTTTGCCAAGAAGTGAACAAAACCAGCCACGTAATTAAGGCCATCTATTACACGTGATAAAGGAAAGACTCACAGATAAACGAAATTCACATGGAGAAACCAGGTCTTCCAGGTAAATATAGGGTGGACAGAAAGTCCTTGTGCAATTTAACACGATCTTTATGTCTGGCCTGTAGAAGTCTCACTTCTCGTTAAGTAGAAGACTAATTAAGGAATCTACTTTTTCCTCTTAATAATGTGGTCAGTGAACTGCTCCAGGTGGTGTCCAGCTCAGGATAATGTGCAGAAATGACACGGCATGTTTACGGGTGTTTCTCCTGGGCATTATCAGGGATGAAGAAATCGTCTCCCGCATGGTTACTGTTTTCAGGGAGCTAACAGTTTGGCTGAGGTGGGACACATTGCCAAGAGGTGTCATTCAGATGGTAAGTGGCGCCAGAGTCACCAGAGCCAGAGAATTTGAGCTTTTGCTGGGAGCTGGGAAGTCAGGAAAGGCCATGCGGGGAGGTGAGAGAAAGAATCAATGTCAATGGAGAGACTGAACCTGTTTCTTAAATACTCCTCTAAAAGTATGGCCTGGCTGGCTGGCTCTTTGTTCACACTGTACACACACGCGCCTGCACACACACACACACAGACAGAGTGATAATGCTATTTTTGTCTCATTAAACCACCCCTGTCTTCTGACAGTCTCAGGAGAGATGGCTTTGTGGTAGGTCATGGTGGTCATTTCTGCACGTTATCCTGAGCTGGACACCACCTGGAGCAGAAAAGCTCCTAAGTCCCAGGTATCCCCAGCAGGGCAACAGCAACCCAGGCGGGCGAGTCAGGGACACACCACAAAAGCATCTTTGGATAAGTCCCTGTGACCAGCAATTCCTAGAAAGCTTTCTGTGGCTTCCATCTGGATGCCTAACTACCGGTCTCATCACACAGCACTTGCCTCCACCCTAGCCGTGCTTACATCTTATAATTATCTATACTCCCAAGTTTTCTGAGCCTTTATTTTTAAAAATTAAAAAAAAAAAAAACCTTTCTCTTTGCACAGTTGGTTTTTGATACAATTATACCACATTTTCCAAAACACCAAGTGGTCTCAAAGTAATTTATATCTGCACTGGGAAGATGTCAGGTTCTTAGGATGTTTTTCTGCTTCCAAAATTGTGTTCTGACTAATTCAGTAGTAAAATTAGGTAAGTCTTCAACTAGGAACAAACTGCATGAGTGGAGAAGATAGCTGAGAGGGCTAGCAGGAGGCCAGCCAGAGTGGAAATGCATCAAGAGATCATTTAATTCTGGACTGGCCGTCATTAGTCATTAGGACACAACTCACCTGGAACTTGATACGGGGTGATCATGTAGGGGCCTTGCTAGTTTTTACATACGAATGTGAGCCCATTGTCGTACCAGTGCAGACCAACCCCCAGATGGCAACTGCACCTTGAGGGTCTTTAAAATGTGCCTCTCTGTCTTGCTTTGTCCCTTGGACAACCACCCACCCAGCCGCATACCACCATCAACCTGAAATGTGCCACTCGCTGCATCCCACTGCCTTAATTAAAGTGCACTGATCATCCAATTACCCTGTGTGGCTCCTCAAGCCTCTCTCAAAACAGGCCCCAAGGAAACCAGAAGGAAAAATCAAACCCAAGAAGGAAGCCCCAGGATTTCAATAGGTTCTAACCACAAAGCTTCAATTTGCTCATAGGTATATAATGAATAGAAATGAAACAAGATTCCTAACCTCCCTTGTGGTCTCCTACAGCAAGGAGACACAGCTCCCCTGAAGCTGTCACCTGTGCCTCATTATTACATCACACAGTGTCTCCAAGGGTTTCCCTCGAGGCTGCCCAAGCGGGTAGCTTTACCTGGGCTCCTAAAACATAAATCTTGGGAGGAATCAGCTCACCTAACTGGCTATCTCATTTACTAGCACAGCCATTCCTTAAATTCGACGAAGTAACCTGCAGAAGGGATTTTGCAGAATGTGTGTTCAAAATGCCTCATTACAAATGAAGCCCAAGCAGCTATGTCTAGATTCCTCTTGAGAAATGTGACCTTGGCTTTCTGACACAACGCAAATCACTCAGTGCATGTGATGTCCTGCAGTTTTAACCACCCCACACAGGCACCTCCAAGTTCAGAGTGGTAAATAAATAGTCTGCCTACAGACAGGCAGGAGGTGAGATGCGGAATGAGAAAATGCTGATGGGACTTTGAGCA
This sequence comes from Nycticebus coucang, assembly GCF_027406575.1. Taxonomy (NCBI): domain Eukaryota; kingdom Metazoa; phylum Chordata; class Mammalia; order Primates; family Lorisidae; genus Nycticebus; species Nycticebus coucang. The sequence goes on along the minus strand of NC_069781.1, from coordinate 146,420,370 downwards.
AACAAGGCAGGTTCCACCCATTTCCCCCAGAGGACAGAGACACATGGTTGGGAGCACGGACTCTGGGAAAAAGACTGACTGGGATTTGAATTCTAGTCTTATCACTTTCTAGCTGTATGACCTTGACAAAACTACTGAACCTCCAGAGCCTCAGTTTCCCCATCTGTTAGGACGGACCCATGCCCCTCTACCTTTCCCAATCACAACAAGGGTTAATGCTGCAACGGTGACGTGTGGCGTCCGACACAGGAGAGTGTCCAATCACGCCGGCTGTCATTATTTATGACACAACTTTCCTTGGCTCACTCTCCTTTCAACTCCTTATTGACGCAGCTTGAGGGCTGTAGAGAAAGCAACCTAAGAAGCAGGTGGACCTAGGAAGCAACTGGAGGTCATTTGCCACAGTGGGATGAAACACTAATTAAAATGGAATTGCCACCTAAACTGAACTGGGCAGGAGGGATCCAGTAGGAAATCTGGTCTATTGGTTTCTTAGCAGAGAAAGAGCTGTGCTCAGGGTAAGACTGGAGCTGGAAACAGAGGACTGTGGAGCTAAGTAGAAGTGGGGAGCCCTTATCACCCAGGACTTCCACTTTCATTAAGACTCTGTTCTTTGCACTGCACCCTCAACAAGACGAACCTTGAACACAGGGTCTGCTGCACGAAACCCATTTCCGTCCGCTGGCTCCCAGGCCAGCTGTCTGCCATATCCAAGTGGGACAAAGACGTGAAATCAAATTGCTGCAGAATTGCTCCTCTGCTTTTTAGGAGATGGGTGGAGAATGGCAGGCTGGCCAGCGTGGCCAGCCTGCAGAGCAGCCCATTCTGTGTCAATGGAGCAGAAACAAGCAGGACAGCAGGGCAGTGATGCAGGAAAGACAACATCCTACAGCAAAGTGCCTTAGTCAGTTCAAAGCTTCCCGAATCATGAGCAGCATGAAAACTTTCCAAAGATTAGGAGAAGAACAAGTAGGAATAAGAACAAAGAACAGTATGTGACACCAGGGGCCAAAACATAAAAGCAGCACGGTGCACCCACAGTGTGGGGGCAAGAGGGTCCCACGGGCCTGAACACCTGCCTGAAAGGCTTAGCTGGACCAGGGCAGAGGAGCTGTCTAGTCCCATTCAGAAGCATAGCAGAGAGTGGAGGAGGAGGAAGGGAGGGAGAGTGCTCTACAAAAGGGGCTTTCCAGAGTTTTGTTGTTGTTGTTCCACATTCTGTGATTCAGTTGACACAGAGGGGAAGACATCAGAAACCTTGGTGTGACACAGGACCTCGAGAGGCACAGAGAACAGCCAGGAGGTGGCGCCCTCCCCCCTACAAAGACGGGAGCCAGGTGGTTCCCTGCTCACTTGCACCTGCACCCTGCCTCTGTGGGTAGCCAGCCACGGATGCAGAGATCCAGTTCAGCTAGTGGGGGCATGCGGCTGCCCATTGTTCCTCTAGGAAACGCCACGTGGTAGAGACTTTAGGGCTTGTGCAGAAAGCAAGTTGTGAGTGTGCTGCTCATCCCCACTGAAGCACAGAGGAGGGAGCACAGAAGCCCAGGGGTGGGAAGGGGGACTGGGAGTCACCTCCCTTCTCCCCCTGGTTCTATACATGAGACTCTGAGGCTGGGGAAAGTGAAATGATTTCCATGAGGATATACACCAAGGTGAGAGGTGAACAAGGGCTAGAATCTACCCAGGTTTAGAGAAACAGAACTCTTTGTCATTAAGAGTGTGCCAAAATTAGGAGGCGGAGCAAGATGGCAGCCGAGTAACAGCTTCCTTGCATCTGGGCACCGTGAGTCTGGGGAGATAGGACTCCAGGCATCTCTGGCTGGTGGGATCTGCCTATCGTCACCCCTATGAGGATACAGGGAGTCAGCGAGAGACTTCTGGACCCCAAGAGGAGGACTAAAACAGTGGAAAACCGGCAAGTGGTCGCGTGTGTTCAATCCGTCTAAACCCGCCCGCAACTGTAAGTTCAGTAGCAGAGAGACTGCAAACCAGAAAGACCTTACCTGTGAACTGTTTTGGTGTCTTTGGACTTGGCACTCAGCTGAACTGCCTTGGGGAGAGCCTGAGCAGGAGTGCGGAGAACTTTGGCCTTTGTCTAGGGCCCCAGTCTGAGCCGCTGAGCCAGACGGAGCTAATAGTGTTTGGCTCTGGGTCACAGGCAGCCATTATGAGTGATCTGCCCCGGTAAGCTCCGCCCTCAGGGTCGCAGAGCTAGAATTGGGTGGGAGCTGGTAACCCAGCGACCAAGTAGCCTAAGGGCGGGGTCTGAGCTGGCTTGCAGCCCTAACCCTCAGGGGCAGAGTGAGACCAGTTTTGGCACACAGGTTAAGTAGATAGCCACTTCAGCAGTGATTCCAGCGATAAGCACTTCCCTGGGAAAGCTTCTGCTCAGCAAGTGAACAAGTTCAAAGTGCCTTTTAAGTGGGCTGAAGAGAGATTTAGGGTGTATACCTGCTGCGGTTTGAGAAACTAGCAGTCTCTAGTCGTATCAGAACTGTGATTAACATCTCATACCCCAGAAGACCACGTGTTGCCCAGACAATATTCAATAACATATACATACTGCTTTGTTTTTGGTTGTGTGTTTTTTTTTTTTTTTGGTTTGGTTGGGTTTTTTTGTTTATTTTGATGTTGTTGATTGTTGTTTTGTTTTTTAAGTTGAACCTTCTCCATACAGATCCTTTTTCTTTCTCAATTTTTCTAGTTTAATTATAATTTCCCATTGCTGCCTATTTCAATAATTAGAACTTCATTTTTGTTAGTGTTTCTACCGCTATTATTTGGTTTTCCACCCAATTTTATCCTGTAAAGTTTTCTGTTTGCTTGTTTTGGTTTGATTTATAGCATTTTTGTCTTTCCTCTCTACTTGGTGGAGGTGGGGTACTGTGTCTGATCAGGTTAGCAAAGAGCTGCCGACCTGAAGGGAACCACCCAACTGGGTACCCCCAGAAGGTGGTTTTCTTTTTAAGGTTATATCAAAGTACCCTACTGTACACCTATATTGCTCTGTCTCCCTCTTTCTGTGCCTCTCTTCTTCTTGACAATATTCCTTTTACCCACCCTCTCTCCTTTCTATATTTTTCTTTTTTTTCTTATCACTCGGTCCTCCTTTCTTTCATCCCTTTTTTGCTCTTCAACCTTCTCACCCTTCTGGTCCTGTAACCCTTAGTCCACAGGCATGAGAACTTAAAGAGCAAGAGGAAGCGAAAGGAAAATTAGGGCAAGGAAACAGATAAAAGAAATCACTCATGAGGAAGAATCAGCAGAAAACTCCAGGAAACATGAAGAACCAGTCCAGAACAACCCCGCCAAGGGACCATGAGGTAGCTACTGCAGAGGATTCCACCTATACAGAAATGTTAGGAATGACAGAAAGGGAATTTAGAATACACATGTTGAAAACAATGAAAGAAATGATAGAAACAATAAAGGAAACTGCTAATAAAGTGGAAAATAACCAAAAGGAAATTCAAAAACAGAATCAAATAAGAGACGAATGATATGAAGAATATAAAAAGGATATAGCAGAGCTGAAGGAACTGAAACAGTCAATTAGGGAACTTAAAGATGCAATGGAAAGTATCAGCAAACAGGTTAGACCATTCAGAAGAAAGAATTTCAGAGGTAGAAGACAAAGTTTTTGAGATAACTCAGATAGTAAAAGAGGCAGAAAAGAAGAGAGAGAAAGCAGAACGTTCACTGTCAGAATTATGGGACTTTATGAAGCGTTCCAACATACGAGTTATAGGAATTCCAGAAGGGGAAGAAGAATGCCCCAGAGGAATGGAAGCCATACTAGAGAATATTATAAAAGAAAATTTCCCAAATATCACCAAAGATTCTGACACACTGCTTTCAGAGGGCTATCAGACCCCAGGTCGCCTCAACTCTAACTGAGCTTCTCCAAGACACATTGTGATGAACCTGTCCAAGTCAAGACAAAAGAAAAGATTCTGCAAGCTGCCAGGAGTAAGCGCCAGTTGACCTACAGGGCCAAATCCATCAGAGTGACCACAGACTTCTCTAATGAAACTTTCCAAGCAAGAAGACAATGGTCATCTACCTTTAATCTACTTAAACAGAACAATTTCCCGCCCAGAATTCTGTACCCTGCTAAGCTAAGCTTCAAAATTGACAGAGAAATCAAATCATTTACGGATATACAAACATTGAGGAGATTCACCACAACAAGACGAGCTCTACAGGAAATACTTCAACCTGTTCTGCACACTGACCACCACAATGGATCAGCAACAAAGTAAGAACTCAGAAATTAAAGGACAGAACCTAACCTCCACACTGATGCAAAAGATAAAACTAAGCAATGGACTCTCACCAAATAAGACGAATAGAATACTACCACACTTATCAATTATCTCAATAAATGTTAATGGCTTGAATTCCCCACTGAAGAGACATAGATTGGCTGACTGGATTAAAAAACACAAGCCATCCATTTGCTGTCTGCAAGAAACACACCTGGCTTCAAAAGACAAATTAAAGTTCCGAGTCAAGGGTTGGAAGACAATTTTTCAGGCAAATGGAATTCAGAAGAAAAGAGGAGTTGCAGTCTTATTTTCAGATACATGTGGATTTAAAGCAACTAAAGTCAAAAAAGACAAAGATGGTCACTTTATATTGGTCAAGGGAAAAATACAACAAGAAGACATTTCAATTCTAAATATTAATGCACCCAATTTAAATGCTCCCAGGTTCTTGAAACAGACCTTACTCAGTCTGAGCAATATGATATCTGATAATACCATAATAACAGGGGACTTTAACACTCCTCTTACAGAGCTGGACAGATCCTCTAAACAGAAATTAAACAAGGATATAAGAGATTTAAATGAGACCCTAGAACAACTGTGCTTGATAGACGCATATAGAACACTCCATCCCAAAGATAAAGAATATACATTCTTCTCATCACCCCATGAAACATTCTCCAAAATTGATCAAATCCTGGGACACAAAACAAATATCAACAGAATCAAAAGAATGGAAATTTTACCTTGTATCTTCTCAGACCATAAGGCACTAGAGGTGGAACTCAACTCTAACAAAAATGCTCCACCCCACCCAAAGGCATGGAAATTAAACAATCTTCTGTTGAATAACAGACGGGTGCAGGAAGAAATAAAACAGGAAATCATTAACTTCCTTGAGCATAACAACAATGAAGACACAAGCTACCAAAACCTGTGGAATACTGCAAAAGCAGTTTTGACAGGAAAATTCATCGCTTTAGATGCCTACATTCGAAAAACAGAAAGAGAGCACATCAACAATCTCACAAGAGATCTTATGGAATTGGAAAATGAAGAACAATCTAAGCCTAAACTCAGTAGAAGAAAAGAAATATCCAAAATCAAATCAGAGATCAATGAAATTGAAAACAAAAGAATCATTCAGAAAATTAATGAAACAAGGAGTTGGTTTTTTTGAAAAAATAAATAAAATAGATAAACCATTGGCCAGACTAACGAGGAATAGAAAAGTAAAATCTCCAGTAACCTCAATCAGAAATGATAAAGGGGAAATAAGAACTGATCGCACAGAGATACAAGAGATCATCTCTGAATATTACCAGAAACTGTATGCCCAGAAATTTGACAATGTGAAAGAAATGGATCAATATTTGGAATCACACCCTCTCCCTAGACTCAGCCAGGAAGAAATAGAGCTCCTGAACAGACCAATTTCAAGCACCGAGATCAAAGAAACAATAAAAAATCTTCCAACCAAAAAATGCCCTGGTCCAGATGGCTTCACTCCAGAATTCTATCAAACCTTCAAGGAAGAGCTTATTCCTGTACTGCAGAAATTATTCCAAAAAAATGAGGAAGAAGGAATCTTCCCCAACACATTCTATGAAGCAAACATCACCCTGATACCAAAACCAGGAAAAGACCCAAAGAAAAAGGAGAATTTCAGACCAATCTCACTCATGAATATAGATGCAAAAATTCTCAACAAAATCCTAGCCAATAGATTACAGCTTATCATCAAAAAAGTCATTCATCATGATCAAGTAGGCTTCATCCCAGGGATGCAAGGCTGGTGTAACATATGCAAGTCTATAAACGTTATCCACCATATTAACAGAGGCAAAAATAAAGATCACATGATCCTCTCAATAGATGCAGAAAAAGCATTTGATAAAATCCAGCATCCTTTTCTAATTAGAACACTGAAGAGTATAGGCATAGGTGGCACATTTCTAAAACTGATTGAAGCTATCTATGACAAACCCACAGCCAATATTTTACTGAATGGAGTAAAACTGAAAGCTTTTCCTCTTAGAACTGGAACCAGACAAGGTTGTCCTCTGTCACCTTTACTATTCAACATAGTGCTGGAAGTTCTAGCCAATACAATTAGGCAAGACAAGGAAATAAAGGGAATCCAAATGGGAGCAGAGGAGGTCAAACTCTCCCTCTTTGCTGACGACATGATCTTATACTTAGAGAACCCCAAAGACTCAACCACAAGACTCCTAGAAGTCATCAAAAAATACAGTAATGTTTCAGGATATAAAATTAATGTCCATAAGTCAGTAGCCTTTGTATACACCAATAACAGTGAAGATGAGAAGCTAATTAAGGACACAACTCTCTTCACCATAGTTTCAAAGAAAATGAAATACCTAGGAATATACCTAACGAAGGAGGTGAAGGACTTCTATAAAGAAAACTATGAAATCCTCAGAAAGGAAATAGCAGAGGATATTAACAAATGGAAGAACATACCATGCTCATGGATGGGAAGAATCAACATTGTTAAAATGTCTATACTTCCCAAAGCAATCTACCTATTCAATGCCATTCCTATCAAAATACCAACATCGTACTTTCAAGATTTGGAAAAAATGATTCTGCGTTTTGTATGGAACCGGAAAAAACCCCGTATAGCCAAGGCAGTTCTCTGTAACAAAAATAAAGCTGGGGGCATCAGCATACCAGATTTTAGTCTGTACTACAAAGCCATAGTGCTCAAGACAGCATGGTACTGGCACAAAAACAGACACATAGACACTTCGAATCGAATTGAAAACCAAGAAGTGAAACTAACATTTTGCAACCACCTAATCTTTGATAAACCAAACAAGAACATACCTTGGGGGAAAGACTCCCTGTTCAATAAATGGTGTTGGGAGAATTGAATGTCTACATGTAAAAGACTGAAACTGGACCCACACCTTTCCCCACTCACAAAAATTGATTCAAGATGGATAAAGGACTTAAATTTAAGGCATGAAACAATAAAAATCCTCCAAGAAAGCATAGGAAAAACACCAGAAGATAGTGGCCTGGGGAAAGACTTCATGAAGAAGACTGCCATGGCAATTGCAACAACAGCAAAAATAAACAAATGGGACTTCATTAAACTGAAAAGCTTGTGTACAGCTAAGGAGACAATAACCAAAGCAAAGAGACAACCTACACAATGGGAAAGGATATTTGCATATTTTCAATCAGACAAAAGCTTGATAACTAGGATCTATAGAGAACTCAAATTAATCCACATGAAAAAAGCCAACAATCCCATATATCAATGGGCAAGAGAGATGAATAGAACTTTCGCTAAAGACGACAGACGAATGGCTAACAAACACATGAAAAAATGTTCATCATCTCTATATATTAGAGAAATGCAAATCAAAACAACCCTGAGATATTATCTAACCCCAGTGAGAATGGCTCACATCACAAAATCTCAAAACTGCAGATGCTGGTGTAGATGTGGAGAGAAGGGAACACTTTTACACTGCTGGTGGGACTGCAAACTAGTACAACCTTTTTGGAAGGAAGTATGGAGAAACCTCAAAGCACTCAAGCTAGACCTCCCATTTGATCCTGCAATCCCATTACTGGGCATCTACCCAGAAGGAAAATCCTTTTATCATAAGGACACTTGTACTAGACTGTTTATTGCAGCTCAATTTACAATCGCCGAAATGTGGAAACAGCCTAAATGCCCACCAACCCAGGAATGGATTAACAAGCTGTGGTATAAGTATACCATGGAATACTATTCAGCCATTAAAAAAAATGGAGACTTTACATCCTTCGTATTAACCTGGATGGACGTGGAAGACATTATTCTTAGTAAAGCATCACAAGAATGGAGAAGCATGAATGCTATGTACTCAATTTTGATATGAGGACAATTAATGACAATTATGGTTATGGGGGGGAACAGAAAGAGGGAAGGAGGGAGGGGGGTGGGGCCTTGGTGTGTGTCACACTTTATGGGGGCAAGACATGATTGCAAGAGGGACTTTACCTAACAATTGCAATCAGTGTAACCTGGCTTATTGTACCCTCAATGAATCCCCAACAACAACAAAAAAAAAAGAGTGTGCCAAAATTAACAGGAATCTCTTTTATTGATGGCATGGAAAATAGGACTGATTTTCTTACAATTGTGATGGCTTATAAGAATCTTTGAAAGTCTTCCCCAAGCTTAAGGGTCTACAATAACATATCTACAGTGAACTTAACCTTCAAAAAAGGTGCCAGGAACACACACTGGGGAAAAGATAGTCTCGTCAATAAGAGTGCTGGGAAAATTGGGTATCCAGTTCCCAGATTTGGAGCCGACCTAAGTGTTCATTAACAGATGAGTGGTTAAAGAAATTGTGGTACGTGTACGATGGAATGTTACACAGCCACAAGTAAGAATGAGATCCTGCCATTTGCAACAACACGAAGGAACTGAAGAACTTTATGTTAAGAGAAACAGCCAAGCACAGAGAGACAAATCTTGCATGTTCTCCCTCCTATGAGGGAGATAAATATTAAAACAATCGACCTTGTGGACACAGCGTGTGAGGTGGTGGTGATCAGAGGCTGGGAAGGGTAATGGGGAGGGGTGGATAAACTGCGATGGTCAATGGGTGCAAAAATGCAGTTAGATAGGATCATCATCAAAAACAGGGAGGGTATACTTTCAAATAATCAAAAGAATGGAATTGGAATGTTCCTAACCCAAAGAAATGACAAATGTCTGAGATGATGGATAGCTCAATTCCTCTGATTCGATTAATTCACATTATATGCCTGTATCAAAACATCACGTGGACCTATAAACATATACAACTATTACATACCCATAACAATTAATTTTTTAATTTAAAAAATAAATGCAAAGCAGCAGTAACAGCAACTAAGGGAAAGTCAGAAGTCAGATACGACTGGTGGGCATGTCCTCGGGGATACTGGCGGAGTGGAAATGTTACTGGTGTGGCCTCAAGAGGAGAAACAGAGTTTCCAGTGTGCGAGGCATTGAGCACAGAAACGCAGGAAACACCCAGCGGAGGGCAGAGAGAGGAGCAGCGGTGGGGACACGGTGACCAGAGTCAGTCTCGCACACGCTACTCATGGCAAGTCACTGAGCTCCCTCCTGTCTCCGTTTGCAGAGAGGAGCATCAAACAGCAGCAGAAAGAGAGTCAAGGCAACATGTTTGTGAGATCCCTTCCATGCGAGTACAGAATTTAGACGGAATTTAAATAAAAATGCACAGGGAAGCCAGGGTGTGTCCGTGATTCAGCAAAGCTGAAGACTAGCAGGGACAAAGGGAATCCGCGTGCCCAGTGCAGCAGCCCTGCCGGCTCCATTGGCACCGGGAGGTATCACCCCCAAAGCCCCTGTGCTCTGCTTCCAGGCCAAAGAGGCTGCGGGATCTTGCTGTTCACAGAGCCCTGGTCAGAGGTAGGGTGTCGGTGTGAGACCCCCCCCTCAAGAAGTCTGGACTTTAATCTGTCAGCAGTGCAGAGGAGGAACTGGACTGGGTACAAGCCTTCCAGGGGAGCCGGTGGGAAGGTGGACTCGGAGCCGGCAAGCTGAGAGGAATGGAAGAGACAGGGGAGAGGAAAGTGGAAAGCGGAAAGCGAGGGGAATCACATCAGGGCCTGCCTTTACTGGGCCAGCGTGAGCCACCCGTCGTGCACCGTTCAGCCCTAGTCTCCTCGCCAGGACAGCTTCAAGCCGTGGGCCTGCCAAGATGGGAGAGGGGTCCCAGAGGGCACTGGGCAAGGAAATCTTTCTGGGAAGAGAGGCACTAAGGAACCCTGGTAAAGCCTTTTTTCAACCACATCAACCAAAGATCCCCGGGAAATGAAAGGAGAGGGGCCTTCCTGCTGTTCCTCTGGCCCCTCATCCCTCCACTGCCCTTTTCCCCACACTCTAATCCAGAAGTGTCCTTCGGCCACCACGTCCACCTCACTATTTCCCCGCAAAATACGTAACCCCTGAGGGACTGTTAGGAAAGCACTTTGATGATTCCCCCTTTTAATGTGCAGAATGGATTTTAAAATCGCCCATCCCATTGCCCAGCCTGACCCCTGGGTAACCCCGTGACCTACTTCCTCCATCTATCACTGACATAAAAGCTGTTTAAAGACCCATTTTCTCCTCCTGCCCCATCATTATTACCATTGTTCTAGCTGTCAAGAGACCTTGCTAAGGAAAAGAATGCTGTAACTCAGCATCAGCCTTCCAGAAAACACTCGTGGGAGCCAGAATCACAGGTAGGCAGAGAATAAAGGAGAATCCAAATGCATCACAAAGTCATTTTCGCCTCCCACTCCCCACCGTGACCCTGACAATGACCCTCATTTGTGAAGAGCATAAAGACCAGCCCCCCCCACATCACGGACAGCATCCTGACGCTTGCTTGCTGCGTTCTCTGCTTAAGTGTCAGAATTTTCACTCCTTCTCTACACAAAAGCAATGTGTTTTAGAAATGCTCTGATCTCTTATCTACAATCAGCAGGGGGAAAAGTGTATAATTTAGCTCACTTTGAGCGGCTGAACATTCGGACTGGATTCTAAAAGCTGATGACATGAGTAATTGGCGACTCTGCCACTAAGGACCGTGACAAACACTGCAGAGAGAGGTGCCTTGGAAGCCCGCGGGGCCCTGCGTGTGCCCTGTATGGGGGTGGGGAGGGGGGGTGGGGGTGGCTGACTGGCTTCAGGAACCCTGCATTTTGGCAACAGCAGCAAATGTGGCCAAGTCATCTTAATTAAGGCCAGAGTCTCTTCATTAAAAAGAAATGGGACTTGAGTTCAGAAACCCAGTGTGAGCTGCCACAGTGTGTTGGAGGGGATGGAGGGCACCTCCCTGAATGTGTGGCTGGAGCCTGCGGGGGGCCTTTTATAAAGCAAGTCTCACATTAAAGGCTACGTGGCCAACCAGGCCCAGGGAGGCAGTCCAATGAGAACGAGTGACTTCGGGGCTTGGCTTAGAGCAGTGTTTTTCAACATTTTTTATCTCATGGCACAATTAAACCTATAGCTCAACTTCTGAGGCACACTTAAAGTATGTTGATCAAAAAAAAAAAAGAGTAAATATAAGAATATACTTACTGTGCTTTGAACTTCTTTTGAAAATAGTTTGATCAATGATCCTTAAAAATCTCCGTAGCATACCTAAGATCCTCTCATGGCATACCAGCTAAAAATCACTGGCTTAGATGTTGCACACACCCCACTGCCCTCTGTTTGCAACCCTGCTAGGGATCCCCCAAGTTCTTCTTCCACACGCCAAGGCATTCATGGAGGCATTCATCCTCACCTCCAAGAGCTTAAAACCCACCAGCGTCTTGCACGGTACTTAAAGTTCAGACACCTGTAGGGGTCCTGCCCCACCCTCCACACTCATGTCCTCCCAGTGCCCTGTGCCTGCCAGCCTCACACCTCTGGGCCTGTGTCTGTTCTCTGAGCACAGCTGAGTTGCTCCTGCCTCAGAGCCTCTGCACATGCAAGTCTCCCCTGTCAGAGCAAGGCTCCTCCCACCACTCTCCCAGTGCTCCCTGCTCACAGATGCTTTCCTGACCCACTCCATGTAAAATACCCCTTACTTCATCCCTAACCCTCTAACCATTTTTTACTTTTTGCTTGGTCCTCAGTCTCTGCTGCGCTGTATGTCTTGACTAGTTTTTGTTCTGTCTCTCTACATTGAGTACAAGCTGCTAGACGGTGGAGCCTTGCTGGTCTTGCTCACTACTAGTCCCCAGCACCTGTAACAGTTCTCAACCGATTATTTTTGCATGAAGAAGTGAAAACAAGTGAATGAATAAATGTCTTAGTAGACGCCCTGTCACAAATAACAAAAAACCTAGAAATAAGCCTTTAGAAATCCTGCAGCAATCAGACAAGTGCAGGTGGAGGCCCACCTGGCAGTGCCGTCCAGAGGATTCCACAGGCATTTGGATCAGAGGCACCACTGGTGCTCCAAGCAGCCCTGTGCCCCTGGCTGGCACTTTCCAGAAGCAATTTGTAGGAAGCTGCTTCATAGCAAAACCAGAGGTTCTAGTTTTCGCATCCCAGACAAACTTACACGCATTCATGGGTTTTTTTTTACCCGAGATGTGTCTTGCAGCTGGCCCATTAATGTCTTACACAAACAGGCAACCAGGGGCTTCAGCTGATCTTTAAAATAATGTTTCAAGCAGCCTGTGTGCAGGAAGTAATCTCATAGTCAGAGGTTTGTCTCTGCTCGGGAAAGAGGGATCTGCTGTAAAAGAGAGAATGGGACTGCACTCTCCTTCTGAAGTCCATGAGGTGGCCCATTCCTACACACCTATTCAGGTGAGGAAACACAAAAAGAAGGCCACATCTCCAGTTATGATGCTTACTGGAGCACACTTTGCTTTATCTCGAGCCATTCAACTGGAAAGGAAAGTAGAATGAGATAAAACCAAGTAGGGCCAAACACAGCGATTGTGTTTGGTTCCCTTTAGAGCAATTCTAAAATAAATAAAGGTCCATCTTTGCAGAAAGAAGGAGAACGGTCAGGCTGAACTCTCTCCGGCTCCCTCCATGATGAACTGATTTCTATGGGGTACAGAGTTTCATCAGTGGTGACACAGATGGGTGGGAGTGGTACCTCTGAGCTGAACAACAAGGAAACTGTTTATAACACCTAAAGAAAGACAGCGACAGGAATGACGAGGCGCTGGCGCTGCCCACTGTCCACTGCTCACTGGCTTTCCTTAGAAACTACAGGCAGCACGTCTATGGCTCGGAGCTGTCACTGCAGTGTGAGGACTGTGACACCTGGTATCACCTGGCTATATCTGCAGCTTGGAGCTCACTTGGTGCTGCAAGAGGATGGCTTTCAGCAGGGAAACCATAAAATTCCAGGGCGTGCAACTGTTAGATTCTGGGTCACTGTTTCCCCTTGCAGCGTGACAGAGGTCTAAGGGCATTTACATAAAGAGCACTAAAATAATAGGGTGGAATACATGAAAGACAACTTTTCTTTCCCAAATCTAAGAACAACAAAACATTTACAAGGTCAGACCCAGTCAGAAGGTCAGCCTTGTCATTTAAGCACAGGACACATACACGGCACCCTGCTGTGTGCTGGGCACTCGATGCTTCCTGCCTCCTCCAGACCTTTCCTTGACTCCACGAAACCCCAACAGACAAGCTTCCTGCCTCCTCCAGACTTTTCCTCCCAGGTTAGGCTCTTTTTTTTTTTTTTTTTCAGGACAGTGTTATTGAGATATAATCTATAACCATGTAACTCACCCATTTCAACAGCTTCTTTTCATGTATTTGTTCATCTGTCACCATAATCAATTTTAGGGCATTTTCATTACCTAAAAGGTCATGTAAGGTTTAAGGAGCCAATCACTTACTCCGATACTACGTTGCAACTGTGATCATTGCTTACACTTCTCTGAAAGAGCCAAGACATAACACAAGGAGCTCTCTGATCTTGGGGCTCCAAGAAAGCTCCCAGAGAAGTGATGTGTGTGCTGGGAGCCGACGGGTGAGTGGGAGGAAGCAGGTGGAGGAGGGAAGTGAGCAGGAGGAAGTAGAGAAAGCACAGGGCAAAGGCTTGTGGTGAATCTGCAGGACTGAGAGAAGGAGTCTTATCTTAGAACAATATGTTTTCTGAGAGTTTTAAGTCTTCCTGTGTATCCCCAATCGTCATGCTCCAATTTTCATTTTGAAAGCATGTCTTCCTGCTGATAGCCGGAGTGAGGGCTGGGGGAAAGGAGGGGTGAGTTAGGGGCCCATCATGGAAAATCCAGCAAGGACAGGCCAGTGGCCGACATCAGGGCAGCAGCAGTGGAAAGGGGAGCAGAGAGCTGGTTCAAGGTTTATTAGGCACAGCATTGAAAGACCTTGGTAACATTCAGCGTCTCTACAGGCAGAGCTACATGGGCTGTGAAAGGAAAACTAAGATTCCACAGTCGAGAGTGAGGGCATCATGGGTTGACGTTGGGAATGTGGACAGAGAAGGGTTGCTACCTGAGCTGTCAGGCTGGTGCTGAGCATAAATCTGCTGTCAGAGCCAAGGTCTGGGCTCAAAGCCAAGGAGGAGACTTTGCTATTGGCCGTTGACGTTCTGCAGGGAGGTGAGACCCACAAGGGGAAGACTACAGGGCAGAAGAGGGGCCTTGGGCCAAGCCAAGGGGACTCCAGTGTTTAATGGTGGGTAGAAGAAGCTGAGCTGGTGAAAAATGCTGAGGAAGAGCTGCCAGGGAGGAGGAGGCGGACCAGGAGGATGTGGTGACCTGGGAGCCAAAGGACGCGACATTGTAAGGAGGGAAGGGCTATCTGTTTAAACATTGCTGAGAGATGAGGCCTTAAAGAATGTCTTTTAGGGTTGGTGACCTTAGCGAGAGTCACTTCAGTGACAGAGCAGGTGGTGAGAGGTGGCGAGACCAGGTGCGGTCTTGTGGGAAGCATGGCTACACATGGGAGGAGATGGAGGGTCTGGAGGATGGGCCTTATGGGGTCAGGAGGAAGGTTTGTTTTCAGATGGGAGAGATACAAGGCAACATTAATGCTAACAGGAAGGGACTAATGAAGAGCAGAAAAGAGACTATGGTCACAGAAGACAGCAGAGCGTGTGGGCGGTGAGGCCCAGCACAGCTACTCACAGGGGCTGGCCTTGCTGGAACGAAACCTGCTTCCGCCTCTGGAGCCGGAAGCAAACTTTGTTTGAGCTTTAGGCAGGAGTGAACCCACGCCGCTGGGAGCAGGGACACTCTCTAAGAGCCTCACGGGACATCATCTGCTTTTGACTCTCCTACTGGGCTTGCGATGAGAGGTCTTCTCTTTGCTCCCTCCAAACACAACTCTGTCTCCCGCACATCAAATGCATATTTTGTAAGCAGGAAGTCACAGGCATCCAGGACCCTCATACATGGAGAACCTTCATCTACTTCCTGCCTAAAACCTTTGCTTGCACGGCTGAGACCCCCTGCTCCTCAGAATCCAGATCTATCCTTCACCTGCTCAGGACGAAAAAATAAAAGGCCAAGCTCCACAGACAGGCCAACAAAGACACCATAAGCAGCCAAAGGCAGGGCAGAAGTGTCATGTCCCAAGAGAGACTTCGTCGCCCTGAAGGCAGCGAGAGAGGCCTCGACAGGAGCAGTGGCCGTGGTAGGGTGGGGGTCCTCTGGCCTGCAGAGTTCTCACAGCTTCCAGGCTGAGCTGTGAGGAAGGCAGCTGCCCCTCACCCTCCACTAAGCATTGTGGCCCAGCACTGGCCAGAGTCCAGGTGCAAGGCCTCTGGGTCAGGCCAGGGTGAGGCCTGAACTGCGTACTGGGCCACAGGTCTAGGAGGAGAAAACTGCCCAGACCCCAGAGCAGGAACCCAGCAGCTGTGAGGACAAAAGGGGACAGCACTAGTGAAAGATCCTTGAACAGGGACTGATGCTGTGGTGAATTACAAATGTTGGAAGCCTCTGGCCAAGATTCACATTAGACCCTTGGTCTCTGGGAGCACTGAGGTGGGCCCAAGGCTCTGCAGTCACTCTTCCTGTTACTGACACGGAACATATTCAAGTCAGGTTCCCACACGCACAATAATATGCTGCCTAGTAAAGTTTTAACAAGTTAAAGGTTCACCTTATACAGCGTGTGCTGGGATAATCCCTGCCCCGAGCGGCATTTGACAATTTTGTACTGCAGGGTAAAGTGCTGTGCTACTTCCCAGGGCTCATTCTCATTCATTCCCCTCCTCTTCACAGCGGCCCTCTGGGGTGTGCTGCGGTAACTGGTTTTCCTCATGCATCTGCTGAGGAGAGGGGGACCCAGAGACCAGTCAACAGCAGAGCATGGCGAGTAAAGGTAGACTTTTTGCTCTAACTCAAATAATACTGCACACTGGTACCTAGGGTCTCCTCTCAATTAAAGAATCTGAGGAAAATTTCACTAGTCTAATGTATTTTAACTAAGCAGCTGCCAACTGCACTCCTACCAAGGCTACGAGGCACTGGGCCAAAGAAGGAATCGTGTCCAGACTGTCCCCCGCCTCCCTAAGGAGAGGATTGATAGCCCGGTCCTCAGGGCGTTGGAGAGAACCACTTAACAGCCTGCTGACGCTGCTAGTTCAACTTATTTACTTCCCACTCAATAGAAGTTGAAAAATCACCTGTATTATTAATTTGCGTAAAGACTTCCAACTTCAGAATGTGTCTCTAAAGCTATTTTTACAAAGCGAAATTGGAATTCTCAGCTTTTTGCTCACAAATTACTAAAGTCATTCATCAGCTGTTCTCATAAACATCAAGCTTAGAATTTTTTTGCCTTCCAATTTTTAGATGAAATAAACATGTACAAGTTTCCTAAATTTTTCTCTCACGGCAGTCACATGTAAAACCACCAAGATAGCCCTAGTCCCTTTCCTATTTTCAGACAATCAGATAATTGTACCTCCTTTTGAGCAAATCCCCATTTGTGTTGAATATTTATTTCCCACACTTTCTAATTAGTAAGCATTTATTTAGCTCCTGCCACGTGCTCAGCACTGTGGTGGGGACTGTGTGAAGACACCAGCCTTCACTGGGTGCCGGGCCTTCACGTATAAAGGCTCATACTTGCCAAGAAAGCACTGACCTTCTGAGAGAACAGATTCCCAGTGGCTCATCTGCAGTCTACAATTGTACTGAACTGTGTCATTCTTGGGCATTGCAAGATAGAGCCAGCAGAACTTCAGGAGTTCTGGAAGACAAGGGGGCACAAGGAAGGAGTGACTGAATAAGACAGAGGGAGGGAAGTTTCAGATAAGAGGATGACATCTATGTGAAGACTGTGACCAGCTGGAGTGACTTGTGGAACAGGCTCTAGGGAGCCACAGGTTTAATTATTTAATTACACGATGATCAGGGTGATATCAGACACTCAGTCCTGCTGTAGTGAGTGGAAGGGAACAGAAAGCAAAACTTGAGTCCCAACAATGGCTGGGCAGAGAGCATAGTCTCTGGCAGTAGAATAGATTCTCTTAGCAATGGAAAGTGACCTCATTCTCTGTCGGGAGAGGAACCCTGGAAGCAGAAAAGAACCTAAAGGGACACTTAGGTTATGAGGGGGAATGGGAAGCAGTGCATGGTGGCAGTATCAGGAGGAAACAGTCCCAAGGCTTGTTATGACTCCTTTGAGGGTTCTAGACTCCCTGGGATAGAATTGTTTCTCTCCTAAAGAAGCAAGAAAAATACCTTGACATTCTGGTCTGGGTCACTGTTCTTTTTAACGGGGCCTGGGGAGGGAGGAGAAAGGGAGGTGTACAGTGAACTGTGGACATTAAGTTGCCCCCTCCCACAAAGATGTGCACTTCCAGGCCAGCCTGTGTTATTAGGCACCAGAGTTCTGGGTTCAAAAGAGCCATTTGTACGAGCGTAAGCCTGTCCCACAGTTCTAAGCTGGACAGCTGAAAGTGGCTATGTGCAAGGTGTATTTTAGTTAATGTTGACCACCAGAATGAAATTGGTGATCAAGAAATTGTGACTAGTCTTCTTTAACAGGTCAATAAACAAACAAGAAGCAAAACCAGAAAAAGACCAGAAAATTAAAATGAATCACTTCAAGTGAGGGCAGATTAATGCTTTCAAAGGCTGGAGAACTCTTTTCTTTTCTTTCTTTTCTTTTCTCTCTCTCTCTCTTCCTTTCTTTCTTTTAGGATAAGGAAGTACCTGAAAAAACCAAACATTTCATTTTTGCTTGGATCCATCCTGCTCTTTTCAAACCAGAGTGTTACATGAAGTTGACCAGAAGGGAAAGGACGGTGCTGCCAAACTGCTAGGTCATGAGCTGTGCTTCTATCATTTGCAATGTTTCCATCAAAAAACAATCGAATCTGAGGAACCAGAAACGCGTGTTGCATGAAAGATTCCCAAGGACTCTACTCACTGCCAGGCTCAGAAAACAAACACTTCTCTAAATGATCCAAATTCCTTCTGAACTCATCATTTTTCCTGGTGGCTCAGCCAGTATTTGAACCAAGATTGCCACTTAAACATGCCCCTTTAGTGCACTTTAGTGATCACCCAAGGTGGGTACAGTTAAGTAGCTCCTTGGCATTGTATTTCTCTACCAAACTCGAGGACACGGTAGGAAGGGCACCTGATGAGGAATGACTGATGTTTATTTTCTCCATTCTCGTTTCACTGTGGGCTCAGAAAAAGAGGAAAATACACTTGTGCTGTGAACTGGGTACCGTCAGGGATTTCCACAAGATGGGACTGGGGCCTTCCTTTCTATGAGATATGCCTCGGGTAATATGTTTGCAAGGAAGGAGGAGGGTTAAGCCAGATTCCAGAGTGAATTTACACCTCTCACAGCTGCAAGCTTTCCAGAGCCCTCATCTAGGGAAACTGCTCCCTGTGTTCCCAGGCACAGGGGAGTCAAGGCTGCTGTCCAGAGAGCAGGAGCCAGGTAACTCTACCCAGACAACTCAGATCTTAAAAAACATAAGCTTGCTTCTTTAGGAAGCATCTTTGAATCAGTCATTTTACAAGTTTGAGAATTTCCTTCCTTCCTTTCTCCCTCCCTCCCTTTTTCATTTTTTGCAGAGAGAAGGTCTTGGTATTGCCTAGGCTGGTCTCAAACTCCACGTCTCAAGCACTCCTCCTGCCTCATCCTTCCAAAGAGCCAGGGTTACAGGGCTGAACCAAATTTAAAATTTCCCCCACATCTTTTTGAGTTCTAATTTTGTGATCTAGAATGTGATATTTGATACTGGAATCAGTCATGTACTATTTGTAGGACCTTGGGAAAAAGGCTTAAACGCCAAGCCTTAGTTTCCTCACATGTAAAATGAGTGTAATAGTTCTGACCTCATAAAGCAGGGCTGTTGCATATCAGGCCCCAAGCCCAGTGCTCAGCATGGTCAGTGCCCTGTAACGGTGAGCTCGCACTGGTCAGCGCCCTGTAACGGTGAGCTCCCATTGGTCAGCGTCCTGTGATGGTGAGCTAGCATTGGTCAGCGTCCTTACTCAGTTGGGATGACAGGTGGTGCAGCCACCTCATGTTTTCTTCCAAAAGCCAGCTCTATAGTTGATAATCATGTATTGTACACTTGAAAATTGCTAAGGGAGTAGGTCTTAAATGTTCTCATCTCCAAAAACAGTATGTGAGGTGATAGATACATTAATTAGATTAATTTAATCATTTCAAAACATGTATATCAAAATATCAGGTTGTTCGCCATAAATGTATGTAATTTTTATTTGTCAGTTATACTATGTACCTTGATAAAGCTGGAGAAAAAAAAACTCAGATCCTGGCTTTGTTCTGTTTGTCTGCTATTAAATTGATTAAATTCTGCTTCACTTGGTCATTGTCCTTGTGCTTTCCTTATGTTTTCTTGGAATTTTAAAATTTCTTGAAATTAATATTTAATACATTTATTTCTATTCTGTCTTTTTGAGTGGCATATTTAAAGCTATACATTTTAATCTGAATATGTTTTTAACCATCTTATAGTAGTAATTTGATTATAATACAGATATTCTAACATTTGAGTTTTGGTTTCCTTTAAAAAGGAAGTTCAAAGAAGTTGGGCTTTTTTTTCTTTTTCTATTTTGGTTTTTTCTTTTTCTATTTGGTTTCCTCACATGTAAAATGAGCGTAATAGTTCTGAGGTTTTTTCTTTTGTTTGGCATAGAGAATGTAATCTGCACTATTTCTGATTTTGAAATGAATGGAGGCTTTTTTTGCACTCAAAATATAGTCAGTTTCAAGAAATGTTTCAGAGACAATAGGAGGTATAATCTATTTGAACATGGAATTAAACAGTTATAATAATTAAACATTTATAATCATATATATATATGCTATTCCCATGCCCTATATCATGTTTATGTTTGCAGATTTCACTTGTCATGTGAAAGTCAGGTGAAGCCTCTTGGCTTATGGTTTTTGCATTTCCAGGCACTTGCTTTATATATTCGGATACTTACACCACTGGAGCAAACTGCTAGGACAAATGACACTTGCCTCTCTGCCCCTACATAAATATAATGATTCACACATATACACCATTTTAGTTTCCTATTTTGTATCAGGTTAAACAATTCTTTGAATTCTTTCTAAATAACTGAGATACTTTCTTTTATCTCCTGACAGAATCCTGAGTCTGTTGTCAATGAGAGCTATTCTAGTAGGCAGAGGGGTGTGGGGATGAGGGGGACTGCCTTGAGTTAAGAGACCAGGCTGAGGTGGTTTGACTGTCTTCAACACCACCACTTTGCTCACTGTCATTGAGAACATTCCATTGAAATCACGAGGAAGGTGTGGTATTGTACATGTGAGCAGCCATGTGCCCATCTGTAATTCTGGGGCATGCAAGTAGAGAATAGATTTTGGTGGACGGACATGGATGCCTGCCACAATGCTGTGGCAGAATTGAATTCTAGTTCTAGATTAACATTCTTTCACCTTTGATTCAATGTTGTCTGACATTAAGGTGGGGAATCCCAGTATATTGGATCTGGAGACTATATGGTCAGGTTTCCGGTTCACCTCAACACTCTCCCCCCATTCTGGTAGTTTAAACTTATCTTTGTATTTTTTTTTAAATTTTAATTTAAAAATGTTCTTAGAGGCTGACCTCAAATTCCTGGGCTCAAGCAATCCTCCCACCTCAGCATCCAAAGCAATGAAGGTGCTCAAAACTTTGCCTGGCTGTTTTTGTATTTTAAATGGTAAACTTTAAAATTTTTCTTATTTCTTGATTTATTAACTTAAAAAATGAAGTGAGGCTCAGTTCCTGTGGCTCAAAGTGGCTAAGGCGCCAGCCACATACACCTGAGCTGGTGGGTTCGAATCCAGCCTGGGCCCGCCGAACAACAATAATGGCTGCAACCAAAAAAAAAAAAAATAGCTGGGCATTGTGGCGGGTGCCTGTAGTCCCAGTTACTTGGAGGGTGGAGGCAAGAGAATTCACTTGAGCCCAGGAGTTGGAGGTTGCTGTGAGCTGTGATGCCACAGCACTCTACCCTGGGCCACAGCTTGAGGCTCTGTCTCCAAAAAAAAAAAAAAAAAAAAGAAGTGAATATTGACTTCTTGCTGTGAAAGACAAGAAAATTAGCTCACTTATCCTTTCTTCTCGGCCCCTACTGTGTTATCAACAAGTGCTAGGATTTTTGTCCCAGTGAGTGAGTCATGTTATTTTAAATTGTGACACTTAACCTTTCAAGTCATTTTCACGTTCTTTGCAGTCACTGTAAGTCTTGTTGTTTACTATTAATTTTATATTTCAAGGGACTCATGGTTCATAAATATTTTTTATGTATTATATCTTCTCTGTTACTTCACTCTTCACACTGGTTCTCTTGGATGACTGGATTTAGTCAAGTATTATTTTCAGGAAACACTCACAGCTGTAATGATTCCTGATTCCTCGCATGTTTGGAAAAAAAAATCTCAGGTCACACATGTATGACATTGAACTGATGTGAAGTTATGTGTACCCATGGCCACAGCCTCGCTCATAGCAACTTCAAACTCCTGGGCTCCAGGGATCCTCCTGCCTCAGCCTCCTGAGTAGCTGGGACTACAGGTGCCTGTATCACACCTCGCTAATTTTTTCTGTTTTTAGTAGAGATGGGGTCTTGCTCTTGCTCAGGCTGGTCTCCAACTCCTAGGCTCAAGGGATCCTCCTGCCTTGGCCTCCAGAGTGCTTGGATTACAGGAGCCTCTGAGTCCTACCTGTTTAGGGAAGACTTTATCATAACTTTGAATTTTTTCCTGTGGCAATCATACCCTTCTCTATATACCAGTTTTCTTTATGTTGGATCAACCTCGTACACCCCATTCTTTGCCATTTGCATTCATTGTGATTCTCTCTCTGACCAAATGTCCCCTTGCCAGAGGCCTCCCTACAACCTTAGCAAATCTGATCGCCTTCATCATGCTGAGCCTCCTCCTGCCTTTTCTTCACAGCGCTTCACAGCATCCCTGCATGTTGTCCCATGTCCCTACCCCCAGTGAGAACATCAGCTGCCCAAGGACAGGGAAGTTATCCTCACGACCCTGTCCTGCCCACATAGTTGGCACTCATTAAGCTCTGGACCAAATTATCTCAAGCCTTGTGTGTGTCAGTTCAGTTTTTAGCTGTGTAGATAGTGTTCTTTGCTGTTTCTAATTTATGAAACTTGTTTCCTTAGCTCTAAGTTTCTTTTCTATTTTATCGAATTGTTTTATTTTGTCTTTGACTTCTGTTTTCATCAATTCCTTTTCTCTTTACTTACTTTTGGAGTACAGGACATGGATGTGGAGGACGTGCTATTCCCCAGAGTAACTTTCCTTCCTGAGGGAGTCCTGTCTGTTTCCTTTTCTGTCTGTAGCATTTGTTACACAGTTTTCGGGCAGTTCCTTCCCCTCTTCTTGGGACTGGCACAGTGTGGCCGTCCAGCATAGGTCTTCTGAACCCCTCCCTGCATCTTCCAGCTGAGTGCTCCTCCTTGGCAGTTGGACATAGTCAGGGATGTGCTACCCTCAGAAAGGCAGAGAAGATCAGATAGAAAAGGACTAGTACAAGGACTGGTAGAAGGGAAGTGGGCTGATTTGTCTCACCCACTTTTCCTTTCTGGCTAAGAAGAGAGTAGGGTACTTCCAGGGAGATGGAAGTGGGGGAGTGTGGGCTACTCCCATGGCTGACCATCTCTGCCCTAGTGAAAAACCTAAGTTTACCATCTGATGGAACAATCCATATGGAAACAGGAGATGTCCTTGACTAGACAGAGTAAATTCAAGTCTAATAGTTTTAGACAACATTCATAGAAAAAAAATAAGAGGGCTCTGTCCTCAAATCCAGTCACCACTAACCATATAACCCAGGTATATTCTTCTCAGGTAATAATTGTCCAAGGTATCAGCTCTCAGACCATAATTCTGGGGAATTAGTCACTCTTCTCATTGTTGGTTTCCCTCCTAGTTGAAAAGTCAAGATACTCACTCTGCTATCTCTCCCCTTTCTCAGGGAGCAGGACTGTAGCAATGATGTGGACACTGCACAAAGGTGCCTAATCCAGTTTACTCTGAGCCATGGGTCCTCTGAGCTATGGGGGAGTTGCATCTGCTTAGAGAAAAGGCCTTTTTCATAGCACATAGAAACTAAACTTTGTGTCCACAGGGCTGAGTGTACCCAGAAAGAGTGCCTTTCCCCAGCAGTGGGCTGGCAGTGGCCCTGCTGGAGAGTAATACAAGATGGTGGCAGGTGTGGTGTGGGAAGAACCTTCCCGGATGTTGACTCAGCACTCATCTTATTCCCTCCAATGCATTTGGCTTTTCATGAATCACCTGCCAATCTCGTCCTAGCCCTTGTGCAGTTTCTGGAGGCAGAGTCCAGATTCCAACATTAGTTCCACTAGGGCTTTTATCTTCGTGATGTTTTTCACGGTTATGGTATAGGCTCCACTACTTCCTCTGTTTGAATGGGCTGCTGCTCTGCGATCCTTCCCCGGTTTCCAGTCCTGTTTTGAGCCTCTGAGAGAGGGACTGTTCTATCCGCCCCCTGCTTGGCGCTGCTTCCCACCACTCCTCTATTTCACACTGCATTGCCCTCGCCCCTTTTCATGCCACCTATTTAATATGCATGCTAGTGACGGGCAGAAAGAGTCTGGTGAAAAGTTAAATGCACTCCGGTGTTCAGTAAACATGAGCTGGTGTCCATAGGCACTGCTAACCTATTGCATATTGAGGATAATACCAAGATGATCCCATACTCTGGTCTTTTAAAACTAAAATATGATTTTTTTCAGACTTAAATAAAATGGCAGGGAATCTGGAAAATACCCCATTTTCTTAAAACGATGAGCTGGAAATAGAGTTGAATTTGATATTCAGGCAGGAGTTTCCAACAGACGTTGCTCATACAATAAACTTACACAGTGAATCTGCCATTGTGATAGAGAAGGCTTTTAAATCAGATTTAAATCTTGTCATGCCTAAATAAATGTGCTAATATTTTCTGTCAGTCTCTAGTGCAGCTGTTAAAACATTTGGGTTCTGTAGACCAAATGAGAGTTCTAAATTTCATGAGTGCTGTGTTCTAATTCTTATTACTTTTTGCTCTTCTAATTTGAAAACAGGTATTGGCTGATTCCAAATATATCTTTCAGAACAATACATTTTGAATCTCTTCAAGCATAAAGTCGATACACGTGACATGATTCTAAATGCTTTCAGTAGCACAGAAACACGTGAAGATTCTGCGTATGTAACGTCTAAGCAGGAAGCTAGCACTCACTCAAGAAACGCACATTTGCAAATGATTTTTGATTTCAACTGAAGCAGCGGTTTTCTGGCAACTTTGCTCAGCTAATCAGATTTAATTCTTAAAAATATAACACTGCTTACTTTTCTTCAAATTTCAGCAAACATTAAATATTTCAAGTTTTTTCCCTTTCTCTAACTTCCAGTTTCCTCAGCTGTGAAGTATTAGTCGTCAGTTCTCTCTCCATAGGCTTTGTGCTTAAGTTATTTTCACTCTTAGGTTTTATAAACTAGCTTCATCACTCAGGACTGCTTTTCCATAAACTCTCCTGATACATGAGTAAAGTCTATTCCTTTACTGCCCCTCTTTGTCCTCTTCCTCAGATGCTCCGCAGGTCAGATTCCATCTCACTCCCCTCAGCCTTGTTAACTAATACACACACGATTGCTTATGCAAGATCTGGTACCTCAAAATTATGAGGAATGTGACCCACAGCACTGTTTCCTTGTGCTCACGCATCCACTTATTTAATATCAATTGACTTGTTACTGAAGCCACCTATCTGCTCTTAGATCCTTTCAAGACTCTAAACAGGCTATATTTTCATGTGACAAATCTGTCCTCTCAGGTGAAATTCCAATAAGTCTGATCTAAAAAATAACTCTCTTTGGAGCCAGGGCTCAAACCAGTCGGCTGCAGTGTAACATTCAGGAAAGAAATAAATTCACAAAATCAAAATGTTTAGTCTACTTTCTATTTTATTGAAGTTTAAGTAAATTTGGAAGCAAAATATGTGTAATGGTAGGTACTGTAGATTCTCTTCCACACTAGCTCCAAATCGATTAAGTGAAAATACTAAACTCAGTCTTGTAAGCTTGGAACAGAGACTGTTTCCAGATACATTCGTTACTTCAGAAATAAAATTTAATGACTTAATTTTGTTCTTACTAGTACAAACTAGGTTAACAGTTTTATATTAAATATTCTTCTGGACAATGCTACACAGGTCCTATTTTTAGCAGAAGCTCAAAGAAAATGTTTGATAAGGTCCAGATTTATTCACTCCTATAGTATGCACAAATACTAAAGCATAGTCATGATTAAAGGTAAAAACTGTACAACAGTTCTGCATACTAAAATATTATTAATGATGTTGTTTCTGAGAACCAACGTATCAGCTGGCTGATTTTGCTTTCATGATGTATATTAGTATGTTTTTCTAGCATGACAAGACACTAACAAAACGACCACCATTCTTCCAATACCTTTGATTCCCAGCATGCTTACCAGTTGGCAAATTCATTTTAGTGGCAATAAGGTAAAAATTCAGAGTCCAAAAAGCCCGGATTCGTTTTGATGAGCTGTTTTATCATAAAACATGCAGCGGTGAATTTTCAATTCATAAACTATTTCTATCATTCAGTGAAGATTATTATTGTAGCTGGCATAATCATGAGAAATTTTTCCACCTGATTAAAAGCATTTACGATTACCAACAGATCAGCGCTGGGATGCAAGAGGTCCAGTAGCTCTGCTAAGAGTAGGGCGATCACCTCACCAGCACCATTGGTTCATGTATTACTGGCTGCTTTGATTAAGCTTCAGCACAAAACATCACACACTTCTAGAAAACGCATCTCCACGGAGCCTCTCGCCTTCCTCACTAGCTGACCAGACACGGGTCATCACTGCCTGGCCTGACCTCTCCTTCCAGCAGCAGGTTCATCACGACCTTGGTCAAGTAGCTGCATGTCCCTCTTTTCCCCAGTGGGGGAGTGTTGTAAAAGGAAGTCATGTCATCCTGCAGAGGAAACAATCAGCAAGTCACATGGCTCTGTATTTATAAAGATTGACTCAGGTAAAATCAGTGCCACCTTAGGGGGAAAATAAATTCACAGAAGATTCCCCCCTGGAAAACATGAGTTTCCTGAGCTTTTCTTTCATTTTCCTGAGGCATATTCTTACATATAAAACAAAAAAGGCATTTTTAATGTTCTCCTCTTTGCTGATAATTTTTATTTACTTAGAGAACCTTTTTTCAGATGAGCACAGAATATTAAACCAAGAACCTGGAAGGGAATGTAAGGCAGTATACGGCACCAGGTCGCCTGCTACTGCTTTCCCGGTTCCCCGGAATCTAATTTTATAGACCTCTGGAATCTATAACTGCTAACTGAATAAAGCAAATTTATCTCTTCCTAGATTTCTTTCTTTGTCAGTACTTCGTAGCTAAACTGACTAGTAATTAACTAAGAAGTAACATTAATTCTTCAAATTTCAGCCTGCCTCTCAAGTATTATTCTGTACTCTGTGAATCTGTCTTGTAAATTAAATGACAAGAGATTAGGGAGATTTTGAACAACTGAGACTATGAAGACCTTGCTACAAAAAGCTGTTTTTTCTACTTACTTGTTTTTCAATTTCCTTTAGCCGACTCTCATCTCTTTGAAATTCATGAAAAGCTTCTTTCACCAGTCTGTCTAGATCTACTTTGTCTTGAAATTCTAGCTCAGGGTTTCTTTCCAGCACGATGGATACAACCATCAGTAACTAGAAGAGACAGACGTTGAGAGCCAATTACATGAACCATAATAGCGTCACGTCTGGACACGTTTTTATTCTCTAATCAGACGGACGGATGAGCCTCATCATCCACAGTGCATTCTGTATGAGGAACTTGAATATCACATATGGAGGGAAACTACCTAATTTTGCAAATTAGCCACATAAGTTCTGTTTAGAAGCTGCATGCTTTTATCATTGTGCATAACCCTGTAGTTGTATAGAAACGCGTTTTAGTCACTTAAAGAAAACTGACAACTTAGAGAAATGATTTTCTTCACCCTGTGGATAGTACACCACACCTTATTCACCCAAATTCATCCTTGGGCATCAGTCCTTATTGGCAAGACACCAAAACCAGTGTGCAGTGGGGCAGGGACCACAACTAGAGATCCTAGAACTAGATTCATGATCAAACAACTTGGAGCCCATCCCCCCAAATGAGGGTACATCTGTAGTGCCGCAGAAATTGCTCAGGCGATGGCTATGTTTTAAATAGATATACTTGGCTCAGCGCCTGTAGCTCAATGGTTAGGGCACTGGCCACATACACTGGGGCTGGCAGGTTCGAACCAGCCCAGGCCTACTAAACAACAATGACAACTGCAACAATAACAAAAAATAGTTGGTTGTGGTGGGCGCCTGTAGTCCCAGCTACTTGGGAGGCTGAGCCAAGAGAATGGCTTAAGCCCAAGAGTTGGAGGTTGCTGTGACTTTGTCTCAAAAAAAAAAAAAAAAAATACACTTAATTTTGACCTCTATGACATGCTATTTGTCTATATAAACTATCTTAGTTTAATGCATCACTCTATTGTATGACCATCCCGCACACTTATCCTAAGTGGCAATGTTCATTTCAGATGCCAAATTCATTTCAGATGCAAAAATTGTGTCCCAGTCTACAATGCCTGGTGAAGGCTTTCTGTGGGTGCTCATGGCTCCTATGTAGTGCACTGACTAGAAAATGGACCTCGCACTTCCCAATTTGGGGGTCTTGTTCACTGTGCTTTATTTGAAGGCTTCTAAAACAGAACCTGAAAGAACCAAAAGGAAATACTTTCAGTAAAATCCAGAGGTTACAATGTGTGAGACCTAGGGCCAAGACTTTCGCCAGGAGAATAGAAAGTTCTGCTGTAGTTGTAAAGGCAAATTTCTTCTGCAAAGGGAACAACCTCATGGTAGTCAAAAAGAAAGACCTCTGTGTCTACTGTGTGTCCCAGATCTGGGCACCAGACATGGAAGTTTAACCAGAGGGCATTCACCCATCTAATAACCCCCGATTTCCTGAAACCTAGTCTGCACCTCACCCCCACATGCTACAGAACTAACTGTCTGGGACTGTTCATCAGCTGGGACTTGAGAGGCCTGGGTAGCTCCTGGCCTCTCATTGATAGCTCCTGTCTCATTGATAGCTCCTGTCTGGGTAAGACACATGACCTCGCCTCCAGAAACACAAAGTCTGATGGACACTCTCAGAGAAAGAGACCAAGGGAGGATGAGCTACAGATCAAAGCCGTCATGTGGAGGGTTCTCTGGGTTGGGCAGGAGGTTTCCGTGCGTGCATTTCTCTTCAGCATTTCATTTAAATGAAGTGATGACCACATAACACAATTGCACATCTTCTCTTCATACACAGAAGTTTGGAAAGATGGCCCTCAAATTATTAATAGTGATGATCCTTTGCCAGTGGGTGTGGGAGGAATTTTTGTTTTCTTTTCTATAATTTCCTGAATTCTTGAAATTTTATACAATAGTTGTGCATTATTTCATTATTGAACAGAACAAACTAAAAACAAAATGAACAGGAAAAGGTCACCCCCCTATTTCTATGTTGCTGCTGATCCACTTGCTGTTGAGGGTGGACAGGTAGCTGGGAAGCTGGGATGTCGGTGTCCCCCTGGAGGAGTTTAGGGTCTGTTCATGTGTCTCAGGCCAAGAACGGCCATGTTCTTGAGGACTCAACTGGCGGAAATCGTGGTTGGTGAGGAATAGAATTTTTGGTCTCTTAGGCAGTTTCCCTTGTACTACTTTTCAGGCAGCAAATAGAAAGCACTCTTTAGCAATCCACATTTCTTAATACAAACCTCCACAACAATCTGTCTGTACTTCGGCTGGTCAATATTTCCCAAAGTGTCTTCAACGAGGAGAGAGAAATTCATCTCATACATGGTCATATCTGACAGTGTTGGTTGCTGAAAAAAAATGGCTTCATGTTAACATGCTGCCCTGCTCTCTAGTTCTCAGTAGAGGAATCTCATTCCTAATCGATCATCTTTTCCAGTTTCTACAAAACCTTACAAAGCACCTTCCGCTACTCAACTGGATTTTGTATATGTCAAAAACTTTCATTTTTAGTAATTGTCTTCACTGTACTAACATTTGGGGGGAAAGAAGTCTAATGGAAAGCCCCTCAAATACACAAAAGGAACAGCCAAAAGTTGAGACAACTAGAGCCCACGATGCTCTCAGGATTAACGTGAGAAGTTATGTAGCTGTCAGACGTCAGCGTGTAAGTTGCCTGCTATTGAACTTACATCATTTCTGTGGCAAGTCCTTTCTGAGCTGGCAGCATAAAAATTCATAGCAAAAACAGCATTATATGAAGAAATGACAAGGAAATAGAAAAAAGGCGAAACGGAAAGAATTTTCTCTACTCTGCCGTTCATCTTTCATCTAAGCTGAGAGCACTGCAGTCTTCCATTCATTCTCCACAAATCAAATGAAAGCAGGAAATAAACTAAAATCTGAATCCAAATCCAGATCTGGGCGGGTGGAGAACTCTCAAAGGATGGAGGGAAGACTCTGAGTGTGGGGCTGTCTAGTGGAAAGCAGGTGGAGTTCCCAGAACGATCACCAGAGACGCAGAGGTGGCGAGACACGCCTGCTGTTGCTCCCGCAGTGACGACTGCGGTGAACCTCCTCATGGCTCTAGACCACCAGTATCCACCTGCTACTCAAAAGGGGACCCAGCAGGAAAACCTACTTAAGGAAAAGTCAACATGAGAAACCCTGGAAATACAATCTGAGATGTTGTTAATGTTTATAAGTACTACCTAATTTGGAGAAAACGAAGCCCAAATGCTAAATAGTTATAATTGTTCAGACATCTAGCAATAGGACTAACAGTGTCACAGAAGGAAAGGAAAACCCTTTCATGGCTTCACATCACTTTTATTATAGGTCATTTAAAAGTCAACCCAGCGACTGTGCACTACAGAGGAGATAACACGGTGCCTTACTTCCTGCTCTTATCAGAGGAGTCAGAGTACACGGTGTAGCAGAAAAGTTATGAGAAAGGCTCAGAAGCCAAACTGCCAGGGGTCATGCTTTGGGTCAGCTACTTACTAGAGGACTGACCTTGAGGAAATCATCTGGCTGTGCTTCAGTTTCCTCATCAACTGGAATAATAAAGTGCCTTTCTCCCAAGATTGTTTTAAGGATTAGATGAGCATTTAGAAAAGTGTTTGCTGCATAAAAATCCTTACCTGTGTTTATTGTTACTAATAGCTTCACCAGCAAGAGGATATTAGCATAGAGAAGACACTAACAGTGAGTATCCCAGGGAAGTGTTGGCAGGGCTGAGAAGGAAGCTAACACAATGGCCTGGGTGCAGGGCCAAGGTGCGTAGAAGGAGCCCTGCAGGACAGGCTGTGTCCTGCCAGGAGACATTGCTGCTCCAGACAGCAAGGGCACCAGGAGGGCTCCACGACCTGTCCTGGCACCCAAGTCAAACCACTCACAGTCTGTCAACAGTACAAAAATACTATTCAGAAGTTTCTATTTTTTTTTTTTTGAGTAATGTATTCACACAGTTCAAATTTTGAAAGGTTAAAAATGATTCCAGTGAAAAATGATACCCGTGGCCCCACCCCCCAGCCACAAAGTTCCTTTTCCCAAAGGCAAAGAAAAGAACACTACCAATTTCTTGTGGCTCCTTCCAGAGATACTCTAATGAATACAGAAGCAAAATGAGTGTGTGTATTTGGGAATACTTTATCTGCACAAAGAGCTACATCACAATTAATTCAGCTGGAGTTTCAACACTGAAAACAAACACAGTGCTCTATTTCCAAAGGGCTAATTCTTCATTCTGGGGTATAAGCAGAATGATTCAGATGCCAGGATTAAATAAATAAAATACCTAACATAGGAAACCATCTGAAGGGGAGGACACTAGCTCATATGAACCATAGCTAAATTATATCTTGAGTAAATTAAGTGATTATCTGTTTAATGAGCTAAAAAGTTATTGCATTTTTCACCTTTAATGCAATTCCTAAGTAGTGATTTCCTTCTCTGAAGCATTCCTTGGCCACCTTGCTTGTTAGATCTGACCAGGTTCTGTCTTTTCAAGGTCCATTCCATTGTTTGTGGGGTTCCCCAGCACTGGCTCACTACCGCTTGGGGTGGTGAAGGGATACCCCAACTAAGGGAAAGCCAGTCTGAGAGACCCTATGTTCATTATAAGGAAACAAAGGAAGGGCAGTTTGTTTAGCAAGAGGTTTGGCCATGTAGTTCCTTTAAAGAAGCTTCCTTAAAACATCTGAAATATGACAATACAAAAAAAAAAAAAAAGATTAAACACAACTTCTTAGCAATATATCCATTTGGTAGAGAAAGCTCTTTTTTTATTACACAAAGGGACATTAAAATTGAAAAATGAAAGTAACTCAGATTGGGTAAAAACATTTCCAACTTAACTGATTAGACCTCTTATTTTCTAGTATCTCATCTCTTCTGGCATCTGAATACCTCTCCTTTAAACATATCCTTAGAATACTGAAAAGCAGAAAGTTACTGCAGTGCAGAGAGGAAAAGACTCCTCTGTCCTGCGGCCCCTTAGCAGTCCCCTTCCTTATATAAACAGAGTGTCCCTACCTGGGGCAGATGCTTCCCAGCCACCATGATGCCGTTGGGCGTGCGCTCCAGGATTTGCCACACTCGGTCGTAGAACCCAGGGGGTGTTCTGTTCAGAGATCCATCGATCTGCCGCCTGTTCAGCCAGCATCTGTAGACCAAAGGAGAATGCCCCAGAGTTGAAAAACAAGCTTGTTCTGGTAGAAAGCAGGGCTTTCAATACGGATTAATTGTTCCCATAGGGTAACAATAAAAGCCAAAGCGTGTAAATGGCCCGTGTCTGCTGTGTGTTACAGAGGCCAGTAAATGTTTCACAAGGAAAGCAGAGCTCGCAGACCAGGAGGAGGTCCCAAAGATATTAAAAAATTTAAAAGGCAAAACATTGTTCTCTAGTAAGCCAGAATTGCTCACTACACGATCTAATGATTTTCTAACACAAAGCAGCTTCATTTAAACATGTAGCCAATTTCGTAATCACTTTAGGTAGTTTTTTTTTTTTTTTTAATTGTTGGGGATGCATTGAGGGTACAATAAGCCAGGTTACACTGATTGCAATTGTTAGGCAAAGTCCCTCTTGCAATCATGTCTTGCCCCATAAAGTGTGACACATACCAAGGCCCCACCCACCTCCCTCCTTTCCTCTTTCTGTTTCCCCCCGATAACCATAATTGTCATTAATTGTCCTCATATCAAAATTGAGTACATAGGATTCATGCTTCTCCATTCTTGTGATGCTTTACTAAGAATAATGTCTTCCACTTCCATCCAGGTTAATACGAAGGATGTAAAGTCTCCATTTTTTTTAATGGCTGAATAGTATTCCATGGTATACATATACCACAGCTTGTTAATCCATTCCTGGGTTGGTGGGCATTTAGGCTGTTTCCACATTTTGGCGATTGTAAATTGAGCTGCAATAAACAGTCTAGTACAAGTGTCCTTATGATAAAAGGATTTTCCTTCTGGGTAGATGCCCAGTAATGGGATTGCAGGATCAAATGGGAGGTCTAGCTTGAGTGCTTTGAGGTTTCTCCATACGTCCTTCCAGAAAGGTTGTACTAGTTTGCAGTCCCACCAGCAGTGTAAAAGTGTTCCCTTCTCTCCACATCCACGCCAGCACCTGCAGTTTTGAGATTTTGTGATGTGGGCCATTCTCACTGGGGTTAGATGATATCTCAGGGTTGTTTTGATTTGCATTTCTCTAATATATAGAGATGATGAACATTTTTTCATGTGTTTGTTAGCCATTCGTCTGTCGTCTTTAGAGAAAGTTCTATTCATGTCTCTTGCCCATTGATATAAGGGATTGTTGGCTTTTTTCATGTGGATTAATTTGAGTTCTCTATAGATCCTAGTTATCAAGCTTTTGTCTGATTGAAAATATGCAAATATCCTTTCCCATTGTGTAGGTTGTCTCTTTGCTTTGGTTATTGTCTCCTTAGCTGTACAGAAGCTTTTCAGTTTAATGAAGTCCCATTTGTTTATTTTTGTTGTTGTTGCAATTGCCATGGCAGTCTTCTTCATGAAGTCTTTCCCCAGGCCAATATCTTCCAGTGTTTTTCCTATGCTTTCTTTGAGGATTTTTATTGTTTCATGCCTTAAGTTTAAGTCCTTTATCCATCTTGAATCAATTTTTGTGAGTGGGGAAAGGTGTGGGTCCAGTTTCAGTCTTTTACATGTAGACATCCAGTTCTCCCAACACCATTTATTGAATAGGGAGTCTTTCCCCCAAGGTATGTTCTTGTTTGGTTTATCAAAGATTAGGTGGTTGCAAAATGTTAGTTTCACTTCTTGGTTTTCAATTCGATTCGAAGTGTCTATGTGTCTGTTTTTGTGCCAGTACCATGCTGTCTTGAGCACTATGGCTTTGTAGTACAGACTAAAATCTGGTATGCTGATGCCCCCAGCTTTATTTTTGTTACAGAGAACTGCCTTACCTATACGGGGTTTTTTCCGGTTCCATACAAAATGCAGAATCATTTTTTCCAAATCTTGAAAGTACGATGTTGGTATTTTGATAGGAATGGCATTGAATAGGTAGATTGCTTTGGGAAGTATAGACATTTTAACAATGTTGATTCTTCCAATCCATGAGCATGGTATGTTCTTCCATTTGTTAATATCCTCTGCTATTTCCTTTCTGAGGATTTCATAGTTTTCTTTATAGAGGTCCTTCACCTCCTTCGTTAGGTATATTCCTAGGTATTTCATTTTCTTTGAGACTATGGTGAAGGGAGTTGTGTCCTTAATTAGCTTCTCATCTTGACTGTTATTGGTGTACACAAAGGCTACTGACTTGTGGACATTGATTTTATATCCTGAAACATTACTGTATTTTTTGATGACTTCTAGGAGTCTTGTGCTTGAGTCTTTGGGGTTCTCTAAGTATAAGATCATGTCGTCAGCAAAGAGGGAGAGTTTGACCTCCTCTGCTCCCATTTGGATTCCCTTTATTTCCTTGTCTTGCCTAATTGTATTGGCTAGAACTTCCAGCACTACGTTGAACAGTAAAGGTGACAGAGGACAACCTTGTCTGGTTCCACTTCTAAGAGGAAAAGCTTTGAGTTTTACTCCATTCAGTAAAATATGGGCTGTGGGTTTGTCATAGATAGCTTCAATCAGTTTTAGAAATGTGCCACCTATGCCTATACTCTTCAGTGTTCTAATTAGAAAAGGATGCTGGATTTTATCAAATGCTTTTTCTGCATCTATTGAGAGGATCATGTGATCTTTATTTTTGCCTCTGTTAATATGGTGGATAATGTTTATAGACTTGCGTATGTTAAACCAGCCTTGCATCCCTGGGATGAAGCCTACTTGATCATGATGAATGACTTTTTTGATGATAAGCTGTAATCTATTGGCTAGGATTTTGTTGAGAATTTTTGCGTCTATGTTCATGAGTGAGATTGGTCTGAAATTCTCCTTTTTGTTTGGGTCTTTTCCTGGTTTTGGTATCAGGGTGATGTTTGCTTCATAGAATGTGTTGGGGAAGATTCCTTCTTCCTCAATTTTTTGGAATAATTTCTGCAGTACAGGAATAAGCTCTTCCTTGAAGGTTTGATAGAATTCTGGAGTGAAGCCATCTGGACCAGGGAATTTTTTGGTTGGAAGCTTTTTTATTGTTTCTTTGATCTCAGTGCTTGAAATTGGTCTGTTCAGGAGCTCTATTTCTTCCTGGCTGAGTCTAGGGAGAGGGTGTGATTCCAAATATTGGTCCATTTCTTTCACATTGTCAAATTTCTGGGCATAGAGTTTCTGGTAGTATTCAGAGATGATCTCTTGTATCTCTGTGGGATCAGTTGTTATTTCCCCTTTATCATTTCTGATTGAGGTTACTAGAGATTTTACTTTTCTATTTCTCGTTAGTCTGGCCAATGGTTTATCTATTTTATTTATTTTTTCAAAAAACCAACTCCTTGTTTCATTAATTTTCTGAATGATTCTTTTGTTTTCAATTTCATTGATCTCTGATTTGATTTTGGATATTTCTTTTCTTCTACTGAGTTTAGGCCTAGATTGTTCTTCATTTTCCAATTCCATAAGATCTCTTGTGAGATTGTTGATGTGCTCTCTTTCTGTTTTTCGAGTGTAGGCATCTAAAGCGATGAATTTTCCTGTCAAAACTGCTTTTGCAGTATTCCACAGGTTTTGGTAGCTTGTGTCTTCATTGTTGTTATGCTCAAGGAAGTTAATGATTTCCTGTTTTATTTCTTCCTTCACCCATCTGTTATTCAACAGAAGATTGTTTAGTTTCCATGCCTTTGGGTGGGGTCGAGCATTTTTGTTAGAGTTGAGTTCCACCTTCAGTGCCATATGGTCTGAGAAGATACAAGGTAAAATTTCAATTATTTTGATTCTGTTGATATTTGTTTTGTGTCCCAGGATATGATCAATTTTGGAGAATGTTCCATGGGGTGATGAGAAGAATGTATATTGTTTATCTTTGGGATGGAGTGTTCTATATGCGTCTATCAAGCACAGTTGTTCTAGGGTCTCATTTAAATCTCTTATATCCTTGTTTAATTTCTGTTTAGAGGATCTGTCCAGCTCTGTAAGAGGAGTGTTAAGGTCCCCTGTTATTATGGTATTATCAGATATCATATTGCTCAGACTGAGTAAGGTCTGTTTCAAGAATCTGGGAGCATTTAAATTGGGTGCATAAATATTTAGAATTGAAATGTCTTCTTGTTGTATTTTTCCCTTGACCAAAATAAAGTGACCATCTTTGTCTTTTTTGACTTTAGTTGCTTTAAATCCACATGTATCTGAAAATAAGACTGCAACTCCTCTTTTCTTCTGAATTCCATTTGCCTGAAAAATTGTCTTCCAACCCTTGACTCGGAGCTTTAATTTGTCTTTTGAAGCCAGGTGTGTTTCTTGCACACAGCAAATGGATGGCTTGTGTTTTTTAATCCAGTCAACCAATCGATGTCTCTTCAGTGGGGAATTCAAGCCATTAACATTTATGGAGATAACTGATAAGTGTGGTAGTATTCTATTCGTCTTATTTGGTGAGAGTCCATTGCTTAGTTTTATCTTTTGCATCAGTGTGGATGTTTGGTTCTGTCCTTTAATTTCTGAGTTCTTACTTTCTGCTGATGCATTGTGGTGGTCAGTGTGCAGAACAGGTTGAAGTATTTCCTGTAGAGCTGGTCTTGTTGTGGCGAATTTCCTCAATGTTTGTATATCCGTAAATGATTTGATTTCTCCGTCAATTTTGAAGCTTAGCTTAGCAGGATACAGAATTCTGGGCTGGAAATTGTTCTGTTTAAGTAGATTAAAGGTAGATGACCATTGTCTTCTTGCTTGGAAAGTTTCATTAGAGAAGTCTGCGGTCAATCTGATGGATTTGCCCCTGTAGGTCAACTGGCGCTTACTCCTGGCAGCTTGCAGAATCTTTTCTTTTGTCTTGACTTTGGACAGGTTCATCACAATGTGTCTTGGAGAAGCTCGGTTAGAGTTGAGGCGACCTGGGGTCCGATAGCCCTCTGAAAGCAGTGTGTCAGAATCTTTGGTGATATTTGGGAAATTTTCTTTTATAATATTCTCTAGTATGGCTTCCATTCCTCTAGGGCATTCTTCTTCCCCTTCTGGAATTCCTATAACTCGTATGTTGGAACACTTCATAAAGTCCCATAATTCTGACAGTGAACGTTCTGCTTTCCCTCTCTTCTTTTCTGCCTCTTTTACTATCTGAGTTATCTCAAAAACTTTGTCTTCTACCTCTGAAATTCTTTCTTCTGCATGGTCTAACCTGTTGCTGATACTTTCCATTGTATCTTTAAGTTCTCTAATTGACTGCTTCAGTTCCTTCAGCTCTGCTATATCCTTTTTATATTCTTCATATTGTTCATCTCTTATTTGATTCTGTTTTTGGATTTCCTTTTGGTTATTTTCCACTTTATTAGCAGTTTCCTTCATTGTTTCCATCATTTCTTTCATTGTTTTCAACATGTGTATTCTAAATTCCCTTTCTGTCATTCCTAACATTTTTGTATAGGTGGAATCCTCTGCAGTAGCTACCTCATGGTCCCTTGGCGGGGTTGTTCTGGACTGGTTCTTCATGTTGCCTGGAGTTTTCTGCTGATTCTTCCTCATGGGTGATTTCTTTTATCTGTTTCCTTGCCCTAATTTTCCTTTCACTTACTCTTGCTCTTTAAGTTCTCGTGCCTGTGGACCTGTGTGTCAAAACTGGTCTCCCTCTGCCCCCGAGGGTTAGGGCTGCAAGGCGGCTCAGACCCTGCCCTTAGTCTACTTGGTCGCTGGGTTACCAGCTCCCACCCAATTCCAGCTCTGCGACCCTGAGGGCGGAGCTTGCCGGGGCAGATCGCTCACAATGTCTGCCTGTGACCCAGAGCCAAACACTATTAGCTCCGTCTGGCTCAGCGGCTCAGACTGGGGCCCTAGACAAAGGCCAAAGTTCTCCGCACTCCTGCTCAGGCTCTTCCCAAGGCAGT
Source organism: Nycticebus coucang (assembly GCF_027406575.1). Taxonomy (NCBI): domain Eukaryota; kingdom Metazoa; phylum Chordata; class Mammalia; order Primates; family Lorisidae; genus Nycticebus; species Nycticebus coucang. The sequence continues at coordinate 146,382,513 of NC_069781.1, read as the reverse complement.
TCAGCTGAGTGCCAAGTCCAAAGACACCAAAACAGTTCACAGGTAAGGTCTTTCTGGTTTGCAGTCTCACTGCTACTGAACTTACAGTTGCGGGTGGGTTTAGATGGATTGAACACACACGACCACTTGCCGGTTTTCCACTGTTTTAGTCCTCCTCTGGGGGTCCAGAAGTCTCTCGCTGACTCCCTGTATCCTCTCAGGGGTGATGATAGGCAGATCCCACCAGCCAGAGATGCCTGGAGTCCTATCTCCCCAGACTCACGGTGCCCAGATGCAAGGAAGCTGTTACTCGGCTGCCATCTTGCTCCGCCCCCCCACTTTAGGTAGTTTTTACACTGGACAAAATGTAAGCTCTATGGAGAGATAGAAATCATATTTGATCACTCCTATAGTTCTGTCCCATAAAGGTGCTTTATAAACATTTGATAAATGAGCAAGTGGATATTTGAAAAATTATTCATATTAAAATTACCTTATTTTAAACTTTATAGAAGTTTGCTATTTGAATATAGCTGAAAAACTAGACACGAAATCTTACATGTCATAATAACATAATGTAATGATAAGCCAAAATTCTAGATTGCCCATTTTCACAGATTAATGCTTAAACTATAAAGATACATCATTCACAAACTGCTAGAATGGTGTAGAATTTGTCTGATTTAGAAAAACACACAGTAACATAGTAGTATATTCTTGTAGAAGCTGAAGATACACACTTTTTACTCTTGGTGCTTACAGAGGCAGAGAGGGAAATGTGCACTCAGTCACAAGGAGGCAGATCATTTCTCCACGTGACAAAGACTGAAGGGCACAGTCATCAGAGAAAGACATTTCTGTTCTGGTGAAAGAGAACCAGTGAGGTTTTAAGTGAGAAAGCCATCTTTTTTGGATGTGCTAAATTTCTTTTAATAGATGTAGCCTTGCACTGCTGAGTGCAGGGTCTGACTAAAGCGAGGCAGCTCCAAGGCCAAGGGGCTCCTTGGTGATGTTTTAGCATGGATAAGTGTATACCTCACAATCTACACTGCATTTTTCCTCCCTTCCCTTTGTTTAGCAAAGGATATTTCAAGTTCTATGAAGTCATGGTTAATACATTAAAGAGATGTTTGCTTAGAACCACAAGAAAAAGTAGAAATAAGTGAACATTTAGGCTTATAGAAAAGTCACAAAAATAATTCACAAAGTTCTTACATTCTCTTTGTTGTCCCTGCTCTTGTTATCTCACATAACCACAGTATAATGATCAAAACCAGGACATTAAGAGTGACACCACGCCATCTGCTAACCTATGGACCTTATTCAAATTTTGACCACTCTAAAGTTCTTGTTCTGATCCAGGATACAGTCCAGGATCCACATGGTACTTATTCCATGTCTCCCGAGGCACCTCTAATCTGGGACAGTTCCTCTGCCTTCCTTTGTCTTGGATAACTTCAACACTTTAGAAATGTCAGCTGTTTTATAGGGTGCACCTCAGTTTGGGTTTATCTGACTTTTTCTGATAAACAGTGATTATGCATTTTCAGGGCACGAATATCCAGAAGTCATGTGCCCTTTTCAATGTATCATATCAGGGAATACATGTGTTGACATGTCTTATGCCGAGTCACTTCCAACCTACAGCAACAGGCGCATCCCTGTCCTTACTTGTACCCACCTTCTCCCACAAAATCTGGCTCTCATCATGCACAACAGATTTAGTTTTTTGCTTAGTCCTAGTTGATATATATTTCAGAATTGCGAATCCATACATCTGGGAGAAAAAAATGATTAGCTAGAGTGCAGTATTCTGTGCAGTCCTTCTTCCCTTTCGCCTGACAGTACCCAGCCAAAGACGTGCCCCCCCCAGGGGCTCCAGCGAACTCTCCTCTCTCGCTCGCAATGTGGCCACAGTACTTGCTTGGACAGCAGCTTCATCCTCCACTGTTTGTATTCTACTTTGTGTTCCCTCCACATTGTTTGGACATGGAGATATCACCACGTGTTAGTGTCAGAGCCACATAATGTGCGTGTCGGGCTCTGCTCTCTCAGCCCTGCCAGCCGCACCTCTTTCCATCCTTCCGCCCTGTCCCCGCCCAACCCTATTAGTGTCTGATTTATCCTTCCTGTATTTCTTCTGAACAAATGAGCATATATCTGTTTTTTTATATCCTTTCCTGCTTTACATAGAAAATACCATACTATAGATGCTCTTTGCTGTTTACGTTTCACAGTACATCCCGGGAACCACTCCATCAGTTCACAGGGGTCATGCTCCTTTTTCCCTGCTGCATAGTACTCTGCTGTGTGGCTATACTGCAGTTTGTTCAAACAGTCTCCCGTGTATGTGCATTTAGGTTATGGGAATTCCAAAATTCTCAAAAATAAACAATGGTGTAATAAGTAACCTTGTGCATATGTATTTTTGTGTTGTTGGAAGCATATCTTCAGAGTAGACTCCTAAAACCAGGAGTGCTGGGCCAGAGGATAAGCACAGATGTGGATCTTCTTTAAACCTTGTCTAACTTCCAACCAGCAGGGCTCTGCTTACCAGCCACACAGCGGAGTGGTGATCACAGCCTCATATAATGTTTGTTATACTTTTTAACTTTCCTAGTCTAAAGGAGAAATAGTTCAACATGTTTTAATTGACATTTCTCTAATTATGAGTTACTCTGAACATTTTTAACATATCTAAAGGTCTTTTTTATATGTTTTAAATAAGCTGATTAATCAAGATCCTTCTCCACTTGGGTTTTTAGTTCTGTCCCTCAATTTCTAAGAATTCCTGGCTGTTACCCCTGTATGGTGCTGCTATCCCTGTGTGGGGCTGTCACCCCTGGGTGGGGCTGTTCCCTGCGTGGGGCTGTCACCACTGAGTGGGGCTGTTACCACTGCATGGGGCTGTCACCCATGGGTGGGGCTGTTCCCCTGCGTGGGGCCGTCACCCCTGCATGGGGCTGTCACAGGCTGTCACCCCTGGGTGGGGCTGTTCCCTGCATGGGGCTGTCACCCCTGGGTGGGGCTGCTACCCCTGGGTGGGGCTATTTCCCTTTGTGGGGCTGTTCTCCTGTGTGGGACTGTCATCCCTGGGTGGGACTGTTCCCTGTGTGGGGCTGTCACTCCTGGATGTGGTGTTCCCCTGCGTGGGGCTAGCACCCCTGTGTGGGGCTGTTCCTCTGCGTGGGGCTGTCACCCTTGGGTGGGGCTGTTCCCCTGGGTGGGGCTGCTACCCCTGCGTGGGACTGTCATCCCTGGATGGGTCTGTCACCCCTGGGTGGGGCTGTTTCCCTGTGCGGGGCATGTTTTATTCCAGTTTCTCAGTGTTCTTTGACACTGGTTATCCATTTTCTTCCATGCAAAATGTTGTTTTAATTTTTATATAATCCTATTAATGTTTTCTTTTGTTGCCCCTGGGTAGAGTCATGGTTAGAAAGCCATTCCTACACTAAAGGTAAAAAGTAACTTATTCGTGTCTTCTCTTCTTATATGATTTAATTTTTCACTTAGATCTCAATTTGGAGTTTGTTCTTGCGTATGGTGGAAAAGTATAGATTTGGTTTTTAGCTTTTTCCAAATAGCTATCCAGATGTTCTTTCACAATTTATTTAAAAAGCCCACACTTTGGGCAGCGCCTGTGGCTAAAAGGAGTAAGGCGCTGGCCCCATATGCCGGAGGTGGCGGGTTCAAACCCAGCCCCAGCCAAAAACTGCAAAAAATAAAAAAATAATAATAATAAAAATAAAAATAAATTTAAAAAAAAGCCCACACTGGATCTTTATCATGCACTAAACTCCCGTGTACTTGGGGGTCTACTTTTGGACTTTCTAATCTGTTCCACTGGTCTGTCTCTGTCTGTACACCAATATCACTCTGTTCAAATGGTAGAGGATTTACACTACATTTTAACATCTATTAGGGCAAGTCCATCTTTTATGTTTTTCTGGTTATTCTTGCACGTTTGTTTTTCCATATGAAGTTTAGTATTACCTTGTGTTAATATAACAGCTTGTTGAAATGTTAGTGGAATTGCTTTAAACTTATAATTGGCATCGGGCAGTGCCTGTGGCTCAGTGAGTAGGGCACTGGCCCCATATACCGAGGTTGGCGGGTTTGAACCCAGCCCCAGACAAACTACAACAAAAAAATAGCCGGGCATTGTGGCGGGTACCTATAGTCCCAGCTACTTGGGAGGCTGAGGCAAGAGAATCGCCTAAGCCCAAGAGCTGAAGGTTGCTGTGAGCTGTGATGCCACGGCCCTCTACCGAGGGTGACTAAGTGAGACTCTGTCTCTCTCTAAAAAAAATTATAATTGGCATCTTGATAACATGGAGTGTTCCTGTGGAAGAACAAAGACACCTTCAGTTTAGAAGGCATATGCAGAATTATCTAGGCATATAATTACACCACCTTGGAAGATGGCAGGCATAAATATGTCAATGAATATTTGCCTAAATACTTGTATTAAAGCTCTTTCTATAATGAAAAACATTCTTCAACTCAGTGCCATCTGCAAGTATTTATTTTGCAATTAGTCTACGGTTAGCATAAATTAAATCTGTGAAAGGTTTAGCTTTAAAGTCTGATAAGGGAAACAACGTCACAGGCAATATATCTAATAGCATTACCAAACCCAGTGCCCTCTGCCAAAATGTTGAGAAGAGATGGTGAGTGCACAGAGGTACATAAAGGGAACTGGCTAACTTGGGATCAACTGCTGTGTTTTGCACAGAATAAAAATGAAGAAATGCTTATAAACTATACTGGTAAACAGTATAAAATTCAACTCCACACACAAGAAGACAGACATTTTAATTAGTCTTCCTGTTTATACCTCCCATCTATTAGGGTGGCCTCTGATACTCTGCTCCTTTTTACTTCTTATTAATAACTTATAAACTTCACAGATGTAGTAAACTAAACACTCTGATGCTCTATGAATCCAGAGTGCAGTGGAGGGAATGGAGGACTCCCATTACCTTCCATTCTGCTGTGGCTGGAGAATATCCAGCAGAAGTTGCTTGACTTCACTGGGTGACAGCTGATACAAGTCCGTGGCTGGCTGGTCCCTACCCCGGGTCCGCAGCTCATACTCCATAGCATGGATGATCCATCTGAAACAAAACAGGGGAAACAGAATTGATGACTCTCGAAATAAAATCACCTTGCACATCTTAACAGCACTGACCAACCAAAGGGGAATAAAGAAAGAGCCATTTGAATTTCCTGTACTGTGCATGTAATTACTTCCATCAAGATTGTGTGACAAAATTAGACTCTTAAAAATGAGGCCCACTCTTGCACAGGTGGTAAGGCTGCAAAACATAAAAACAGGCAAGTACTTAGGTTCTCATCAAGTGAGAGCCTTCCAATGCAGTATCATAGTATTCTGCATACAAATAGCGGCCACACTGTACTGTCTTAATACTAGATACATGCCAAAAAAAAGGGGAGGGGGACACAAACACGCCTTTCAAAAATGGTCTGAGAGATGCTATTATGTAAATACTCCTCTCCCAGGAATGACACAAATCTTTTATCAATTGTCTTTACTTTGTAGTCATTCCTTAGGAGCCAAAATATTTCATTATTTTATGTGTAAGTAATTTTAGTTTTCAAGAAGCTTTTTTTTTTTTTGAGACAGAGTCTCATTTTGTCACCCTCAGTAGAGTGCTATGGGGGGTCACAGCTCACAGCAACCTCAAACTCTTGGGCTTAAGCAATTCTCTTGCCTCAGACTCCCAAGTAGCTGGGATTACAGGTGCCCTCCACAACGCCCGGCTATATTTGTTGTTGTTGTTGTTGCAGTTGTCATTGTTGTTTAGCTGGCCTGGGCCGGGTTTGAACCCGCCATCCTCAGTGTATATGGCCAGCGCCATAACCACTGTGCTATGGGGCACTGAGGCTTTCGAGAAGCTTTTAGAAAGCATTTTCACAGTTTTATCTTTCATTTACTGTATAACCAGGGAAGAGCTCAGATAAAGTAGTTACGAAAAGAAAACAAAACAAAAAAACTATGGAAGTAATACTGTATCTTAGGGAACCAGAACTCTACACACCACTAGGAAAGCCAAGGAATTGCTTGCACCCCTCAGACTCCCTTGCGTCATCCTTACATCCTTGGTGAACTCTGAACAACAGAGATGGTGTGATGCAGTGTCAGGAAAGATTCTGCTGTCACTCACCCATGCTGCCTTCCTCCCCCAAGGGAGGCTGTGTCACCACCAGCCTATGGAGGGAAACATCTAGAATAAGATCTAAAAGGGCTAAGTCACTGTACCAGATATATCATTACCTTTCTCTTGATACACTTTTCTGAAAGACAACTCACAAGGCTATTGTAGGTTCAGAGATGAAAAAGTTAAGTTAGATGTATTCAAAGATTAAATTCTTTCTTTCTGCCAAGACTGGTTTGTAAAACATCAGGGACATACCCTCATGGGATGACTAATGTCTTTCAGTGGAAAAGGTAAGAAAAAATGCTAATCCTTCCCAGTTGAGCCAGAGGTGGTATCGACCAGGCAAATCTCCCTTCCAGCTAGGCCAGGCCAAGGCCCACAGTCTCCACTGCCCAGGGCTAAGACAACTCCCAGCTCTTCCTATTTTCTCCCCTATTCTTTTGTTGTTGCCATTTCTTAAAGTTAAGAATTTAACTAGTCTAGCTGTCCCCTGCAGAGTATGTGCTGCAAAACACTGAGATAAATTATAGAGGAATAAGAGATACACAAAGGTAGAGTGGAAGTTTTTAAAGAAATCATTACCATTATTGACAAAACTATGCAACAAATACTTTATAGTTGTTCCTTGATAAGAGCAATAAAGATAATGAAGTATTTACGAACAACAAAGATTTCAGGGTTTCTTGACAACACAAGGTTTGACAATTAAATTTGGAAACTCATCTTAGAAAAAGTGAGTGCTACACACTCATTGATGAACATCACAACAGTCACTTTTGAAGTACTCCCCTTGAGAAGCTATGCATTGATGGTAGCACATAGTCCATCCTTCAAAATAATTGTTTTTTTAATTGATGGGGATTCATTGAGGGTACAAAGAGTTAGGTCACATTGACTGTATTTGTTAGATAAAGTCCCTCTTGTAATTTTGTCCTGCCATACACTGTAATACCCCATCCCCCTCCCTCCTCTCTTCTCCTTGCTCCCTCATTCCCCTTCCCTCCACCTTGTATTAGCTTATCTGCTGCCTTCACATTATAATTGAGTACACTGGATTCTTGCTTCTCCATTCTTGTGATGCTTTATAAGAAAAATGTGTTCCACCTCCATCCAGGTTAGTATGAAAGATAGTATTCCATGTATACACATACCACAGCTTGTTAATGCATTCCTGAGTCTGCCCACTCTTCCAAGCTTTCCACTCAACATGTACTGTCCCCAACATCTGAAAACTCCTGAAAGGCTTCCTCCTGTCTAGGACCTCTGTGGAGGCTCAGCCAATCACAGCCGGTCATGATCACTTGTCTAATTCATCACATTTCCACTGCTCCAGATCATATGCTGTATCCAGCTTACCATCTCCTCGCTATGCTCCCTGAGTGCTCCCTCTCTGGGTAATATCCCCATGCCACGTATGGCTGGGTTCTCCCTTTTTACCCAGTCCTTTTAGGAGAGCTCAGCTGAATGATCCTTCTGGTCCACCATCTTGTTCCCTTCAAAATAATTTTGGAACTCTTTCTCTGGAATGGCCATCAGAGCTGTTGTCCTACTATCCTTGGTGTCCTGAATGCCACGAGAATATCTTCCCCTCAGTATTTCCTTTATCATTAGGTAAAGAAAAAAGTAATTGGGGCAGCACCTGTGGCTCCAGGAGTAGGGTAGGGCGCCAGCCCCATATACCGGTGGTGGTGGGTTCAAACCTAGCCCTGGCCAAAAACTGCAAAAAAAAAAAAAAAAAAAAAAAAAAAAGAAAAGAAAAGAAAAGAAAAAGTAATTGGGGACAAGACCAGGTGACTAGGGAGGGTGTTCCAATACAGTTAGTTGTTTGCTGGCTAAAAACTCCTTCACAGACAGTGCTGTGTGAGCTGGCACACTGTTGTGATGCAAAAGTTATGAGTTGTTGGTTGAGATTTCCAGCTAAGAAACTAATTCTTTACCAATGTTTACTTGGTCTGATATGCTTCTCACAGTCAACTGATGATTTTGATGCAATATTTAATTAATTTTTGCAATATTTTTGACAATTCTGCTCTTAATTGGCTTCACTGATGACACTTTCTCTCCTCTCAGAAAAACATTTAATCCATTTGTACACTACCATTTTCTTCCTGGCATTATCCCCATAAACTTGATTAACATGTCCCTGATTTCACTTGCACTCTAGCTAAGTTTAATAAAAAATTTATAAATGTTTATCCATTGCTCTAATTCAACCTCTGATATTCTCACAATGGCACACAAAAACACACAACAACAATGAATGCCACTCAGCAAAACACTGTCACATTCTGACACAAACATAGCTCACAGATATAACAGTGTTATGAAACCTTACTGAGTTGTTTGTATAGTGCCGACCACATATGCGCATGGTGGTGAATTCATGAATTTAATTGTCAGACCTTGTATATAAATAACAACAAAGCATGTAACAGAATTAAGATTTACCATTTGTATATCTCTAATAAGCTGAAGAGAAAAACTAAACTAAACCAATGTTACCAGCCAAGACTAGGATTTCTTTACTTGGTCATCCTAATTATCATTGACTGCATTCAACTAAACTGTTATACAAGCATAAAAATAACAAAAACAATTATTTTGGATGCTTTGATGCTGCCATTTATGGAATTAGTTATTACAACTAATACTACAGCTATTATTTCAATTGCAATAAACTATTCAGTGGACCTCTTTTTTAAATAAAGAAATTCTATTTTTATAAAATAGAATCATCTTCTATTATTTAATTTATTTGATTCTATTTTATTTATTTAGATTTAAATTCACATGTGAGGCAGCCTAGAATAATGGAAGGAACTCTGTGAGAAATGTAAAGTCTTCCCTTTTGGTCTCCTCAACAAGTCAATGGAATGAAAGGTGGGGACAGGAGGAACTGTTCTGGAATTCAAATGACTTAAGAGCACAACCATGGATGTCATGGGTGGGTCTTACTGCAGATCTGACTCAAAAACAGACCAACTGTAAAACATAATTTTGAGGGACATCAGAGAAATCTGAATAAGAACTGGGTATTTGTTGAAATTAAGCAATTATTGCTAATTTTGTTGGGTGTGATTATGGTAATGTGATTATGAATGTCCATTTTTAGAAATACAAATATACTCACTAAAACATTCAAGGGTATAAGTCAAGTGTCTAGGATTGCTTTATAAAATACTACAGAAAAAAAAGATAAAACAAATACAGCAAATGTAAATAACAACAACTGCTTGTGAGGAATTTACCAAATAATTCTGTTACTATACATTTAAAATTGGCAAGTTATTTTTCAAAGGGGAATATTACTATTATCTGTCAAACTTAGTTCATAAAATTATTTTGAGGAACAAATAAAACAATATATAAGCTTTTGCAATTCTAAAAAGTCATAAAAATGTCAGACAACTGTTCTGTGACTTTGGCACACAAAAACGATGTGACTTTGCAAAGTCAGCTCAGAGGAAACTTTTTTTTTTTCCTTTTTATTATTGGGGATTCATTGAGGGTACAATAAGCCAGGTTACATTGATTGCAATTGTTAGGCAAAGTCCCTCTTGCAACAGAGGAAACTTTTACTTTAAGTCTTAGGAGTTACTTAAGCAAATGCCACATTCAATTAAATTAAAGAGGTATTTTCTTCTAAAATAAATATTATTTTATTTTGAAAAGGCTTACTTTTTAAGGTCCTCCAATAACTTGGGTTAGTAAAAGTAAACATAATCTATCACATTTATCTTTCAAAACCCCTAGTACCAGACACAAGGATAGCAGGAGACCTAAAAGTTTCCCTTGGGCTTCTTCCTTCTATTTACAAAATCTCAGCAGTTCTGCGAGCAAATTATAGAAAACATTATACTCAACAATCACTAAAGGAAAAGATCCCTGTTTTTCATTCAATGGAGCACAAATGAATATGTCATATTATTAACATATTGTTTCACTTAAAAATATTGTCCACACTAATATTTTTCCATCTTGGAATTCTTCAAAAGACTGAAACAAAAATAGTAAAACAGCCTTAGACATAAACTAAGAAAATCAAGGGCATTTCTTCTGTTTTTTAGGACTACTAATCAAGACAGATATCCCATTCCCACTGACAAGACCACAAAGCTGATTTGACATTTTCAGTGTAAAAGCACTTACATGCGAAAGAAGGAAAGCAAATGTGGAAAGTTGAAAGAATAAACATTACACATGGACCAAATCTTTGTAAATTCAGGCCTTACTACAGATCCAGAGACATGCTCTACTTGCCAATAACCAATGGCAAACTGACAGTTATACCTGACGGATCAAATCAACCTTCATATGTATCAGGGTTTGACTTGAGGACAATGAATTCCTTAGGAATACTGAAAAAATGCAAAGGGACAGATTAGTCTTCCTCTACAGTCTTGGAAATAAGCTTATTCTTCTAAAAACTCTCGTTTTGAGGTTAGTAGGGATACTGTGTGTATAATGGCATTTTTCTTTCTAATATGCCCCAATCAAAGAATGAAATAAAGTATACAGAAATCTAACACCACCAGAAAGGCTAACATTTTCTGGGAAAAAAAATCCATAAACATTGCACTGCTCCTTGGTAAGAAATAATGTTTTAATGACCATTTTGAAATTATTTCAAGATAATAAGGATTAGCTAAATTTGCTACTAAACAAGGGAATGAAGGATTCTCTGCGCAAACATTTTACTAAACCATGTGCTGTGAACTGAACTGTATTCTCCTCTTTCCCCTCAATTCATCTGCTGAAGCCCTAACCCCAATGTGATGGGGGTCTTTAGAAGTAATTAGGTTTAGATGAGGTCAGGAAGGCGGGACGCTTATGATGGAATTAGCACCACAGACACCAGAAAGTTCTCTCTTTCTCTCCCATGTGAGGACACGGAGAAAGCAGCTGAGGAGAGAGCCCTCACCAGAAACTGAACTAGCTGGCGCCTTGTGGCTGGGACTTCCAGCATCCAGACTGTGAGAAAATGAATTTCTGCTGTTTAAGCCGCCCCCATCTAGGGTATTTTTTTACGGCAGCCCAAATTGACAGACCATATAACAGAAGACAGGAAAGGGGAAGAAGAGAGTTTTCTGCTTGACTGATATTAACATGGACAGGGTGACGATTTGATGAGGCAAACTGAGCTTCCTGTCTGGGGACTGAAGAACACTGACTCAGCCTACCCCAATCCAGTCATGATAGGATAGAGGCTGGAGAGCTCCACCAGCTCACTTCCTTACCTCATATCAAATGTCAAAAGCAAAGACCTTCGAATGAGTACCAGGAACATGCTAATGAACTCGAGGTTTTAATTGTCTTCTCTGTGCTGCAGGAGCAATGTCATAGCCTGGTGCCAGTGATACCAGTGGCCTTCTGTGAGCACAAGACCTATGATCCACAGATGCAGTTTGGTGCATCACAGGACAAGATGCGTCTGGATCATAATTCCTACAGAAGCTGTCCTGGCAGTATGCAAAGCAGAGATGAGAAAGGCTGGACGGCACACATCCTCCAGGGCGTCTCCCACTGCAGCCTGACTGACAGGCCTGCAGTAGAAAGCAGCTGACTGGAGGGCTTCACAGTAATGTGCCTGTCAGGAACTTGATCTATCTCAACAGAGAAGCTGGAACACAAATCAATAATGAGACAGCAAATCAAATCATTATCAGACTAGAAAGCCATTCTTGTGAGCAGGTTAATTTTCTTCACTGGAGTGCCTGATAGCAGTAAAGTTGAAGAAATTGTATTAGAGGATCAACCTTGGGGGAAAAAAAGAAACATGGTGCTATTGATTTAAAATCAAGTGAGGCAATGGGTGACGTACATAAATATATTTTTAAAAAGCCTGAAGGAGAGAGGTTAACTGAGAGAGAGAGGTTAACTCAGGGAGAGAGATTAACTCAGGGAGAGAGGTTAACTGAGAAAGAGAGATTAACTCAGGGAGAGAGGTTAACTGAGAAAGAGAGGTTAACTCAAGGAGAGAGGTTAACTGAGAAAGAGAGGTTAACTCAGGGAGAGAGGTTAACTGAGAAAGAGAGGTTAACTCAGGGAGAGAGGTTAACTGAGAAAGAGAGGTTAACTCAGGGAGAGAGGTTAACTGAGAAAGAGAGGTTAACTCAAGGAGAGAGGTTAACTGAGAAAGAGAGGTTAATTTAGGGAGAGAGGTTAACCGAAAGAGAGAAGTTACCTCAGGGAGAGAGAGGTTACCTCAGGGAGAGAGGTTACTTCAGGGAGAGAGGTTAACTCAGGGAGAGAGGTTAACTCAGGGAGAGAGAGGTTACCTCAGGGAGAGAGGTTAACCGAAAGAGAGAAGTTACCTCAGGGAGAGAGAGGTTACCTCAGGGAGAGAGGTTACTTCAGGGAGAGAGGTTAACTCAGGGAGAGAGAGGTTACCTCAGGGAGAAAGGTTACCTCAGGGAGAGAGGTTAACTCAGAGACAGAGGTTAACTCAGGGAGAGAGAGGTTACCTCAGGGAGAGAGGTTACTTCAGGGAGAGAGGTTAACTCAGGGAGAGAGAGGTTACCTCAGGGAGAAAGGTTACCTCAGGGAGAAAGGTTACCTCAGGGAGAGAGGTTAACTCAGAGACAGAGGTTAACTCAGGGAGAGAGAGGTTACCTCAGGGAGAGAAGTTAACTCAGGGAGAGAGGGGTTACTTCAGGGAGAGAGGTTAACTCAGGGAGAGAGGGGTTACTTCAGGGAGAGAGGTTAACTCAGGGAGAGAGGGGTTACTTCAGGGAGAGAGGTTAACTGAGAAAGAGAGGTTAACTCAGGGAGAGAGGGAGGTTAACCAAGAGAGAACAGTATACGCAGTACAGGGGAATTCCGGGTAAGACGTACTTCTTATGTCCGTTTGGCCCTGTGAATGTTGGCATTCCAAGAAGAAAATGGTTTCAAAATCTGACTGAGCAATCTCTTTAATCATAATTAACATTTAAAAGAGAGAGGAAACAGTAACAGGCCAGATAAGAATGAGTCTCAGCAGAGCCGTGGCTCACACCAGTAATCCCAGCACTCTGTGATACCCAGGCAGGAGTATCACCTGAGCTCGGGAGTTTCAGACCAGCCTGAGCAAGAGTGAGACCTCATCTTTACTAAAAATAGAAAAACTAGCTGGGGTGTTGTGTTGGGCACCTGTAGTCCCATCAGGAGGCTGAGGCAGGAGGAAGCTTGAGCCCAAGAGTTTGAGGTTGCTGTGAGCTGTGACACAACACTGTACCCAGGGCGACAGAGTGAGATTCTGCCTCAAAAAAAATAAATGAATAAATGAAAAGAATGAGTCTGAAATGCTTTTTCATCCCATAATGGAGTAAAAAAAAAAAAAAAAGAATGAATGCCATAAATTTCTTCCCATTTTTCTTTTAAAGTCGTGCTGTAACCACTACAAGACACAAAGGACTAACTCAGAAGCTGTTATGTGTTCAACAACTTCTAAGAAACTTGACATTCAAAGACCCTATAAATGAATAATTTGATCACCAATTTTAAGCAAACTAAAAACCTTCCAGGGACTAATTCAAGGTAAATTTTTTTTATTAAATCATAACTGTGACCATTAATGCATTTATGGGGTACACTGTGCTGATTTTATACACAACTTGGAATGCTTACATCAAACTGGTTAACATAGCCTTTATCTCATTTACTTGCTGTGTTAAGACATATATACTCTACTCTTAATATTTGACATGTACCCTTGCCTTATGCACAGACACATGAAAACATGCTCATCATCTTTAATCATCAGAGAAATGCAAATCAAAAAAACTTTGAGATACCATCTAACTCCAGTAAGAGTAACCCACATAACAAAATCCCAAAACTATAGATGTTGGCATGGATGTGGAAAGAAGGGAACACTTCTATTCTGCTGGTGGGAATGCAAGCTAATATGTTCCTTTTGGAAAGCAGTTTGGAGAACACTTAGGGAACTAAAAGTAGACCTGCTATTCGATCCTGCAATTCCTTTACTAGGTACGTATCAAGGCAAATTTTGAAAAGAAATATACTGACTTTGTATTTGCTGCTGCCAACAAACATGCAAGGGGCCCATTCACTTAAAGGAGCCGAGGCCTTAGAAAAATTAATTAGGGATGAAGGGGCAGTAAAAACATACAAAACACAGAGAAGTATCTTCTTCTTCAGAGGGGCACTATCACAAGCCCCAGACAGATAATTATAATTCCTGCAGCTGCCTGACACCCTTGTGCAGAAATAGCATTCTAAACCCTTGCTGCTAATGTAGAGGAAGAACACTGCAGGTCACAAGGGTAAAGGGACTTTTGGAACACTGCTTGTCACAGGTTTCAGGAGGCCCTCTCAGGTGATGGAGAGGTGACACCATGTCACATGGCAGGAGAGACTCCCAAAGAAGTTCCGAGTCAGGGTTTCTATATGAAGTGCTTTCGAAAATTCCACTAGGCTCTAAAGGAAAACCAACCATGGCTGAAAAGGTCACCTCCTCCAGTGAATGTCTCTGTGGGAGCACAGGGCCTTTGCAAACCTTGGACCAGAAGACAGGACTGAGCATGTGTGTTTATTGGGGTTTGTGTGCCTGGGGGAGGTGTCCTACTATGGATTCTTGAGATTTGTGGTATGTAAAAAGGACTCCCCAGAGATACCTGCTCTCCAAAAGCCATAAGTAAAAGAGAAGACCTCAAATTATCAAATGTCACAGCAATAATTTTGAAGCTTTACCATTTATTTGTAAGCATCTTCACATCCCTTACCCAGACTCACAACACAAGGAGAAAGCCACAGCAGGGACAGCTTAACAGTTTTACAGACCAGGGAGCTGGAATTGGATGAGGGAGCGTGAGCTTTGGAGTCATTCATGCTGGTTTCAAATCCTGGTTCTTGGTTCCACGACCTTGGGCAAGTTACTGTGCAGAATTTCCAAGTGCTTATCTATAAATGCACAGGGTTTTTGTGAAGATTATGTAAGCTACCTGGAATACTGGAGTGCAGTAACATTAGATCTCTTCCTCGGAGGATAAGAAAGGACAATTCATTTGCCCAAGACGGTCACTTAAGTTTGTGGAAGAAATGGAAATAAAATTCATATCTTTCTACTTATAACCTCATATTGGTGATTTCCAGAGAGCTGAATTAGGTGACAGGGGTGGCTTTGCCTTAGGAGAGCTGGAAAATTTTCCTTAGAGGAATTAAATGGCAACTCTCTCCCCTTATCTCATTTTCTTTTCCTTGGCTGAACCAAATAAACACCACCGTGGTCCCTGCGTGTGCTCATTAACAACGTGTTAGACTGGCTGCGAGCTTGGGACACAGGCATCCACCAGGTAGCTACATAGAAGACTCATCTTCAGGAAAATCTTGCTTCCTCTGTAAATACTGATCTTGAAAATACAACAAACAATTTTAAACTGTTCGTACACTTTGTTTCTTAAGCCAATTTTGATCCCACAGTAGGCAGGTAGATCTATATTTTAAAAAGTTGGTTTTGGTGTGGTCAATATGATGAAACTCTCCATTTGTCAGAGGTGGCCTGTAACATTACAAGGGAATGAAAAGCTTGTTCTAAACCTCCCAACTTTTCACAGCATCTTAATAATCTTTGTATTGTACAAGGGGCCAACTTAGAATCATCCTTATTTCCTTGGCTCTGTGATTAATAATGGTGTAAAGGCTCATCTATTAGGCTTGTTAACTTGTAGCTATTCAAGTTCCTTGGTTTGCCTTACACTGTAAAATGCCTAACACTGCTGATCCTAGATTGGAGGGAGACAGACAAAAGACAAAAATCATCTGGAATCTGCGGCATAACAGTTGCTATGTGAATACTGGACTGTAACCCAGTTCCTAAGTCAAAAGAGACCATAAAGGTCATAAGGTTCTAGAAATAGACATGACAGCCTGTTTCTGTGAGGCGATGGCAATGTGTACAGGGGAGAACCATGCTGAAAGGAGTTCAGACTGAAGAGCAAGGAGTCAGGAAGACCTGGGCGTAAGTCCCCTTATTTCCACTCAGAGTGGGGAAGACCTGGGTGTAGTCCCTTTATTTCCACTTACGGTTTAAGAAGCCATCTATGCCCTCTGGGTCGTAGTGCCTATGTCGAAGTTGTTGTAGGGATTAAATTAGACAATGTATGTAAAGAAGTTTTTACACATTGCCTAGCATATAAACAGATGTTCAATAAATGACATCTGTTGATGATGCAGCAGGAGGAGGAGGGTGGTTTACTAGAGCCATCTTTGAGTGCAATGACCACATGCTACTCACACTGTATCCTCTCAGCTCTTACTGTACTAAGGCAGCCTGCACTGTGCTCCGAGGGGATCCCATTAGTAAATGAATGGGGAGGTGTGCTGCGTCCCAATTGTCATCGACATACTGTGTACATGACTAGACTTTCACACAAAACAAGACCTTATTTAATTTGGTCATTTCCTGAAGGTTCTGACTTAAATCTTCTTTCACATTTAATTCCAATATCATGTGGCACAAACCAAGTGTATTTATCAAAATCAAGAGTCCTGTATTTCTCTAAGAGCACAGAGACACACAGACCCTTGTTTCTCCTGACTTCCCCATCACTAGCCCAAAGCAAATCACCTGACTCTGGTTATATCCTATACATTTATTAATTAAACAATAAGATGTTTACTGAGCGTCTTGAATGAGCTACACTGTGATGTAGACAGGAAGTAATATAAGATTGAGTCCCTGTCCTTGGCAGAAGTAAATTTCTTTTCTTTTCTTTCTTTCTTTCTTTTTTTTTTTTAATTAAATTATAGCTGTGTACATTAATGCAATCATGGGGTACAATGTGCTGGTTTTATGTACAATTTGAAATATTTTCATCAAACTGGTTAACATAGCCTTCACGGCATTTTCTTAGTTATTGTGTTAAGACATTTATATTCTACATTTAGTAAGTTTCACATGTACCCTTGTAAGATGCACCATAGATGTGGTCCCACCAATTACCCACCTTCCACCCATCCTCCCCCCAGAAGTAAATTTCTTAAATAAATCACTCCTCATTAAAAAATATTCAACTGGGGCGGCGCCTGTGGCTCAGTGAGTAGGGCGCCGGCCCCATATGCCGAGGGTGGCGGGTTCAAACCCAGCCCCGGCCAAACTGCAACCAAAAAATAGCCGGGCGTTGTGGCGGGCGCCTGTAGTCCCAGCTGCTCGGGAGGCTGAGGCAAGAGAATCGCTTTAGCCCAGGAGTTGGAGGTTGCTGTGAGCCGTGTGACGCCACAGCACTCTACCGAGGGCGGTAAAGTGAGACCCTGTCTCTACAAAAAAAAAAAAAATAAAAATAAAAATAAAAAAATATTCAACTGCTCCCCAACTGAAAGTGTCCCAGTGATGAGACCTGCATAAGAAGGAAATGGTCATAATGAGTTGGGCAGGATCATTATTAGTACAATGAGTGCATTTATAATGCCACAATTCCAGACTAAATTTTAGGATAGTAAATAATTAAGATTTCAAAGCAAATTTCTTCTGCTATTATTGTTTTTCTTTTCCTCATATTTTATTGAAGGAATGCTCCTGAGTCTCTACATTTCAAAATTATGCAATTGAGGCATTACCACTGCCCTCACACAGGTATGCCTGAGAAGATAAAAAAGTAGCAAGCCATCTTTAGTGTTTACAAAAAACACAAAGACAAAAAATGTTTGTAGAATGGCAGGTGGTGAACCTGGGTTATTTTTCGTCATGTTCCCTCTGGCCAACACAGTTGTGAGAAATGGCCGTAGGATGTTGAGCAACCCATGAAGAGTTTTTATGAGCAGTTTGGGCTAGAGGTTAATTAATTCCAATCTTATTCAACCTATTCACCTTACAGTTGAGATAACTGCTATCCTGGAAATTAGGATTATTCATTAATTCAATCTAACCATATTTACTGGTTCCTACTAAGCACCAAGGACTGCTACAGACTGAGTTGGGTGACTTGTTTAGGGTCACACAGCTAATGAATGGTGATCAGGTGAACAAGAACTTCTGTCATTCCATTTGGCAGACTTTCCACCCAATCACTCTCTACCCACTTTTCAGATTACTCTCTCAACATGGTTTTGAAAATGTGTTTGATTAACTGTCTTTCTTTGGTCCTCTTTCTAAATGGTGGCTTCTTACATCTTCTGCTATTGTTAAACATGAAGTTATACGCTGTCTCCTGACATTTTTATTTTGGGTGACACACAGTTTAAGGAAAAAGCATAAGTTATTTCTCATGAAAGGCACTAATATAGAATAGAAGATAAGAACAGGAATAATAAGCTAAACACTCCACTAATAGAAGGACACTTCAGGTCAGATTTCAATTCAAGAAAAGGATTCCTCTGGGATTTGTGAGAAGACATAAACGAGCCCCCAGTGCTACATGAGCAGTAAAGGGAAAGCTCATGGAGACTGAAAATCTCAGCACTGTACAATCTTGGGGACTGCTTACCTTCCCTGGCAGGCTGTGACGCCTTTGCCAGGATGACTGTCACCAGGAGAAGCTCTCGCAACTTGAATATTTCTTACAAAGATTGTGCTTCCAAGAGGTTAGAATCCACACTTTTCATTCTGCCTCAGAGAAATACCTGAGTCTGTGGCAACAGGGCTCTTCCCACCACGTATGAGGGAATCACGATTCTGTTCATTCAGAGTCAACTCACATCAAAGACAAGCTCGGTTTCCCCAAAAGCCACCAGGAGGTTGGAGTTGAAATTTTAAAGTGAACCAAGAACACACAAATCAGGATACAATCCACAGTTCTTGTAATTCATTTGGAATACCTCTAAACCTTTGAAAGAAACAATTTTAAGGGGTGAAGATTCAGCCCCAGTTCTATGAAGCACAGTAATTTACTTTCAGTCAAAAGAAAGAGAATACAAAGAATGGGAAATTCACTTGAAAATGCCATAGTTGCTATAAGGCAAATCATTTAGAAAATAATAAGCTAAAATACAATTTTTAAGTTATACTGAAAAATATAACTTAGAAAGTGGAAATCTCTTAAAGAAGAGACCCAACACCAATGTGACATATACTCCTCAGATATTCCCCACACATCACTGCCCATTTATAGATAGGGTATGATTATTGTTCCTTTAGGAACAGAGGAATACATTTGTGATTTTTTCATTAATTTATCTTATACATTACAAACACCAGTATGCCAAATGTCATCTTGTTCACTGTAATGGCTGCATAGCATTTTACCATGTGGCTATGACAGAATTTATGCAAACTAATTCCTGCTGATGAATGCCTGGGTTTTCCCAGTGTTTCACTATTTTGAACAATGCTGACATGGAGACTGCTGTGAAACCCATCCTCATGTACTTGTATTACTGCAGATTCCCAGCATGGGAACTGACACATCAAGAGGGACATCAATGTTGCCAAATAAGCAATGAGATTTTTTACATGTAATTTTGAAGAAAAAAAGTGTAATCATTTTTCATAAAGTGCTTTATAGTCACACATAAAATTAAAACTAAGAAATGAATGAGAAATTAAGGCAACAATAAACAGAAAAGGAAAAAAGTAACCAAAAAGCATGGCAAACAGAAAACATAAAATAAAATGCAGGAATACATCAAAATGTAAAAGAAATACCACAAATATGAAATATATCTTTCTATGAAAGATAATATGCATATAGCTAACACTACCGTACTATACACTTAAAAATGGTTAAGATGATACATTTTACATGTACTTCTTATCAAAATAAAAATGGCAATTTCAGACTAAAAATAAATTCAGCATACATGCTGATTATAGAAATATATGTACATATACAATATACAGACAAAATTATAGAAGAATACTGAGCGTGAAGAGGTGGAAGACAGTACACCGTGCAGGCGTGGTGATACATTAGACAAAAGGTAACTCAACTGTTTGTTTCGATGCATGCTAATGGTATCCTGGTTGTGTTTAAAATGTCCTTATCTTCTAGGGATACACATTGAAGTATCTATAGATTAGATGATATGACAGTTCTGCCTGAAAGGATTGCGAGGGGTGTGGCTGGGACGGGTGTGGATGAGGGTGTAGGTGAAACGAGAGTGGCTCTGGCTGACACTCCCGAAGCTGCTGACAGCACCAGCACTAGGTCTCCATCGGGGTGTCCAACCTTTTTTCCTTCTGCTGCACCCTGGAAGACTAAGAGCTGTCTTGGGTCACACGTTAAATACAAAAACACTAACAAAAGTTGATGAGCAACAAATGGTCCATGCATACTTTTCATGATATCTGGCAGATACCACATATAAGCAAAACAGTCCTCAAATTATCTGCATACAGGGCTCTGGACCTCCCCCACTTAGATGTTTGAAACATTTTTCTTTTTCTTGCCCCAGACTAGAGTGTTGTGGCATCAGCCTAGTTCACAGCAACTCAAACTTCCGGGTTCAAGCCATAAAACTGCCTCAACCTCCCAAGAAGCTGGGACTACAGGTGCCCACCATAACTCCTGCCTAGTTTTTCATTTTTAGTAGAGATGGGGTCTAGCTCTTGCTCAGGCTGATCTTTAACTCCTGAGCTCAAGGGATCCTCCCAACTTGGCCTCCCAGAGTGCTGGGATTACAAACATGACCCACCAGATGTTTGAAATTTTTTAAAAAGTTGACACAAAGCTATATCAATAAAAGCTATAAAGTAACATGGACAAAACAAAGTTTTAAAATACTGGTATGTAAAATAAAACCAAAAAAATGCAAAAAGAAACTGATACACACACACAAAAAAAAGAAAGAAACTGACACATCCATAATTATAATGAAAACTTCTTAAGGCTTTTATCAATCAAGTAAGTATCAAGTAGAACAGAAAATCCAGTTAGATAGTTAGCAACAAATGGCCACTGCCATTTATTTCTCACATGCACACATATTTCCACTCATCAGAGAAAATATATTCTTTTCAAACACTTGAGGAACACCCTGCAAATTTGTTATGCTCAGGTATCATTTATAATTATCTTTTCAATTAGGGCATAGTCACATGATACTTGCACTATGAAAGATACATTTATCTAATTAGCTTGTCATAGGCTTTTAAGACCTATCTCATTTCATTTCAGTGTAAAACAGAGAGGCTGGCAGTAAAGTGAGGTGAGGCAGCCTCAGTCACCTATCCAAGGTCACCAGGATGATATACGGCAGTCAGCAAAGGGGCTCCGTCCTGTTACATGCCAAAGCCTGGTCAGTTCTCACTATACCAGGCTGTCTCATAACACTCTTCCTCAAGAAGACTCAAGGTCACAAGAGCCTTACATTTAATCTCTTCCTCCAAAAGAACCCTTATAATGTCAAAAATTAGAATTTGGTAGAAAATGGATGCAGAATATTCTTAAAAAGACTACGCTTTCATCTGAGTGTATCCACTTGACTCTCAGTTTTCCTGAAAGTTCTTCTTAAGGTTTATTCAGGAACTTGTGCAAGCATTGTGCATGATCCAGCTATTGAGTCTGATTTTACAGAGAACAGGGTTACAGTACTTGGCAGCTTGAGCATGAGGACTCTTTCACGCCACTGCCATTTACTTCTTCACACCATCAGGTGTGGCCTCCGTGGCTCAGGGGATATGCGTTTTCTAAATGCACATCAGACACCTGGAGCATCGCCTTGCTTGGAGAGGCCCAGACTCTGCTAGGGGATAACTCAAACTTAATTTCCTGTGTGCAAATGCAAAGTCCTCTACTCACCCGATGCGTATTTTCAGCATGCCCCTGAACAGCTCCGGGCTGTTGGAGATGATCCAGCCGATGTGGATGACCAGCTCCTGCTGGAGGACTGCCTCCCTCTCATCATGGATATTACACTTGTAATAGATGATGTTCTTAATCACACTTGGAGACAAAGGGTTAGAGATAACCTCTTCTTCATGGCCAAAGGCACCCAGAGTTACCTATGAGTGGCAGAATTTTATTGTAAAAATCTAGCTACTAAAAGATAAAAAACAAACAAAAAAAAAAAAAAACCAAGGCTCAGGATGACTGGCAGGCTGAAATTACTCTACACAAGCTAGGGAATTAGGTAGGATAACTTTCCTGCTATTTATTAAAATGGCTTTCATAGCACGACTCCCACTGGAATTTGTGATGGTTCAAAGTCTAGTCTAAGATATAAGGTCCCAGTCAGGGGAGTGGGGGTGAGTGGATAAAAGTAGGGAAGGACTATAAACAACAATTAAGATAAAATTATTCTGAATTACTTTAGTCCTGGAAACTCCCCAGAGAAACCAGAATACTCTGAATAGCTTTACTTTACTGCACAATCTACACAATTTTGTATCTGAGAGATACTTTTTGGTTTTTTATAGTTTCTCAGGCAGAACATTTTGCTCTTTAGCAATGTGGTAACCTTTTTAAAGGTGAGGTCCCTTAGTTCTTGTGCGGCCCTCACTTTTCCTGGCATGATGTGAGGCACCTAGTGAGGGTTAAACTACATGGGGAAGATCTCTCACTGCCGAGGAGAGTGTACAAGGCTGCCCGTGAGCGGGGAGAGCACGGAGCACAAGGGAGATGGCGCTGAAGCCGAAGGCGGCTGCAGCTGGCAAGAGAAGTTCTCTGGTTTCTCTGTCCGCTGGATCCCTCGAGTTCTGCTTCCTCAAGGGCTCTGCAGCCCATCCTACCTCTTCACTCCCCATTTCCTTCTCTTTTCTATGTGCCTAATGAAGTGGCAGGAAAAAGAACAGCATAGAAAAGGGCTTGTGTTTTCAGAAATGAGGGGAAAGAACGAACATGGGGTGAAAACTGAAAACTGCTGGCTTATTGGATCACAAGTGGCACCGAGCAGTTAGCATGAGTGTGGCTACTTTTATTAAAATGT
Organism: Nycticebus coucang; assembly: GCF_027406575.1. NCBI lineage: Eukaryota > Metazoa > Chordata > Mammalia > Primates > Lorisidae > Nycticebus > Nycticebus coucang. Next base: position 146,359,552 of record NC_069781.1, on the reverse strand, counting down.
CACCATGTAAAGAAGAAAACAAACAGAAGGTACATCCTTGCTTCTGAAATCTATGATGACTAAACCACTCTTTCCGTCCAGAGAGCTTGAGGTAGGTTTGAGTGTACTTTGCAGAAACAGTATCACTTGAGTTCCCAGGGCAGCTTTTCATAAATGTGCAAATGCAAACTCTGAATGCTCCATTTTCATTTCTTTTTTGTAAAAAGGTAAGATGCTGCCAATGAATGGACTTTGTGCACTTGGTCACAAAGCTGAGCTCCTGGCCTCCCAGGCTTACCCAGCTCTGTCCGTGATGAGCACCCTAGGAGACATGCTAGTCTGAAGGGCAATGGTTCAAGCACAGCCTCAGAACAGGCTCTGAAGCTTCCAGGATGTGGGAGCAGGGTCTCAGGCCCACAGGCTGCTGGCCCCCTCTAGATACTGTACAGAAAGGATGTGACCAACCCTAAACCACCTTTGCTCCTAGTGTCGGGTGCCAGTGACCTTGAAGGTCTCCAAAACCTTTTCAATTTTCATACACAGTAGAATTAACTGTATTTCAGAAACACAACAAAGGGGAGTCCAACCTTTTTTTTCTCTGCTGCATATTAGAAGAATAAGAATTGTCTTGGGCCAACATTAAATACACAAATATGAATGAAAGCTGATTTCATGAAATGTGCACATATTTCATGATGTGTATAGATAAGCAGAAAAAGTCCTTAGAAAATCAGCATGTGGCCTGTGGGTCACAGCTTGGACACCCCTGCCTGGGACATAAAATCCAAAGAAAAATAGCTTCCCAAAGCCTATTTAACTTTCTTTTAGAGGTAGCTTGGTCCAGGGCAAAAATATAAGACTCCATGGCTAGAGGTGAGAATTTTAGTGAGGAAAAGCACCAGGTAAGTTACTTCCTGTTTTTTGGTCTGTTTTTAGCTAATAAATAAGGATGAAAATTCTACTTCTCAACAATTTGGAGAAAGCAGAGAAAATAACATATATGAAAATGACTTAACCTTTTCTCTGGAGTTTATTATTAATTATTTTTAATTGTTTTTAAATATTACAGAAAAAATAGCTTATTTTTCATTTCAAAAGCTAGTGGTCAGGATAGAATAATTTGAATCTTAATGGATTAAGAGCCCTGAAATCTGAACAATGGGTTGATCCTATTAAAGCAAGTTAAAGTACTTCACCTTATGAAGGTTTATTATATCCCTACATCAACTACCAGGAAAACATAAGAAAGCACATATATTCCCAAAGAAGAGAAAGGAAAAAACCTGGGTTTTCACTCTTAATCAAAGAATGATTCAGCCATATAATTAAAACTTATAGAACACAAAACAGCCACATCCCACTGCACACGCCCACATGCACTAGCTCAGTTCAACCCACACCCACCGAGTGTCCAAGTCGGGCTCCACGCTGGGCACACTGGGACGCAAACTGAGCAAGACTCAGGCTCTGACCTCTGGGGGCTCACAGCCTACCACGAGGTGAGAGACGCACTTTCAGATGAGCTGGGATCCTGGGCAGACTGAGTGAAGTATCACAGCCCATCAGGAGAGCCCCCTGCTAACTGGAGACGGCCCTGTGAGGAGCTGGTGACTGGCCCCGGTGAATGGGGAGGGTCTAGGGAGCGGCCCTGGCATGCAGACCCCAGCCCGCCTGAACACCAGTGCCACTCTGCGGGGCAAGAGGGGAAAGCGCCCTTTGCTATTCACCTGCCCTTGTCTGTCCTGAACCTGTCTGGATGCTTCAGTAGTTACCATCCCATTCTCTACACCAGCATCTACACTAATCACAAGTTAACACAGGAGTTGGAAAATATAGTCTGAGGGGCAGTAGGAAAAAGGGATGACCATTTAATACTGTGCATCTCTCAGACTAGATTTTGCCTGGAGAAGGAGCCTTTTGTGGGGTGCCTGGGCCACTATTCTGTTGTGAAGGGCCTATAGCACTGAGGCCCCCCAGATGGGAAAGTAAGGATCTACCCAGAAAACATTGCAGCTGTGACTAAATAAGTATCTGAAAAGCAGAGACTTACCTGTTTGCCCTGCACTAAAACATTAGTAATGGATGGGGCGAGGCTGTCCACTACTTTAGTTAAAAGACTCGCTGCACGGCGCACAACCGACCTGGGGGCAAAGAAGAGAGCAGGCCAGATGTTCACAACACTAGAAGATGAAGAATCAATGGGGCCCTGACTGGGGAGCTTTAGAAATATACACAGTGGGTCTCCACCCAAGTGTCTGGAGGCAACACTGAGCCTACAGCTAAAATTTCCCAGACTGCAGGACCATTCAAAGGTAGAGAGGAAACCCTCATCCCCACCTCTGCTGCAAGGCTGTGCCACAGCGTTGTTGGTACCACTGTCAATTGAAAAAGAAAGAAAAGGGAGCCTCACTGGCCCTTTGATTGAGGAGGGGGATGTATGGGGAGAAAATGGGGGGGGGTTATTCTGATTTTGCATTAACAAATTCATTATTAAGGTTACATGTGACCCATTCTTATAACCACTTTAAATCATCTTTCTTTGGTGCCTAGAGAACCAAATTCTTGGATTAGAGAATTTACTCTGCACTGAATTTTAGAAAGTGCTACAATGAAATACCAGCACTCTTTTTTTCTTGATAAACCAGAATGTTGGGGGAGGAATCCACACGGCTATTTCTACATCACTGAGGAAGCTTCAGAATGTAGAGAACTGATCTTTGTAAGCTCGGCACAGGCAATGCTGAAGACAGTTTTTCCCTCAAAAGTAAAAATTCATGTGGAACTTCTATAAGCAGAAAATAAATAAAAATGTAGGTTTGATACTGGCTGTTTTATTTTGTATTTTAAGACGTCCATAGACACTGACCTATAAAATGCATTTATATTCCTTACTCTCAACATAGATGAACTAGAAGAAAATTAAGTCGATAACTGATAAAGTTAGTGGAACCAACACTTCCTACTTCTAAAGCAAATTTCACCCACACGCTGGAAGACAAAAAGACATGTTTAACCCTCAGAGTGCAAATAAGCCCACACGTTTCAAGCAGCTTGAGTTTCCAAATTCTGTGCATGTTACCTGTTTCCCATGTACCAGAAAAGTAGTAATGTGTGGGGCTATAGAGGAAGAAAATTTCTGGGAAAATGCAGCCCCGTAGCGCACCGCCAACCTGGGTGTGTCAGTAGAAAAGCCATAGAAGGGAAAATGAGTAAATAAAACTTCCAGGAATTTGTACTTTTAAATATAACAGTTCGCTAGTTAATGAATTATCTAAAATGCAAGTATAATAAATAAGGCAAGAACAGGTTTGTTTAGCCAAAAGTAAGCCTACAGACTACATTTGAAATTTACTGGCTAAAAAGCAACACGTTTTTAAAAAGCTTGCATGCGTTACTGTCTTGAGACTTTACAATGAAAATTTGAGAGATTTAACCATATGATTATTTCATTATTTCTTCTGGGCAGGAATGGTATATTTACCACAAAAATAGAGTTCATTTTGTCTAATACCCCTACTTTAGGGATTAGATGGAGGCTTACTGAGGTTAAGGGAGTATCTTACGATATTGCTTGAGACTCTTAAAAAAAATTAGGTAACAAGTCACTTAAAAACACACTTACTTTCAAAATCTTTTAGATTTTGTTAGTAAATCTGTTAGAATCATATCAGAATACAGAGGGCCATGCATTTAGGCTTTGCTATCCCATTGTGATTTTTTTTTTTTTAGTTTTTTTATTTTATTTTATTTTTTGGCTTTTCTTTTTATTTCGTTGCTTATTTTTTATTTCTTTACTTTTTTTTTTTAGTTGAAACAGGGTCCCACCCTATGCCCCTGAGCAGAGTGCAGTGGGCGTGGTAGCTCACCACAACCTCAGACTCGGTCTGCTGGCACCCCGCTGCCTCAGCCTCTGGAAGCTGGGCGCGGTGGCTCACGCCTGTAATCCCAGCACTGTGGGAGGCTGAGGAGGTAGAATTGCTTGAGCTCAGGAGTTCGAGACTTGCCTGAGCGACACTGAGACCCTGACTCATGAAAAAAATGGAAAAACCCATTATGAGTTTAAACAATTTTATCTAAACTTATTCACTTTTTAAAATGCTGGGAAAAGACTACCTATATATAACAAAGTAATTTTTTTTTCTTACGAAACAACTATAATCATTGTGATTCATTCAACTTAAGTGGTAAGAGAACAACCTTATATGTATATTATTTTTGCTTATACAGAAAAGGTTTCCTAAATACAAACTCGAGCCTCCACATCTTGCTGGGACAGAGGAGGTGCGAGCCTTTGGCATATCATTCCTAGACTCTTCTGGGGGAAGACATGCTACATCCTTAGAAAGAGTCACGATGCTGTAACCTCAGAGTTCAAAAGTAAAATTTAGAATGAAGAACCATCTTTAAGACTGGGCCATCATCTTTAAACCAAAATACATGATAACATAAAAATAAAACATAATGACAAGGACACTAATACAAACCAAAGTTTTTTGCTGCCAGCTCTTCTATAGACTCTCTCAATGTGATCAGAAACGGTACCTAGACATTGGATAATAGAGTCTTTGTTGAAGAAAGCTTTTAATTAAATGCATAACATTTATTGTTTTAAAAAAACACTCTTGAATTTTCATTGTGTTCCAGTAGAATTGATTGACCCATTAATGTTCTGAACTATCTGATACATAACCCATATACACAGTATGAACGTCTCTAGCACTTGTTATTATTTAGTCTGAGTATATGAGTTTGGTATTTTATTTCTTGAAATTCAACTGTTTTCTTAATTAACATGCAATCTGAGCTTTTACAAGTACAAATGTTATTTTAATCTACCGTAGAAAACAGAAAAACCAGAATATAGTGAAATCATTAGCAAACTGAACAAATACTGTACACTTTGAACTGATTTGGTCAAAAAAACCTTATTGAGGGCCCCTTTGTGTGCACATGACTATTACTGTTCTGACACAGGCGAAAGCTCAGAAGATACCACCAGTCTACATTCTTTGGCTACAAATTATTTATGGTCTGGCCGTATAACTGGTTTTGTTAGTAAATCAACAATGTGACATGAAAGAGGACCAAAAAGGAAATAGAGATAAAAGAACAATAACGTTTCACCCTGAACTTACTTTTATGGCCTTACAACAAATTAGGCAATATTATATTCAGATTCTGTAGATGTTTATAATCTTCAATGTAGCATAAAGTTTTATAGATTCAAAATATTCAAAGTATATATATGTAAAATACATAAGTCAATATATTTTTAAAATAAATACATAAGTAAAAGATGAATATTGAGAATTCTCAAGTTCACAAAACTAGTTTTAAATATAATTCCCTCAACATTTTCTTTTTCTTTTTTTTGGAGATAGAGTCTCACTGTGTTACCCTCTGTGGAGGGCCCAGGCGTCACAGCCTACAGCAACCTCCAACTCTTGGGCTTAAGCGATCTCTTGCCTTAGCCTCCCAAGTAGCTGGAACTACAGGTGCCCGCCACCACGTCTGGCTATTTTTTTGTTGCAGTTGTTTCGCCGGCCCAGGGCTGGGTTCAAACCCACCACCCTTCATGTACGTGGCTGGCACTGTAACCACTGTGCTATGGGTGCCAAGCTTCAACATTTTCATTTTAAACTATTTCATATAAATTTTGTTTTATTTAAAAGCACTACTAAAATAGCCATTCTGGAGTCTACAATAGGCTTCTAATGAAATTTTCAATTTTTAGAAATCCTATTATTTTAACCAAAGTTCAAATCTGAGATTCTGCTTATACTTATGGTTCTGAGACTATTTAAAAACATAAGGGATTCTGTTTGAAATTTGCTTTAAGTTCTTCTGCCTTTAACAAGCTAAGAATTTAGGATTATTCAATTTACATGTATAATACTTAAGAAAGTTATCTCTCAGCTACAATAATACAAAAACTAAGTAGCCCTCATTGAATACACAATTATGTCAGTTCGTTATCATTCAGTATCAATATTATGAATTACACTGCTGTTTAGGGTTCTGATTTTATTTTCAATTCTAACCAAGTCCACATGCAGCTCTGAAAGCTACTTGGAGTAGCTTGACTTTACGCACTCTGTATTACATACGTATGTGGTGTATACACGTGGGCATAATACTGTATGCATTATGTGTTACAAAATGCCAGAAGCAGACCACGATGTAGAACTCAAGGATTCCTTAAAGTTCTGAGTCAACATAAAAGTGTGAATTTGGGGGATAAAGGCTTCATCTTTAATGGAGAGGGACATAGACATGATTAGAAACCATGTATTTTTATTAACCATCTTCAGAGCACAATTCTATCAAATGCCTGTTCCATTCCAAATGGCTGCTGCAGATTATACAGAAGCTAATTTTTATAAACATAACAATTCAGTATTATTCTTGAAAAAGTATAGAAAATAAAGCTGGAAACACAAACTGTCAATAAACGATCTGGAATTCATCCGAGGCAAACAATCACAGGCAGAAGAATCCACACTCCAAACTGTCCACAATCAGAGAAGTGGTCAGGCATTTCTGCATGAGGGCCACTTACGCGTTCACCCATCAGTCGTGCCCACTGTAGGGGCATGAATGAACACTTTCCATTCAAAAGTGGAAGAAAAAGGTTTAATGAAGGAGGAAATACTTGTAACATCTTAATGAATCTTTTTAATGCATATGTGATACATCTTCAAGAATAGAGAGGTCCTATCATTTAAAATGTTCTTCTAGATATGTAATCTTACCTTTCTGTGTGATGAAGTTGGGGCCTTCTCTTTTGAGCAGTATACCCAGAAGGACGGCTTGGCTGGCAAGACTACTGCAGTCCTGAAAATGTAAATCACTGTGAGGAGCTGGAGTGAAACAGATGTGAGAGTTACTACAGGGGCAACTGATCACAGAACCTAGACTCTCGGGGTAGCGGGGGGAGACGTGCTACATCCTTAGAAAGTAGACACAGGATACAGAGAAGAAACACTCTGCTATAGAATTAAGGAATGACAAAATAACACCACGCATAAGGTGGCTTTGTATAGCTATTTAGCCCACACGTCTTGGAGACAGGATTTAATAATCACATTTCCCAAAAAACAAGATAAGCAATGGATAGAAAATACACAGTCTACAAGCATTGACTCTGCTGCTGCATGAGAGACTTGGCCAGTTCATGTGACCTGAGCCTTGTTCTACTGACTTGTTAATGGAAGGCCATGTTGCTATCAGCCAGCTGTGGAGAGATGGATAATTGGACAGAAAATGTGCAGAGTGTTGATTCTATTTTGGGTCTTGTACTATGGGCTTAAGCCTGTTATATCATATTTCAAGCCTATAGGGATCTATATAATATTGACCAATAACAGAGATGAATGATGCCTGGAAAGCTATATGTTTGGTCCACATCAAGTGGTTTTCAACTGGTGTGCTGCACGAACTGAGGTGTGGCGCCAAAGCTTTTAAATTCATTAATTAAATTGTTTTCAAAATTATTTCAAAGCATAGTGAGTATATTCTTTCTTTTACTATATTTATTAATCAACATAATTTAAGTGTGCTGTGGAAGTTTAACTGTAGGTTCAAATGTGCCATGAGATAAAAAAAGTTGAAAAACACTGGTCTACATGCTCAAATTCGTGGGGCCCAAATGAGGTGGCACAGTGGCTGCAGCTTCATTTTACTAATCAGTATACATCCTAGCCCTGCTCTTCTTTTAAAATGTAAATAATTTTAGGAAAGGTAAAATATGAGGGTGCTAACATATTCATAAGGATGTAGTCAGGGGACTGTTTTCCTCAATGACAGGAGATACTTAGAGCGAGTATTAGAGGTGAACAGTGGGCGGGAGAGAACCCCACTCACCCTCACCCCACAGCACCCACCAGACATCCACATGGGCATCAGACCAAGAGAACAGCCTCTCGCCATGGCCCTGGTGCAGACAGACCATCTGCCTCCAGATTGATTGCTGCCTTCTCTGAGAAGACTAAAGGACATGTGGTCTGACTCTGGAAGTCCTGCTCTGGCAACCTCACTTAGGGACATGTGGGAGCTGTAAGTTCCTCACACTCAGCTTCTGAAGAACCTCGTGGGTGGGTTTGTCTTTCCACTCGGTCACGCTGACATCTGGGTGCTGCTCCAGCTGAGGAGCATCAGAGGTGCTGCTTTGACGTTTGACTTTCGAATGTTTGGGAAGTTCTAGTTCCTCAAAACTCTTAAATTCTGGAAGCCTGGAAATAAAAAGGAAAGGCCTCAGATTTCCTGTTCCTCTAATGTAATTGTAAGAAACATAATAACTAAGGGATGCAACGGGACTCACTCTTCCGTGTCGCTGATCCGTAGGAAGTCCAACTGCTCTACCACAGCCCCAGATACCAGTGTCTGAAACGTGAGAAAGGATTTGACTGTCTTAGATTTATCAAACTACTATGCACACAAACCATAGAGTATTTAAGTAATACTTTTTAAAAAGCTTACTTAGAAATATATGCAATTCTGAAGTAATTTCTTTCTTTCTTCTTTTTTTTTTTGAGACAGAGTCTCACTTTATCACCCTCGGTATAGTACTGTGACATCACAGCTCACAGCAACCTCCAACTCCTGGGCTTAGGTGATTCTCCTGCCTCAGCCTCCCAAGGAGCTGGGACTACAGGTGCCCGCCATAACCCCTGGCTATTTTTTGTTGTTACTGCAGTTTGGCTGAGGCCAGGTTCGAACCTGCCACCCTCAGTATATGGGGTTGGTGCCCTATTCACTGAGCCACAGGCGCCGCCCCAGAAGTAATTTCTTAAATGAACATTCTAAAGTCAGAAAGTTTTCCACATATAACCCACCTCCTAAAATAGAATATATACATCAAGTTATAAGTTTATGAGTCATACTAAATAGGAAAGTCTTAGAATTTCTGGCATTTATTTTAAGTTGAATTTAAAATAATTTAGTACCTATTAAAATGTTAAAAAATAAAATTTTGAAATAAACATAAAAGACTAAAATTATTTTGAGAGAAGACGATATGAAATTGTACTTTAGATCCTGCTACTATAAGGCATTTCAGAGTCATATGACGAGAGGATGCTGCCAGCTCTCCATCTCTCAGGACCCTGAGGTGCTGACTGCCCAGCTCTCTGTCTCTCAGGACCCTGAGGTGCTGATCGCCCAGCTCTCCGTCTCTCAGGACCCTGAGGTGCTGACCGCCCAGTTCTCTGTCTCTTAGGACCCTGAGGTGCTGACCGCCCAGGCCAGGGCTCCTAGCATCCCGGCAGACGGCAACCCATGTTTGGTCATTTTATTTCCCATTAGTCCCGATTACAGGTTGAATAAATTAAACGAGTTCAAACTCAAACACAGTTTCTGTTTGTGGTTCCTGGGCCACAGTCTAGATGTATGACACCTACGATGATTGGTAACATGATGTGTCACTTCTAATTAGCTGATGAATTGTAGAGAAAATTGAGAAATGTACCGCATAACAATAAGTCGTAAATTATTATTGAAAAAACAAGGCAATGCTTTAACTATGACTGTCTAACATACGTTATTTTCTCTATTTTCTCACTGTTCATTTTAATAGTGAAGAAATGGGACCCAGGGTATGTTGCTCTTGCTGACCACCCAGAGCAGTGCTGCCTTCTCCGTGAGTGGACACTCACTAACAAGCGCATCATCAACAAACACCCTTTCAGAGATGGCAGGATGGACACTTTCATAGCAGTCATGCTAACAGCTCCTGGTGGAGCTGAGCGAGTAAGGCCAAACAGGCACTTGGTCCACACAGCTCTGTGGGCTCAGCTCTAGTCAGGTCTCTCCCGGACTGTAAATGCCCTGAGTGCAGGTTCTGTGCCTGGGCAGAAAGCAGCGCCAAGCACAAGGGTTGTGGAATGATATTTCCTAACATACAGGTTCACAGCTACACATAGCTACACATTATTTATTAGACAAATACTTACTGAATACCTACCACATGCAGGGACTGTGCTAGGTACTGAGGATATAGCATGAAAAAATTACACAAAATGTTTGCCACCTTGAAATTGACCTTATAGGTATGTGTAAGAGGTAGGCAATAAACAAATAACATTGTGCATACACACACACGCACACACACACACACTCAGTCACGTGTACACACACGGTCATGAACACACATGCATGGTCACACATGCATGGTCACGTACACACACACACACGCACACAGTCATGCAGTGCTTTACAACTGAGATCCATTCTGAGAAAGGCATCACAGAGTGACACACACCCCTCGATGGTACAGGCTACTGCACACCTGGGCCATGTGGTGCAGAGTAGTGTCCCTGGGCTGCAGACCTGCACATGTACTGAATACTATAGGCAACTTTAGCACTATGGTAAGTATTTGTGTATCTAAACACAGAAAAGGTACAGCAAAAATACACTGTATATATGGTCTGTCATTGACTAGACTGTCATCTGGCACACGACTGCATATGAACACGTGAAATGACAACACTATTATATATGACACGTATATGTACACACACGCACATGTATGTATGAGGTCAGATGGTGAGAGGTACCAAGTAGAAATAATGAAGGCAGGGGATAGGGAGTGCCAGGGCAGGGGAATAGGAGGTGGCAGGTGACCAGAAAAGACTCTTCTAATGAACTAACATGTACTCAGACTCAAAGAAGGACTGTGAACATCCACGTGAGGATAGCAGTAGCTTCTCTCATGAAGCCAGTGCATAGGTGACGGGAAATGGTCGGACTGTGGGTATGGTCTGAGGATAGAGACAGAGGGACTTAATAATAAATTGTAGTGTTAGGTTATGAGAGAAAGGAGTCAAACATTACTTAATTCTTAAAGCTCATAGCTAATGCTGAAAACATAGAAAATTTTTCTTCAACAATTCCCATTTTTATTAGCTTTCTGGCCCTTATATTCTACCTTTTACCATAAAATAAATGTTTACTCTGAGTAAATAGGCAAATGCTAAATTCCACTAATAGTTTCTAGAGCTTTTGATAAAAAAAAATTCAGTGGTTGTAGAAGCTCCTAAATTAGTTTTATGAAACATATAATTAATTTGTCAGGCATTAATACCCTAGTTCTGACAGTAAATAACTTATATTACTTTGTGTATGTCAAATGCAATATAATATTGAAAAAGGTGTCCTGCTCTAAGACCCTCAGTTATGTCCTCCCAGGGCCTTTCCAGCTGGACGTCCAACTAAGCCTGCACTCCTGCCCATCACTCTCCCCAGCTGGCTCTGTTTTTTGTTGGGCTCCCCCACTAGAGTGAGTCCAGCATGGTCAGAGGCCTGTGTGTCTTATTTTCCATGATGCCCTCAGTTCCTAGAGTAGGAGCTCAATAAATACTTGTTGAATAAAGGAAGGAATATTTACATACTCCCCACAGAAAGCAATAGTGAGGAGAATTCTTTGGGAATCCAGAGACGAGTGAAGCTTGGCCTCAAAAAGTTTACAAACACACAGAGAGAAGCAGGCACAAGAATCTAGCTATACACAAAATGAAGTAAGAGTTAAAGCAAAGGTTTGAGCAAAACAACACGGAACTACATTGGGAGGAGAAGTTAATTCCAGTCCTGGAGCTTCAACTAAAGAGGATACATTGACCTAAGTTGTAAAATTAAAGTATGATGTACAAAGAAAGAAAAAAGGAAGAAGGCAACTCTAAAATACACTATGAGGGGGGAAAAAACCTCCAGTAACACTTAGCGACTATGGAAGCACTAGTCCACTCGGGGATGGAAAGCATGGCTGTAAACAGACTGCAAGGACAGAGGTGCCTGGTGATGCAGCTGGGAAGGGAGTTGAGAAACTGTGGATCTGGGCTAGGAAAGTTGAAAGGGCATAAAATAGACTCCAAGAGGAGCACACAATTGCCATTCTCACTTACATCCATGAGAAGATACAGGCTGTAGTGTGGGGGAATAGGAGTTGTTTATAAGTACAGAGTTTAAGTACAGAGATTGGTTGCATAACAATGTGAACATACTTAATCCCACTTAGAGTGGTGGAGATGGTAAACCTCACTTATACTTGACCAAATTTTAAAAAGTTGGCAAAGAATTTTCAAAATATTGTGACATTTTGGATGAATGGTGATTAGAAGTCTAGAAGAGAACAGTTACGTATTTATATTTTGTTTTTAATAAAATACTTTTAAATAAAAAAGAGAAGGCAAAAAGGAAAAATAGGAAAGCAAACTTGTATTTACATTTTTTTTAAAATATAAAACTCTTCAGATCATGACAAATAAAACTACAGGCCTCTCTTCCTCTTAAGTTCTGAAACACAAGTAGAAATGGAAAAAATGAGTTGTGTGAAAGTAAACATTAAACTATGCCACTAAAAGGACAGTGATGAACGTCCAGGTGCTTGAGTATGAACAGCTGTGAAGAGGAGCATGCGGTCCTGGGCTCCATCCCCTTCTCCACAGTTACTAGTATTAGTCCTACAGACAGTCATGTTTCACAAAGGGCTCAGTTTGCTGCATTAGAAGAATAATCTCAAGGTCTCAACCAACTTGAACTTTGTGTATAAGGATACACAGGTGAAGAGTTTCCTGATTTCAGTTGATGAAGGATAAAAAGGATCTCATTCCATCTTTAAGCTATGTTTGACTTTAAAAGAAAATGAGAAACTTCCAGTTTACTGCCTCGAAAGAAAACGTGAACTTTGTGTTGTTTATAGTTTCTCTGTGACTCTCCAGAAGGAATGGAAACGCTCTACAACATGGCAGGATATTAAATGTTAAAGTAAAGTAAAATTATTTTAAACTCAAATTCAGCACAAAACTAAGAATTTGTCATCACCAGAAGCTAAAACTGACAGCTTATCATATGCCAAAAATGACAGCCTAAAAAATTATGATAAAAATTTCTATGGCTTTGCTTTTTGCATTGAGTCATCTAATCTACCTGAAATATATTTTGGTGTGTGATATGAAGTGATGCTCTCACTTCATTAATTTTTCTCTAAGTATTATTTTTTGTAAATAATATACACATCACAAGTTCATGACGTTTCCTTGATTACATTATTTTAAAGTTCTTATGTATATGGTGAGGTCTTTTTCTGAGTTACCTTTACCCTGCCATTGTTATACTAGATAAGCACCACATTTTTTCACTTAGTTTTCAATTTCAGTAGCTGAATTTTTCAATTAACTTTTTTCTTATACTTATAAAGCCTTTAATAGAATTCTCCAACTTTTTTTTTTTTTGCAGTTTTTGGCCAGGGCTGGGTTTGAACCCACCACCTCCGGCATATGGGGCCGGTGCCCTACTCCTTTGAGCCACAGGTACCGCCCAGAATTCTCCAACTTTTAATTTAATTTCTTAAATATATTGATCATAGTTATCATAAAGCCTAGGTCTGATAACTCCAGTATCTGAACCAAATGCAGGTCTATTTCTATTGTCTGTGTTTCCTCTTGGTTCTCTGTTCTTTGATCTTCTCTCCGAGCAAGCCTGGTAACTTCAGACTGAAAGCCGGATATTGCATATAAATCATTGTAGAAATACTGTGATCTTCTGGATGACGTTATTTCCCACTCCCATGAGAAGTGAACTCTTCTGATTTCCTATTACTCTTAAAGTATAGCTTTTCAAGAGGGTTATCAGCAAGTTTGGGGTATTTATTAAAATCCTTCCTCCTTGGTGGGCCCTCAACTCTAATTTCTGTTCCTTTGGCCATATAAGACCACAAAAACTAGGCTTGAGTCACACTGAAATAACCAGGATTGTAATAAAAAAACAATATAGTAATTTAGGGGGCACTCACATCTTTCTAATTGTCTTTCTATCCAAGAATATGATATAACCTACCATTTATTCAACTATTACCTTTTATTTCTCATCAAGATTACCTTGGTTTTTTTCACGTAGGTCCACATATTTTTTATAAGGATTAGAAAAAAGTCTAAGAAGATCTTGGAGTGGTAGGCACATTTAAGTATAAAAGCAAAAGTCGGTTTCTGGTTAACATCACATATCTTAAACTACTATTCTTCCTAAAATCCTACTAAAATGATAGTAGAAAAAAATAGTTTAAGGCATAAACCCACCAAGAACAAACCCACTGGGACAAAGAGAAGAGGAAGGAGCCTCAGGAGCTGAGGCCCAGACGCTGCTGGATGCAGGGAAGAGGGACAAACGCACTGGACCCACTGGCCCTCTGCACGTGAAAAGAGTAGGTCCAGACGTCCCTTCCCCTCCCCAGACAGCTAGGAAGTTACTCTCTTCTTCTGTCTCCCTAATTTTGGAGAGATAAGAGGCTTTTTCTCTGATTAAAAACTCCGTGCTGAGGAGTAAAGGGCACAGCACAGAGCAGGAAATTCAGGATTAAACACAGTGGAAGACGGCACTTTACAGCAGGACCCTTCCTCCCTTCTCAGGACACGGGCACAAAGTACATGGCCTTTGGGCATGAGAAGATGTTTATTTTCCGGGGAAACTGAAGAGTCCCAGAGAAAAGACCTCCAGATATTATATTCTGAGGCTTCCCAACAAAAAGGGCCTTTGCCACAGAATACCTCGTTAGTGAATCATCAAGAATCTTTGTCCCCAAACACACAGCTTCCTATAAACTTTTTACTCTTTTCTTAAGAATGAATGGATAGCTAAAGATCACCAGACATCTGACAAATGCCTCCAACATGAAAGATTGAGGATTAAAAAAAGAGAGAGATAATTCCAAGGAGAGAAAAATATTTAAAAACCTCTAGTTAGGGCCGGGCGTGGTGGCTCATGCCTGTAATCCTAACACTCTGGGAGGCCAAAGTGGGGGGATTGCCTAACCTCACGAGTTCGAGAACAGCTTCAGCTAGAGGGAGACCCCGTCTCTAAAAATAGCTGGGTGTTGTGGCAAGTGCCTGTAGTTTCAGCTACTTGGGAGGCTGAGGCAAAAGAATTGCTTGAGCCCACGAGTCTGAGGTTACTTTGAGCTGTGATACCAGGGCACTCTACCCAGGGCGACAAGTGAGACTCTGTCTCAAAAGAGAAATTAAAAAAAAACTTGCTAGTTAATATCCTCAGAAAAATAAAACAAAACATCCACAAAGAAATAATATTATGAAAAAGGAAAAATTAAAACATGATAGCCAAAAATGCAAACTTAATAGAAGAACTGCAAGATAAAAATCAAAGAAATTACTTCAGGAAGCATTACAAGAAGAGAAAGCAGTAATAATAAGGGGGAAAGATTAAAATTTAGGTAAAAATCAATCAAGTATGGAAAACACAGTGTGAACTTTGCTGTCTCCAACCCTCTGCACACACAGATCCTTCTTCACAGACCTCCTCCTTCCTACTTAGGACTGAGCACCTACATGTGCAAGGCCCCCAGGGGACAACCAAACTTATTTTATAGTAAACAAGACACATCAGTCCATGATGGACTCTACAACCTGAGGGGCTAAGCCAAAGGCCACAAAGGCCTGGAAGTGCCATTTCCAGTCTGGGGTCTTGCAGTGCTGCCTTTAAAGCCTGGTAAGACTTCAAGGTGACTTTCAAGGTCACGTCAAACCCCAGTGACCTTGAAAGAAAGAAGGGTATTCCAGGCAAAGAAAATGGTGCGGGCAGACAGGTAGAACCCCACAAAGTCCATGAAACAGTAATTAATTTGTATTGGCTTAAGCATAACGAGTGTTTACTAGGAGATAACTGTGGATAGAGTGGCTGTTACGACTTAACAGGGAACCAGAGAGGGCTTCTGTAATTTAGGAGCTGTGAAAATAATGCTGTGAGATTCTGAACAGAATAAGGATTATCTCTGGGTTGGACACTGCTGCAGAGCCTGGGAAAGAGCACTGAACCAAGAGCCAGCCAACCTGGACTAGAGGCCCAAGACTGTATCTCAGGTCACTTCACACTAAGGACCCAGCTTCCTCAAATGCAAAAATGGGGTTCAAGATGTGCTATGAAAATCTAAAATTCTGCTTAGGAAACACTGTGACTATTCAGACATCTGTTAGTGGACCAGACAGCCTGCAATGGCAACAGCGGGAGCAGGGAGACAGGCCGAATAAGACCTGAAGACAAAAGCTTAAACAGAACAGCTGTGGTATGAATTGTCCTAAGAATAGAAACAGAGAAATCCAGAGGACTACCTGGAGACGGTCAACATGGACTTTGACTCCACCAATCATTCCTTTTTTAAAGGCTGCCAGCATATCTAATATGGGGTTGAACCGGCTACCTCTAAAAAATACAAACAGATAAACAAGATGTGCACGTTAACAACAGAATGTGAAATTAACTCTAAATGTCTTTTACATGCGCAACACCCTTGATCACGTGGTGAGAGAGACCACAACCACCCAGGAGGCCCTGCTTGCTTCTCAAGGGTTCACAATGTTGATGCAGGAGGCATAGGCACTCTACTTCTTTTATCAACCTACCTGATATTGTCTTCCCGGATGAGAACAAGGAAAAGTGGACGTCCATGCATTTTCCAATACTGCTTAATGAACTGCAGTGCATTCTATGGAAACATAAGAATGAGGTAGGATCTATTTGAAATGACCAGGATACTTAATCACGAGTAGTAAAGACCCAGCAGTATTCTTACATAGCAAGACAGCTCAAAATCACACTTTGGATAATTGAGACTATTTAGGGGTAGGAGTATTCTAACAGTTTATCTGGGTACATGTAAATTAAGCTGAAAATCATTTTGAATTCAAAATTAGTTCTTAAAAGTATTCATATCACACATGTTTTAAGGCTTCCCCCCACCCCCTTTTATTTTTGGCTTAAAAAATACAATTCAAGAATGGTCCTGGGGGAAAAACCATCCCATTTTGTTATCCAGACGATTAATTCTCACTCTATGTTTCTGTGGATTTATAATTACAGTAGGTAGAAGAAATTTGACTGCATCTATACAGGCTATTAGCAATGTGAAGAAAGTTCTTTATTTGACTAAATTATCCATCTCTCATCCTATTCTGAGTGCTTTACATACTGGGGTGACAAAAAATGTATACACATTTTAAGACCTGTCATCTGTGTGTTGTGTGTTACCTTCTGAAGTTGAATTGAATTATGGTAGCAATGTGTAGCATGACCTTTGCTCAAAAGATGGCAGTAGTCAAGTGAACGTGTGTCACCACACAACAGGAGTGACCAAGGCAGCTTTTTCTCTTACAATCTGTACACATTTTTTTTGCACCCTCTGTATATTGAGTCACTTAAAAGAAATAGCTCTATTATTTTTATTCAGTTTTACAGATGAAAAAACAGAAGCTTATAGGAGTTAAGTAATTTGCCTAAAAACACACAGCTGGTAAGCAGCAGAGCCAAGATTTTAAATAAGTGAAATCTGGCTGTAAGACACTCTGAACCATGATTTTAAGATTGTCCACAAGCATAAAAAGGAGTGGAGGAGATTTTAATTCACAGAGTTATGAGTTATTTGAGGTTTTACTGGACATTCTTCACAAATAAAATTTCTTTTGACAACTCAACTTTTGTTCAAAAAGAGATCAACTATTGCTGCCACATGAACACAGTTTTCCAGATGATTCCCCTCTGCTTCATGAACTGTGCCTTCTCTGTACGCCGTGTGTACAGAGGTGTAACAAGCAGTCACACCACTGTAGACAAGTTAGACTCCACCTATGAGGCTGAGGCTGCAAGAGATTTAAACTCCTTCTCCAAAGCTACAAAGGTGTTATTTTACTTTGTTGTTTTATGCTGTGTCAAGCCACGTCCTAGACATTCAGCTTAATAATATAAGATAAAAGGGCGGTGCCTGTGGCTCAAGGAGTAGAGCACTGGTCCCATATGCCGGAGGTGGCAGGTTCAAACCCAGCCCTGGCCAAAAAAAACCACAAAAAAAAAACAAAACAAAAAAAACAAAATAATATAAGATAAAAGCAGCGGAAACAAAGTCATCTTATTTAAAAAAAAAAAAAAGATGTTCTGAAGCTACCTTTATGTCATCTATCATCAGCAAAACATCTTGAGACATGTAGAAATCACTAAGGTCGAAGATAATAGGGTAACAAACCACAGTCTTTCCTAGAATGCGATAAATCTATGAAAGAAAATTAAAAAAAATGAAAAAAAATAAATACAAAACATACCAAAGGCAAGGGTGTAGTACTATAAGTGCCAATAAAAATGAAAATTGATACTTAATTCTGAATAAGCAAATAAATTAACAGCTTATGAAATCCATATATTAAAATATTTTAAAGTTTCTTGATTAAATCATTATGCTAATAAATTTAAAATAGTCCACATCTAGTAGGTATTTTACAAAGCTTAGAAATAACATAGCAGTGAGATGTTCATTCATTGCCAGCAGACGTCTATGACGTGATGCAAAGTAAGGTTTACTTGCAGAAAATAGGAGCTCAGGTAAGTAGCCCAAGCACATAATGAAACAGATGAATGACGTGACGACAGCTGAGTGCTCAGCAGTCACACTGTCTCAGCAGGTGGAGGCATGACCCAGACACGACTCTGAGGACATTTCATCAGTACCTTTGATGTACCCAGGCAGCCAATGGGCCTGTCTGGCCTTCCAGAGAGTCCTAACTTTTCATTGATACCTAGATGAAAATAAGCCTGTAAGACACAAGTTTATAAATTAGAATCAGGCAAGAATCCAGGCTTTTCCTTTTGTGTTTTGCTGTTTTCGTCCCCCTGATTGCTACCTTGTTAATTTATTTCCAGAGAAAAAGTGAGTAGGGAAACCTTATACAAAATCTAGCCAAAGATGTCAACTTATATTTTGGGTCACCGAGAGATTTGAGAGCATCTTCTGCAGATCCACTGGGCAACATTCAGGAGTGCACAGCCCGCACGGCTCAGTAGGATTCATAAAAGACACAAATGGTTCCCGTCATTAAACAGCCCAGCTTTTAAAATTTCCAAAAATAGTGCTATTGATTATTATCTCCTACTAAACTTCTACCTTCAAGTATTTCCCACCAAAATGGAAATGTCTTTATTGGTTTTTTTGATTATATGAATTTTCTGAAAAATTCAAAGCTTATGCTAAAAGTGAACATACCCTCCTTTTATTATGTGATCATAAGGAGCGCGAGAAGTTTAGGGAGGGTAATAGATTTTAAAAAAGTATATAGATAAATACATACCCATGTTACACACATGCATCAAAATCTGTGTATATTTACATAGCTGAGGTCCCATAATATATGATCTATACTGTGTTCCTTTTTTTAAAACTTAATATCATGATGTCCTAGTTTTAAGATGTTAAAATGAACCTATGTATTTTTTCTACATTTCAATGTTGAAATGATTGAAGAAATATACAAACTGGAGGAGAATGCCTGTAGAAGTATTAGAAAACAGGGAAAGGTGCTACAGTGGGGCAGAAACTTCTAGAATTTCGACCAGGTCTTGGAATGAATAAGGCGGGAGCTAATACCCCTGTTGGGCTCTAATCCGATCACCAAGAGCTTTTACCCTCTCCAACAGCTCTCCCTGATAGAGGCAGCTCCCCATTTTTCATTATTTTAAAAATAATTCAACAAATATCTTTGGACAATGTGTTGTTATATCTACAGGGCAACTTCCTGGATCAAAGAGAACATGTATTCTTTTGAAATACAATGCCAGGTTGGAAACAATGTAGCAGTTTACTGGGGTATTAACAGGAGCCCTTTAAGTGTGGAGCCCTTTTCCGTCATTCTCTTGGGTCAAGATATTTTGTTCCACTTTTAATTTATTGTATTCTTTTTTTTTTTTTGTAGAGACAGAGTCTCACTTTATGGCCCTCGGTAGAGTGCTGTGGCCTCACACAGCTCACAGCCAACCTCCAACTCCTGGGCTTAAGCGATTCTCTTGCCTCAGCCTCCCGAGTAGCTGGGACTACAGGCACCCGCCACAACGCCAGGCTATTTTTTTGGTTGCAGTTTGGCCGGGGCCGGGTTTGAACCCACCATCCTCGGTATATGGGGCCAGCGCCTTACCAACTGAGCCACAGGAGCTTATTTTTGTGGTTGGGCATTTCCAAGTATTTTGATGACTCTTTGTATGGTCTGTAAATTGTTTCATTCGTTCCCTTTCATACTGGGCATTTATTATTTTTTTTTATTTGTAAGAGATCTTTGTATATTATAAATATTACCCTTTGGATCCAATATCTCACCCAGCTTGCTCCTTTTCCGTGTTGTTATTATGAAATGTGAGTATGGCTGCACAGGAGGTCAAATGCCAACTCAGCATGAGCTGTTTCAATACGAACATTTTTCTATTAGAAAATTTCACAAGCACCTTTGGAATGCCGGGTTGTATAAACTGTATTTATTTATATGGTATCTGTCAATCATGTTTTTAATGGCTTTTAGCACTGGTATCAATCTATGGCTTTTAGCACTGGTATCAATCTAAGAATGGGCTTTGCCTCCCAATAGCTATAAAAATACTCTCCTACTTTTGCTTCTAGTGATTTTGTATTTAAACTGTTTGAAAAATTTAAAATTTTTAATCTGTGTAAAATGTACTTTTGCATTTAATGAGAAGTATAAATCTAACCTAAATTTTGCTAAATGCAAAATCAAACCATCTCTATACAATCTACTGATGATGGTTTGAACTGATTTCAAGTAACAACTTCCATGTTGTTTCTGGAGCTTTCTGTCTGTTCTGACACAGCTGTGTCAGACCTGCTTTGTGCCTTTCACCTTCTGAACTGTACATTCTGTAAATAGCATCCTGGGTTGGTACTGTGTCTCAGATATAGCTGGTGCTCAGGAAATACTTGATAGATGAAAGAGAGAGTAAACAAGTGTTCTCCAGAGCCACATGTGCTGCAAATACCAATTCTGGAATAGCAGTGGTTTTAGACAAAGTCACATGGCCAGAAACAGCACTCTATATGAGCGTTATGTTACAGGGCCACTGAAACTATAGCACGTGACACCAGATGGAGCCCCTTTCCCTCAAATATTGTTAATTTTTCAGAAATAAATGTATGTCTAAAGACTTTAGATTTCTCTACCACACAAGTGGTTGTATTAATCAACCATGCACAAATTAAAATGTAGCAACCTAGGTGAGTTTCCTTTTTCTACTCTATTACCGTAAAACGATTCTCAACTTTCTGAGCCACGCAAAGCAAGTCTGTGAGGACTCTGCAAACTGCCCACACGGTGCTGCCCATAGCATGAGTCTGGTGCTCAGAGAATGAATGAAGTGCCACATGCCAGTCATGTTGGCCTTTTAAATCTCAACTGCATGTTGTCTGTTAGAATACAAACTCACCCACTATGAAAAAGAAGTTGCTAATAGACTTGAAAAAACAGATTTTGGGTTAATTTGTTTTAAGAGTATGTTTGTCAAAGAATGACCTTTGATAACCATTTTCTAGGGCAGTGATTTTTAACCGGTGTGCTGTAGCACACGGGTGTGCCATGAAAAATTTTAAAGATCATTAATTAAATTATTTTTGAAAGAAGTTCAAAGCACAGTAAGTATATTCTTTTTTTTAACTCATTTTTATTTGATCAACATAATTTAAGTGTGCTGCGGAAGTTCAACTCCAGGCTCAAGCACGTGGTGAGACAGAACACACTGGTGCAGGACCCCGTGAGCGGCCTGTGTGCAGTAAGAGCACGGTGCGAGAGGCCTGGAGTCTGGTGCCCTTTTCTCCCCTTCCCTGTGGACTCTTCTCCTTGCCTTGTGCATCATTCCCTTCTTGGTGGGACTTCGGGCTGTTGCCTACTCTCCACGAATCCTTGTATTTTCAGCGTTACCTCTGGGGAGGGGCTCTGAATATATTAGAGAAGGTTTGGGACTGACATCCAGGTTCTGGTTTGTGTTGACTATGGGCAAGGTCCAGCCAGATAATCAGCTAGTAGTATTAATACATTTAGGATAAGCATAGAAGTTACTTTACAATTACTTTGAGACCCAGCAAACAAAAGGGGTAGAATTACTTCAGACTCTGAATACTAAAGGGAGAGAAAAAAGGGAACTACCAAAAAATAAAAGTGATTACCAAAAAATATTTAGATATGAGAAGATTTTTTAACACTTAATAAAAATGGAAAATATGAAATAAAAATATAAAGAATAATTTTCAATATGACTACTAAAATTAAGACTAATTTGCTATTCAAGTGCTCAGCCTACTTTCCTAGTTTTCAGCAAGGAGCAGAAATCAGTGAGACCAGTGAATACAATGTGCTCACCCTGCCTCTCTCACACACAATGCAGTTTTTTTTTTTTTTTTTTTGTAACAATGTCTTCTAAAGTGGGCTTTTCTTTTCTTTTTTTTTTTTTTTTTGTAGAGACAGAGTCTCACTTTATGGCCCTCAGTAGAGTGCCGTGGCCTCACACAACTCCCAGCAACCTCCAACTCCTGGGCTTAAGCGATTTTCTTGCCTCAGTCTCCCGAGTAGCTGGGACTACAGGCACCTGCCACAACGCCCAGCTATTTTTTGGTTGCAGTTTGGCCGGGGCCGGGTTTGAACCTGCCACCCTCGGTATATGGGGCCGGCACCTTACCGACTGAGCCATAGCTTTTCAACCTAATTAGAAACCTTGAGATTAATGATCCTATCTCAGAATCGAATTTTAACTTTGTGACTTGCCTATAAACTAAGTCCAACCATCAGGCTCTCACACCTCCACACAGCAGAAAGCACAGAGGCCAAACCACTCACTTTCACGAGCTCCTGCTGAGCCCATATCTGAATGGGCTCCACTTGCTGAGGAGTTTGAGTCTGGATACCATATGTGTTGAGAAAAACTTGAAGGCTGAAGTGCACAGAGAAAAAGAGAAAAAGACACTTTTAGACAATACATTCACGTCTAGGAAATGACAGAGGAGGGTAAAAGGGAACAGGCTGCATTAACGCGGAGCACGCCTTCCAGCGGCCCTCCTGGATTCTGATGAGGTGTCAGCTCGGAGCTTTGGGGGCTGGCAGGAGAGTAAACACTAACTTTGGGAATCCCCATAATGTGTTTGTAATAATTTCTCAAAACTACCCCCCAGGCAACACTAGCACTGATCACAGTCCTTAATATTCACATCAACTAAAACCAAATTATTTTTAAACGTGAGAAGAATGATGTGCTAGCACTTCAAGTGACATTAATGATATACTTGAAACGTTGCCAAGCAGTTTATGAAATTAGTATCTGCTCCTATATGTGACGTGAGGCACAGAGCACTTCCCTCTCCCTCCCAACAAACCAACACATCACTTGTCTGGAATGCTTACCGCTGGCTTTCTGCTACAAGTGCTACGTGAACTACCAAATCATTTTCCAGAGGGCCCTGTAATACAGAATAAAGAGGGGGACATTTAGAAAGACCCGGTCATCGTCAGCCACAGTGAGGATCGAGGACGTATTAACCACGGCTAAGCAGTTCATTAAGATGATGGACACCAACTGGCTCTGCATGGCTGCCTTTCTTTCCTGCTGGCTACTGCCTACTAATCAATTTGATGGTGTAGACAGAGTAATGGAACACCAAGGAATGGAAAGTCATTAAATCTCATCGCCACCAGAGGGGCCAGCCTGTCAGTGCTATTTTGAATGATGCATAAGAGCAATTTGGGGACTCAGAGTCATTTTCCATCATTTAACTCTGAAGGGAAGAGGAGGAACTAAAAATAAAAACCCAATTTATATATTCTCTGTTAAAAAAGAAAGACTGTGAGTTAAAATTGTTCATTTGAAAAAAGAGGAAACTATGTGTCTTTGTATATGTGAATATCCAAAATATTAAATCTATCTACATTGAACAGCACACACACAAAAAAAATTGTTCATTTGACATCTTAACCACATGCAAGGTTATTCCCTTTCTTGTTAGCCAATTTTCCGTTGGCACCTTATACATCAAATATCTTTCCTTATTCTAATATATAATTTCTATAAGAGAGAATGAACTATATAATTAACATTACGTTCATTAAGTGCAAGCTGTGGGACTTAACAGTTCTAATCAAGGATAGTGTGGGATATTTGCTACTCTTTTGTGTGGAAAAGATTCACTAGAACATATATTATACATTGTTAAAATGAACCCAATTTTGAGGCTGTATATAATTAAGAGAGAACATTAGGAAGTACCAATAAATTATAGTATTAAGAGAGTTCTGAAAATACTGATCAAACATAACTCCTGTATAGTAATGAATCCAACATTCCCAATAGTATGTTGTAAAACGTTTGATTTACCATCAATCAGTTCCTCTCTATGGTACTCAATACGCCACTAGAATTTATTTATGATAGAAGGCAAGAAACACCAGAACACATCTATCAGCAGAAATTTCATACGATCAAAGGGATGGTTCCCAGAATTATCATGAAAATGACATTTCGGGCAGACTTTCATGTGATTTAAATGAATGTCTAAGAAAAATATGATGTAACAACCCAACACACCCAAATATACATTTAAAATGTTACAGATTCTATTTTTATTTGAATTTGATGAAGACTTTACAATTAAATGCTTTTCAAGGATGAGAAAAAAATTAATTTTTCAGAGTCTCATCAAGATTTTTAACAATAAATGAAACAATTAAGCTTGATTTCTCTTGGATAAGATCAATGTTTACCTCATAAAAAGGAAGAGTAACCTTAGAGTAGGCCATTATCTACAATCTCTGGTACAATTGTGAGAATCTTAAATAAACATGCATTAGAATACAGATGATATTTCAGTAACAATAAGTAAGGCAGCTTACAGACCACAATTTATGAATTGGAATCTCCTTTTTGAATCATAGGTCTGTTTAGCATAATACTGTTTCCTTTTGTATGACAAAGTACTCAGGTCTAAAATGGCTACCACAGGCATTGAGTCAGTTAGCATCTCGTTAGGGGGCTTTTAAGTGGCAGAAGAGTTCTTTCATTGTGAAACTCAGCATTTCAGAAAGTCCTGATTCACAGACTATCTGCCCTAATGAGCTTGGACTTCGAACTCCTGCCACATAGGATCCCATTCTCTCCTGTTCACACAAAGAATCTGACATGGGCAGTTCCTAGTCCTTTCACTGCCACAGCTGAAACCATCTTTTTTACAATTTGTATTGTTTTCTAGTTACCACCATTGTTGACTAAAACTCATGAAGTTTCTTTGACAGTTTTCTAGTGGTAATATCTACTTTCCTGAATGTAGGCTTTCCCTAATAACCTTGTAATAATTTCTGCTTGCAGGCTGTAATACACACTCTCTCATGCACGTACTCAAGCCCTGAGTTGTCTCCGTTTTACACACAATCACTCATGCATCTGACCAAAGAGCACTAACCAGGGGCCCAGCTTGCATAGAGGGCTTCACTTCACACCGCGAAGTTACCAGAATGACCTAGTCTCTTCTGTGAGGAATTCGGAGTCTACTGGGAGACATGAATAACAGGTAAGCCTTTGCACATGTGTTTATTATCTATAAAAGTGTTTCACTGGTACCTTTCTTTACCAGCTCTTCCCTCATTAAAAAATAAATGCAGGGCATTGCATCATATGGATATACCATGCTTTACTTTTAAAATGTTTATTTTGACGGACATTTAGGTGGGCTCCGATTTTTCAGTTCTGCTGAAGATGGAGGGCGAAAACGATGTGCTGAGCACAGGATTTGACACACAAAACTCTTGGGGATGGTGCAGCTGTGTAGTTACTCCCTACTCACTCCACACTACCCGAGGACGACTGTTCTATTCTTTGTCTAGACTTGCTGTCATACCTATGTAGCCCTAGATACCACTGGCTTCTACCATTCTAACATTTGGAGCACCTACTATCCTTTTTATTTGAGACAGTCTCACTATGTCACCCTCTGTAAAGTACCATGGTAGCATAGCTCACAGAAACCTCAAACTCTTAGGCTTAAGCTATTCTTTTGCCTCAGCCTCTTAAGTAGCTGGGACTACAGGTGCCCGTCTCACTGCCCAGCTATTTTGTAGTTGTTGTTGTTGCAGTTGTCATTGTTGTTTAGCAAGCCTGGGCTGGGTTCGAACCAGTGTATGTGGCCTGCACCCTTACGCACTGAGCTATAGGCACTAAGCCACAATCCTATTTTTATATGGCTAGTTATTTCCCAAAGAATTCCGAAAAATTTTAAAGAGGATTTTCCAATGACTTAACCACCTTCCTTAATGTTACTATCTGAATGTCTGTGTCCCCCTAAAACGTTAAAATTTTAACCCCTGAGGTGATGGTATGGGGGAGGCCTTTGGGAGGTGATTAGGTCATGGGGGTGGAAACCTTTGTGAACAAGATTAGCATCTTTATAAAAGAGGCCCAAGACAAACCCCTTGCCCTTTCCACCATGTGAGAGCACACTACACAGCAAGAGGCACCAGAAGGCTGCCCCTCAGCAGACACCTGACCCTAGATGGCTGGCACCTGACCGTAAGACGCTCTCTGGCCCCAATTCCAGAACAGTGAGAAATAAGTTTCTGTTCTATATAAGCCAGCAAATTTGTGACATTTACAACAATGTGAACACACCAAAATAATTTATTACTTAGGTACTTTACTACTACCCAACTTTTTCTTCTTTTATTTCTCAAACACAAAACTATAACTATTTCTTTACCTTACCTCCCCAACCCACCCCCATGCTCGCTCTTTCTTTTTGTTGAGATAGAGTCTCTCCCTGTCACCGTGGGTAGACCGCTGAGGTGTCACAGCTCACAGCAACCTCAAACTCTTGGGCTCAAGTGATCCTTCTGCTGCAGCCTCCTAGGTAGCTGGGACTACAGGTACTAGCCACCATGCCTGCCTAGTTTTTTTTCTATTTTTAGTAGAGATATGGTCTTGTTCTTGCTCAGGCTGGTCGGAACTCCTGAGCTCAAAGGATCCTCCCACCTTGGCCTCCCAAAGTGCTGGGATTACAGATGTGAGCCACAGCACTCAGCCTTCCTGATCTTTCTTGCCTTTGCAACTCTTCTTTCTAATCAGCTTTGTCTTTACAAATAATCTTCATACTTAACTCCTTGGTCATAAATTCATTCTCTCTTCCTCTCTCTGAAATCCCATCCACCCTGTAGCTTTAAATTATTACATCTAAGCAGAGGATTTCATGTTTATCTACATTTCTAGTCCTGAAGTTTCTCTTATGTTCTAGTCCCCACATTTTAAACTGTTTTCTAGACTTTTTTTTTTTCTCTTGGCTATTTCCAAAGTTAATAATTCTAAAACTCAATTCATCAACCCTATGCACCCTGAACAGGCTCTTTTTCCTTGCCCTTTATGTAAGGGGTCCTTGTAGCTCAGAACCTCAGCACCATCTCCGATGCATCTCTCAGCCTCTGGAAAGCATCTCCAGTCTTGTTTTCGATCACAAGCAAACATTTTACATAACTATACCCTACCTACACACCAGGAACTGTTTTAAGTGCTTTGTGAAACTATTATCCCCATTTTATAGATAAAGAATGAGGCATAGAAAGCTTCAGTATTTTATCCAAGGACATGGACCTCGCTAACAGGAGAGCTGGAACTCAGACCTGGCGGCCTGACTGCAGTTTGTGCTCTTCACCTCACTTAGCGAGTCTCTCGGAGAGTGGAGAGACCTACACGCAAGTCCCATCTGTCATTTTCCTCCCGCAGTGACCCTGGTCCTCTGTTAGATGCCTCAAACTTACCATGGGCAAAACTGAACTACTGACTTCCAACCTTAAGTCCATTCCCACCTATAAGGCCTTACACCATAAACGCATTTGTTCTGGCCCCCAAATGTGTAAGTCATCCTTGATTCCCCTCTCCCCTCAAATTCCATAACCAATAAAAGCTAAAATAAAATAAAAATTGACAACACTTATAAGTACTAGGTAATGACATTATCTATTCATCAAAACAGCCCTATTAGGTAGGTTACTTCATTATTCTCATTTACTTATGAGAAAACTGACAATGTTTAAAAAACTCATTCAATATCATACAGCTAATAAGTGGCAAGCTAAAGACTCCAACATGGGGACCCGACGCACTTCCCGACCATCACAGCACACTGTCTACCTCTGTGATGTGCTACTAATCCACTAGCAAGTCTCACCGGCTCTACCTCCAAACCACGTCTGGCGCTCCAAACACCGCCCTACTTAAAGTCATTGTGACCTTTCACCTGGTCAAACAACTGGTCTACCTACTTCAGTCTTAAACCCCACCCACTGACAACAGTCCATCCTGCAATGAGAGTTTTTTTAAAGTGTAAATCAGATCCTCTCACCACCACTCCCTCCCACCCACTCATCCATGAACGTGGTGCTGCTCCCACCACGCACAGAGTAAGAAGGCAAGTGCCTGCCAGGCCTGTCTGGCCCAAGGGGTCCAGCTCCTGCCCAGCTCTTCTTTCTCATTCTCCCTCCACCTCTCACTCATTTCTCCACGCTGGGCTCTCTCTGTCCCTTGAATGTGCCACTGTGTCCCATGGCAAGGCCTCTGCACTGGACAGACGCGTTTGGTGTGTTTTCCCAGGAAAGCCAGGATATGTGCAGCTGGGAGCTACAAATAAAACAGTGTGATACAGAGGGACCTTTGTGGGAGTGTGTCCAAACAGTGTTTCTTCTCTTTGTTCTTTTTTTAATGAATTTTTTTCAATAGCTCATTCATTCATAAGGTTAAAAAAATCTAAAAATTATGGAAACGTACTTAGTAATGTGCCTTTTCCACCTGCCCCCCCATCCACCTACTTCTCTTCCATTTACAGCCAAGCATTAACTAACAGCTATGATCATTTATGCCCCGTTCTAGAGTCTCCTCATGCCAACAGCAGCAAGTAATACACGTCATTACTCTCTCACATTTGCATGGTCAGGCTGCGTGCGCTCAGCGAGGCTTGTCCACTTAGTGATCACGCATCCCGGCGCTGCTTTGCAGTGCCAGCTCATTGGACATGTCCGCATTCTCACTCTAACTGCTTCGTGTCCCAGTTTACAGGCACACCGTACTTATTAATGCCATCTTTTCACATTCTTAATCATTTAAGACTAGTCAGCCTTTTATATTGTGGCACCACTAAACATCAAATTTGCTTAAAGAGTGCAGTGAGCACCAGGGCTAGGTCCAGCAGAGGCATTACCACCTCTGCATTCTGTGTGTCCTTAGATTAACAGAAAAGGCCGGCAGGTTTGGATTTGGGGATGGGACAGTGAGAAGATCTTTTCTAGGAGGCTAGCACTGAAGGACGCAACAGATGTCCATTTACAGCTCAGTGATAGAAATGATACAGCTCTATCGAGAGAGAGAGAAGAAAGAGATTTATTAGAACGATGGACTCTGTACACATTAGGGGGTCTGGCAAGTCCTGACATCTGCATTTAGTGGGCAAGCTGGAGACTGGGGAGGGCTGACAGCACAGGTCCAGTGTGAAGGCTGGAAAGAGGGAGCCAGGAGGGAGCTGCTGTCCCGGGTGAAGGCAGCCTCACAGGGCCTCCTCCCACTCAGGCGACGGGCAGCCTCGTCCTGTTCAGGCTTTCCACCGACTGGACGAGGCTCATCCACATTAGGGAGGGAGAGTTGCTTGCTCAGTGCACTGATTAAGTGTCAGTCTCATGCAGAAAAACCCTCACAGGAACACCCCAAATGATGTCTCACCACATAGCAGGGCAGTCATGGTCTAAAACTGTCCACCACAGGGACGCAGGGCATGTCATGTTCAGGGACCATAATGTCAAAGCCCCGTTTTAAGAAAACGACTTCACGTGTTGTCTATAAAACACCTATTTTCTTATCTGCTTTTTAATAGACTATAATTCTTATTTCTTGACAATTAAATTTAAAAACTATTACCTCCTTTTTTTTTCTTTTGAGACAGAGCCTCCAGCTGTCACCTTAGGTAGAGTGCTGTGGCATCACATCAACCTCTAACTCCTGGGCTTAAGTGATTCTCTTGCCTCAGCCTCCCAAGTAGCTGGGACTACAGGTACCTCTACAACGCCCGGCTATTTTTTGGTTGTAGTTGTCATTGTTGTTTGGCAGATCCAGGCTGGATTTGAACCTGCCAGCTCAGGTGTGTGTGGCTGTTGCCTTGAGCAACAGGCGCCGAGCCAAAAACTACTACCTCTTTCATTAAATTATCTACATAGTATGTAAAACTCATAATTCTTATTTTTATAACATTTTATTGAGTCCTGCTCTCAGGAGTTCTAGTTTTATATAGGTGCAGCAGAAAATAATTTATTCTGGGTGGCTTAACTCCATCTTTTACTGAAAGAAAAGCAAGGAAGGAGGGAGAGAAAAACAAACAGCCAACAAACAAACGGGTCACAGCTCCTGCAAAGCTGGTCTTGCCTGCAGGGCAGTGCCTTGGGGACGGCCACGCTCATCCACGCTCTGCTCCGGGCCTCCCAGCACTCACTGGGCCCATCACCTTCCTCAGCAGGTCCTGCCAACGTCCAGCATCTTTTCATTATACTCATTTTTCAGTAAAACCTCATTAGCTGAAGAAACCAGACAGATGCTTTTTATATCTCAATTCCAACTGGACATAACACACCCCTGGGATTTCTCCCCTGGAGCCAAGTAACAGGCGTCCTGACTGAGACCACTGGCATCTTGTTCTGACATCTCCCACCAAGTCAAAGAAGCAACGTGGAGAAAATCAACAGGAAAGCAGAGGAAAGTAAAGCAGAAACATGAAAGGAGCAACAACACCACCCATGGCAAAAAGCTGAGCTTGGCTCAAGGGCACAGCTGGCCAGGGAGAAAGTGGCCCTTCAGGGTCTGTGCATTTTTGTACTGGATTAGTGATTACATAAGCTTTCTTTTTAAGCGAAAAACAGATGCATTTTTAAGATTATTCCTGAACTCAAGACACACGGTTTCAGATGCCCAGATTAATAAATCAGGCAATGTTTCCTGACAGCAGTTCTTTCAGTGACTACAATTATCTTGGAAGAGAATGCGTAATGCTTTGTCACAACCAATTGATTTATATAACTGTTTTCATCCCTTTCTAAGTACCTGCTGTAACTGGATGTTTCCAGATTTTTATATTAACGGAAGGACAGTGCAAGCAGTCTTGCCCAGAAACAATGCTCAATGGCCACATGGGCCCCGGTGGAGAAACCCTCAACGAGGTGCTCTCATGACACGGTTGCCACAGGTGCAGTCCTTACAGTGCATGAGCTCTAACCAGAGCTCCCCTGAGGGAGAACAGGTGCACTCACAAACTTAAACAAGTTGTGTTTAAAGAAACACAACAGGGAAGACTGACATCAGCACAGACTAGGAAAATGAGGATAAAGCAGGGAGGAGCAGGTGGTCTCACACTCTTGCCATTTAATAAGCCCTCAGTGGGTAGGATGCACTCGAAGACAAAAGGACAGCCGGTTCTCAGATGGGGTTGAGGGCACTCTGGATGCTTCCAGAGTACTGACTGGATCACTTCCCCAGGGTCTGAGCAGAAGGTGTTAGGGTGGAGGAGGCGTTTTTATCATCTGGTTGTGGGAGGGCAATAGAAGTGGTGGGAGGGTCTGGACCCCACTTCAGCCAGAGCAGCATTATTTTACATGTTATCAATAATATTTATGAATTATTTCATATACTAAAATTCTACCCAAAATTCTGTCTGAAAAATCAGTAACCCCCTTGATGGATTGATTGGAAACCCAGTAAGAGCCAATGGCCCAGGTCCCTAACAAGCTAGTGCAGATCCAGAAGCAGAACCCAGGTCTCTGGGTGGAGCTGGGCAAGTTCCAGCAACCCTTCCCTGGGTCCGACTGCCACGTCTTCCTGGAGTGAATTTGCAGTTCTCTGGGGAACCGCCAAGGACGCCGCTCCACTTATGAGTGAGTGGAAAGGAGTGCAAAGGCCACACCTGCAGTTATTACAGCGTGAAACTCTAAGAAGCACTGTCCTGATGGGGAAAGAGTATAAAATCCTATTCTACTTTCCCTTTTGGCACTAGATGCTCGTTGCAAGGGCAAAAAGATTGAGCAAGGGCCAACTCGTGGCATGATTTACAATCACTGGGTTAGAGCAGCGGGCTCTGGAACCCAACAGCCTGCAGCGGGGTAGAGCTGCCTTTGCTGAGCCGAGGCTAAACTACTCCTGGTGTGGCTGCTCAAAGGGGACCTGCCTGTGAAGGAGAGAGCCTGCTGTCACTCTCAGCAGTACCTAAGGGCTTTCTGTATTGATGAGGTCACAATTTAGTATACTAGAAATGCTTCTGTCTTTCAGGGTTTGTTCCAGACACATGGTAAGCATTAGGATGGCAGAAAGAGGAATGAAAGAATAGCCCTGTTCTTCATGAACTCACTGTGTAAGACAGAACACAGCCACATACAGAGTTCAGAGGATAGGACAAACGATGCTCCTGATGGCTATGAAAGAACCAGACCAGCGCCATCTTAGGAGTTAAGTTTTGCTTTCCCCTCCATGTCACTCAGTAAGTTTCACTTTCCAGACAAGCCCAGGCAAGCCAAGGCAATTCCCCAAAATCACGAGACAACTGCTCACCAATCAGGGACCCCCACCTAACCAATCCAGAAGCACCCCCTTTGTTTCAAGCTGTGCATGTCCACCCGCTGTGCGGGACCATAAGAACCCCCTGTCCAGAGCTTGAGGCTCCTGGCTTGGATCCATTGCAGCAGAGCCCCTGGGAGCCCAAGCTCAAGCTTGCAACAAAAGGCTCTTTTGCTTTTGCATTGGACTTGGCTCCCTGGTGGTCTTTGTGGGGGATTTTGAGATCTGGGCACAACATTTGGGGGCTCATCTGGGAAATCCCCCAAGACCCCTTGAGGACCCCGACGCGAAGGGCCACTACGTGGTTAAGTGTCCGTCTGTCTCGTCTGCCGTGCTTGTTTTTGGAAATCTGGAATCTGTAAAGGTGGTCGATGTGAAGTCAAAGTGGATGCGCTGGAGGCTGCCGGCCAGGGGTGCCGAGGAAATGTCCTGGCCCCTTCTGGAAGG
Source organism: Nycticebus coucang (assembly GCF_027406575.1). Lineage (NCBI taxonomy): Eukaryota > Metazoa > Chordata > Mammalia > Primates > Lorisidae > Nycticebus > Nycticebus coucang. Next base: position 146,326,702 of record NC_069781.1, on the reverse strand, counting down.
GACTTTGCCCCTCCAACTGAGACATGGAATCCTCAGAGCATGGTGTGGACGCAGCCCCTCTTGTGGTTTTTCTGGGTGGACATAGCGGGTCGCTCCGCAGCATGGTCAGAGACCATCGTCCTATTGTTTCTGTGGACCATCGATTTTGTATGTCCTCAGTGTGTTGTGTGCGTTGTTTGTTTTGTGTTACGTTGGTATCTTAGTGTGGCTGAACTCAGAGCTCAAAATTTGGGACTTGTGGTGAAAAAAACCTAAACTGATTACTTTTTGCAGGAGCGAGTAGCCAACCTTCAACATTGGCTGGCCTCCAGAGGGAACTTTTCATCCCCCCCTCCCTGGCTGAAAGCACTTCCCGAGCAGTTCGGTTCTCACGGTACAGGAGAAATCTCCTAACACCCCTAACAAGAAACCCACAAACCGCGCCGCCGCTTTATCCTGTTTTGCAGGATAGTACAGACCAAGATCTACTTTACCCTCCTCCATATCACCCCTCGCTGAAACCCCCACAGAGCGAACACCCACCTCCCGGTGAAGTGGCGGAGAGGGAGCCTGTCGCTGCAAGTCTGCCATCGGCGGCCAGGCAGGGAGCTCATGGAGAGGTGGCAGCGGACTTGACTGTTGTTCTACCCTTGCTGGCCATGGACCCCCTGGGGCTTAGGAACTGAGACCCTGGAATGCTCTCCCCCACGCGGGGGTTACCGGTGTGCTCCTGGGGGGGCCAGGCCACCCCTCCCACAGTGCACTCCTCCCCCACCCCCTCTGCATTAGCCTTCCGTCCTGGCGATGGGGCGGGGATGCAACGAAGGCGGGCGGATTGTCCCCAGTGTGCCACGGGCGGGTCGCGCCATTGGCCCAGGGGACTGTTTTTTTTCTCTCCAGGGGCCACATGAGAAAAAAACCAAGCAAGCGCACAGGGTTGGCGGTGACGTCGGCTACACCCACCCAACCCGCCTTGAAACATAGACCAAGGAGTCTAACAC